>NC_081841.1:8980206-9280206 GCF_963259705.1 Myotis daubentonii
TATTTATATTTTTGCTCAAAAAACTCAAATTTTATTGGCGACAAGTAGCTGTTGGTTGATTTCCTTGAAGTCACAGGCTCACTACGTTCATTTTCAAGAAAAAAGCCTGCCAAATGCTGAAATCTGAACAATCGTATCTATATTTTTAACAATTGTCCTTCAAGTGAAAATGGTGCTCCGTGAAAAATGCCTAGTTTTACCTGCAACGCAAACAATTGCACAAGTGCTTTTCCTGGAGATCACCATGGTACCTTGGTATTGAGCAGAAATGTTTTATGCATCTTTCCCATTCATTCAAACATAATATTAGACAAAGTCACATAGTTGCCTTGCGTGGTTTCCTCCTTGGTTAGAGCATCGATCCACAGACCAAAGGGTCTTGGGTTCCATTCCCGGTCAAGGGCAGGTACCTCGGTTGCAGCATATATAGGAGGCAACCAATAGATAGATGGATGTGTCTCTCTCACCTGGCTGTTTCTCTCGCCCCCTCCTCCCTCCCTTCCCTCTGTCTGTCCCCCTCTTCCCTCGCTTCTACTCTCTTTAGAAATCATGGAAAAAATATCCTCAGGTGAGGATTTTTTAAAAATTTTTTTAAAAGTCACATACTCAAAGGTCAAGGCGTAGTAAATACAATAATTTTACTGTTTCATCAAGGATTTTTTTTCCCCTTTGATAGTATTTAACAGTACTTTTGAAAAAATCTTGAACCACCTGCGCTTTTGGAGCCTAACCCAACAAACTGCAGACTTCAACTCCTTGCACCCGTGGGAGACACACTCAAGAAGCAGACCCAGGAGAAACCAAGATGGCAGCGTAAGGTACAGACCTGTGCGTGCTGCCTCCCACAACAACATCGAAACTACCAACTATCGGACAAACAGCAATCATACGGAACCATGGGAAAGCTGGCCCAGTGGAGGCTCTTCAACTGGAAGGAAAGAAAGAAGAGCATTGAGACTGAGTAGGATGTGCAGAGACACCAAGTACAGAGCCCAACCCAACAAACTGCAGATTTCAACTCCTCGCATAGAAAGAAGAGCATTGAGACTGAGTAGGATGTGCAGAGACACCAAGTACAGAGCCCAACCCAGCAGGCTGCAGATTTCGGCTCCTCGCATATGGGAGGGATGCGCACGGGGGCGCAGAGTCAGGTTCATGGGAGGCCGGGGCCGGGCCGGCTGGGCCGGTGATGTGGAACCGCTATACCAGCAGGTGCACAAGCACGTCCACCGGTTCCAGTCTCGTGTGGGACGCTGGGGGACGGCAGACGGACAGTCTGTACATTTGGTGGAGGGTGAAGTCCAAGCAGGCGTGCCGGATGTTCAGCCACCAGGAACACCTGGAGATTTTGTCTGGTGGGGAGCCGCCCGGCAGGGAACAGAGTGCCAAACTTCGTGTTGCCCGGTGAGGTTGGGACAGTCCCTGTGAGGTCGGGACGGCCCAGATGAGGTTGGGACAGCCCAGGTGAGGTCTGGATGGCCCCGGTGAGGTTGGGATGGCCCCAGTGAGGTCGGGACGGCCCCGGTGAGGTTGGGACGGCCCCGGTGAGGCCGCAACGGCCCAGGTGAGGTATGGCACCGGTTGCCGGGAGCCGGTCCATCCTTGCTGTTTCAAGGGACCTGGCATATATGGCATACGGTTCTTAATATGTTTGCTCACCTTCTTGGCGCTGTGTTTTAACCAAGGTCACCTCTCCGAGAAAGGTTGAATCCCCAGGTAGGGATTTTCCCCTGAAGTTAGGGAGGGAATAAAACCCCTCAACTAAGTGCCAGGCGGGTAATTAATCCCTTTAACTACGAACAATCATGCTTAAATTACATAATCTTTTCTCCCTGGAATGGAGATAAGAAACGCCCTAACCTTTGTAATAGAGATTGATAGGATTGAATCAACTGGTATAAATACAGTTGTAACAAGACAGACTCACTCAGAACTTAGAACAGAATCAAGAAGACAGAGCCTACACTGAGCCTAGAGACAGAAGAACTTCGCTGGGAGAGAGCATGCCGGAGGATCCTGGAGAGGGACTGGCCTCAGAGCCTAGAGACAGAGCCTAGCGGGAGAACATGGCAAGGAATCCTGGACTGAACCTGACTACAGAGATTGGCAGGAGAACCTGACTGGAACCTGGACACTGAACCTGACTGGAGAGCCTGGACAGAACCTGGCTGGAGAACCTAGCGAGGGAACATGGCTACAGAACCTCGCTGGAAATCCGAAGCAGAACCTCTCTGGAGATCCGGGCTAGAGATCCTGGCTAGGCTGCTGATCAACTGAACACTGTCTCCGTGTCATTCCTTCTTCGCCGACTCCGTCCACACCTTTGGGGACCCCTGGACCCGCTGGGGCTGGACCCCGGCAACCGGTGAGGTCAAGACGGCCCCGGTGAGGTCGGGACGGCCCCGGTGAAGCCAAAACAGCCCCAGTGAGGTTGAAACGGCCCCAGTGAGGTTGAAACGGCCCCAGTGAGGCCGAAACGGCCCCAGTGAGGCCGCAATGGCCCCGGTGAGGTCAGGACGGCCCAGGTGAGGTTGGGACAGCCCCGGTGAGGTCAGGACGGCCCAGGTGAGGTTGGGACAGCCCCGGTGAGGCCTCGACGTCCCCGGGGTGGTCGGGAAGGCTCCGGTGAGGTTGGGACGGCCCCGGTGAGGCCAAAACGGCTCCAGTGAGGTTGGAATGGCCCCAGTGAGGTTGAGACGGCACCGGTGATGTTGAAACGGCCCCAGTGAGGCCGAAACGGCCCCAGTGAGGTAGGGATAGCCCGGTGCGGTCGGGACGGCCCCAGTGAAGTTGGGACAGCCCTGGTGAGGTTGAAATGGATAATGGGGACCAGTATAGACTGATGAACAGGGTTACATGCAAAGGCAGAGCAGCATTGAACAGACTGTCAAACTACAGTGAGAAGCCTTGGGAGGGTTTTGGCGGGGGGGTGGGGGAGTTTAAGAGATCAACCGAAGGACTTATATGCATGCATATAAGAATAACCAATGGACAAGACACTAGGGGGTAGGGGAGGCCGGGGGAATGTCAACGGGGGCGGGGGGGGGGGGAGGAGACATATGTAATACTCTTTATAATACTTCAAGAAATAAAAAATATTTTAAAAAAATAAAATTTCATATTTTTTGTTTTAAAAAAAATCCTCATTTGAGGATATGTTTATTGATTTTAAAGAGAAAGGAAGGGAGAGAGGTAGAGGAGCTTGCGTTTAATCTGCTTGTACTTCTTAATCCTTCACCTTTTTCAGCCAATTCCTTCCCTCCTCCCATCTGGCAACCATCTGTCTATTTTCTGTGTTATGAGTCTGCTTTAATTTTGTTTGTTCATGTATTTTGTTCTTTAGATACCACATATAAGTGAAATCATATGATATTTGTCTTCCTCTGTCTGACTTATTTCACTTAGCAAAATACCCTATAGGAGGTCCATCCATGATGTTGCAAGTAGTAGGTAAGATTTTATTCTTTTTATATGGACAAGCAATATTCCATTGTATATATGTACCACCACTTTTTTATTCACTTGGTTTGTATCCATATTGTGGCTATTGTAATGAACACAGGGAGGGAATCATCAAGGATGTTCTTAAGTAAAGCAAGCTCTAAAACAATTGTGAGTGCCTAGTGGTGAGGCATAAAATGACTGCCTACCTGTATGGCTTGGCTCTTCTTAAGGTGCCAGCAGTGTTACTCAACACTGCTTTTGCATTATTGCATGTGTCAACAAACTTTTTAAAAAGCAAACGTGTAACGTGATCATGCTTTTGACCTCTTGGACTCCTTGAGAGACTTTGGGGACCACTCTCTGAGAAATGCCGTCCTACAGGGTAAAGCCCAAACTTCTTGGTGTGGCCCAGACGGTTCTCTATGACCTGACCTGCCCATCTATCATCCCATCGCGTCCCTACTCAAGTTCATGCTTTACCTGGAAAGAGTAGCCTCATCCTGTGGGCAGAGACCTGGCTCTAGAACCCAAACCAAGCTGCCCCGTTGCTCATATTCTCCAGGAGCAGGAAGCAAAGTGACGTTGTTTCTGGCTTCAAACCTCTGGGCCTTTGCTTGAGCTGCTCACTCTGAACATATTCTTTGACCTTGGGGACTCCCTAGAACTCACTTTCCTTTCTGGTGAGTTCCTATTCAGTCTTCAAAGTCTAGCTCAACTATCACCTCCTCTGTGAAGCCTTCCAGTCTATACCCACAGTACTTTGTACAAACCTCATTTATTGAAGGTAATGCTTTGTAGAGGGTCACGGGGCCTGGTCAACTGCTCAGAATCCCCAAGCTGAAAACGGGGCTTGGTTTATTAAATCATTTGGTTTTAAAACCTGCCCTGAATGGACAGGAGGCTATTTATAGTCTTTTTTTTTTTTTTTTTTTTTTAGCCTACTTACTGGGAATTCTCATACATTTCACTGCAGCGATATAAATGTGTTTCATTCCCATGTGGTGTGCTGTGAGAACAATGGTATATGCCCCATATTATCTTTCTAAAATCTGATACATTCTGAAATCCAAGACCCTTGTGACCCTCAAGGATTGTGGACTTGTATTCCTTTCCCTTGAATATGCCCATTTTTTTCCTGCTTAACCGATATCCATGAGGATGGGTACCAGGTCCTAAACACATCTGTATTCCCAGATTCCAGCAGGGCAGTTGGAATTTAGGGAGCAGATTGGAGCTCCGAATTTTAGGGTAGTTGTCAGGTAACACTGACAGATTAAATATATGTATCTAAATTTGCTCCTTCCTGAAACCACTAGACCTTCTGGGAGAGGGATTTTTGACAAACGCAATAAACCCACAATGTTGAGCAAACAGGATGGGAAACCACAGCCACAGAGAACGCCAGGGTAACTCATCTGGCAGGCCTGGGAAAGCTGAGTCCCAAGCAGCCACGGGCAGGGCTGAGCAGAAACCGGATTTACACAGCGGACTGGGCCAAAGACAAAGAGCCTGGCAGCCCAGTGCCTCTGGGAGTGAAGGGGGCAGCGGGTGCTAAAATAAGAACGACTGGGTGAGCTATTTAAGAAGCAAATGTATCCTAGATCCCTTCTCCCACCCCATACTCCCCACACTCCCTTGCACTGATCCTCCCCCACAGGGAGCAGGCTGGAAGATTGTTCCCAGGAAGGGTGAAGCAGAACTTCTGTGGGTAGGGGCACCAAGCACAGTTGAGGGCATGGGGATTGCACAGAAAATGGGGACAAAGCAACCATATGTGTTTTCATGCTGATTGTGAAACACCACACCTCCACTTCTCCACCCCTCACCGCTCAGCTTGGTTCCTGGAACTCTGGCAACCCAACCCTACCTTCCAGGGAGGGGGTTGAAGGATAGCTGGTTTAAAGGAAGTTTTAAAAGCACTGCCATCCTGGGCTTCTCACCAAATAGGCCCACAGACAACACTGTTTGGGAGCTCCAAGTGGACAGTCCCCCAAGCGCTAAAAGCTTCCAATTAGCTTTTTAGTTTTTCATGGGCCACAGAGCTAAGGAATACCTCGTACCTGAGGAAAACCTGGAACAATGAAAAGACAGACCAAAACAAACAGGATAAAAGCAGCCAGGAGGACACAGGTACTATGCAGAAAGTTTTTTAAAAAGCATTGTCTTCAGAGAGATAAGAAAAGAGCATTGCATCTCTAAACTGAACCGAAAACAGCATAGGAAAAGAAAACATTCAAAGTTTTAGAAATGAGAGATATAATGGTTGAAACAAAAATAATCGGTCAAAAAGTTGGAAGATCTAGTTGAGGAAACATCTTAAAAATCACAAAAAGACACAATAATTGAAAATAGGGGAAAAAAGAGTAAATGGAAGTCCAGACCAAGAGATCCAACATCAGAATAATAGGGGTTCCAGAAGGAGAAAACAGAGGAAATGGAGGGAAAGAAATCGCTTATGAGAAACTCAAGAAGTTCTGCAGAATCCCATTCTCCAAACTGAAAGGGCCAAGTGCCCAGCGTGATGGATAAAAATAGACCCAAATTAAGGCACCTTACTGAAATTTTAGAACGAACACTGAGGAAAAGGAGGAAGATTCTACAACAGAGAGAGAAAAAAATCAGAACAGCTTCACACTTCTCAGAGCAACACTGAGGACTAGAAAATGACCCAATGATTTCAAATGTCAACGAAAATAAATCTTTAATGTCGACTTCTTTTTTTTTTTTTTTAATATATTTTATTGATTTTTTACAGAGAAGAAGGGAGAGAGATAGAGAGTCAGAAACATCGATGGGAGAGAAACATCGATCAGCTGCCTCCTGCACATCTCCTACTGGGGATGTGCCCGCAACCCAGGTACATGCCCTTGACCGGAATCGAACCTGGGACCCCTCAGTCCGCAGGCCGACGCTCTATCCACTGAGCCAAACCGGTTTCGGCTAATGTCGACTTCTACTCTCAGTGAAGGCACCAGAGGACTACGAAGGCTTCACAAAAACACGTTTAGACATCCAAGGTCCCAAAAGACTTTCTTGGGCAGCCTTTCTCAGCAAGCCACTGGAGGACAAGGTCCACCTAAAACAAAGAGAGCAAACCACTCAGCGGAAGAGAGTGACATTCATGCCCCAGACTCAGGGTAACCAGTTCCAGCAGTTCAGAGGGCGTCCTGGGACTTGGCATATAGACACACGGACACATCTGAGGCCTCACGGCCAGGATCCCAGCATGAGGAAGAGAGGGCCCAGATAAGTGGGACTCTGATTCTTTCCTGGACTGACTCACCTTGACCAGGTGCTCATGGAGTTCCTGCTCTCCCAAGGGTGCCCTGCAGTTGTTTCAGCCCCAAATGTGTTCAGCTTTTGTTGTTGTTCTGAATTCTCACCTGAGGATTTTTCCATTGATTTTTAGAGAGAGTAGAAGGGAGAGGGAGAGACAGAGAGAGAGAAACATCGATGTGAGAGCGACACAGCGATGGGTGGCCTACTGCTCGTGCCCTGACCAGGGTTGGGGATTGAGCCTACAACTGGGGTATGTGCCCTTGATCAGAATTGAACCCAGGACCCTTTAGTCTGGGGGCCAACACTCTATGATGCTCTCTCTGCTGACGCTCTATCCACTAAGCCAGTGGTTCTCAACCTTCTGGCCCTTTAAATACAGTTCCTCATGTTGTGACCCAACCATAAAATTATTTTCGTTGCTACTTTATAACTGTCATGTTGCTACTGTTATGAATCGTCATGTAAATATCTGATATGCAGGATGGTCTTAGGCGACCCCTGTGAAAGGGTCGTTTGACCGCCAAAGGGGTCGCGACCCACAGGTTGAGAACCTCTGCGACTAAGCCAAACCTGCTAGGGCTAAATGTGTTCAGCTTTGACCCACTCCCAAGACCTCCTGCTGAGAGGCAAACCAGAAAACAAAAGCAAAAACAATAGGCGGAGCCCTCTCCCCATGAAGGAATTTCACTCTCCAGCCCTCTCAGATGTCCTGATAATACCACTGACTTCAGGGGAGCAGCTCCTGTGAACTGCCTGTGCCCCTGGAAGCCCCCAGTCTGTCGTCCAGTTGATTTTCTCCTGGGAGAGAAAAATCTATTAATAGCAACATGGCCCCGTTCTTACAACACTTTGAGCTTGCTTCTTGGTTATTCAGAACTAAATAGTATATCATTTATGGACACTTACATACCTGTATGCAGATGCTAAACTGGGAAGAGGTGCAAAGGAATGAGCTGAAAAATCAGGATAGGGCTCCCCTTTGTGAGGAGAGCGACACTATCTTGGAGGGGTTCAGGGTGGGATTTTTTTTTTAATATCTACACTGATAAAAGAGAAAAATGGTAATTGGCATACAGCGATACCCTTTTCATTGGCTAATCAGGGCTATATGCAAATTAACTGCCAACTAAGATTGGCAGTTAACTGCCAACAAGATGGCGGTTAATTTGCATATGTAGGCACAATGCAGGGAGGCGAAAGGGAAAGCAGGAAGAAGCCCCCTGCCACTGACAGTGACCGGAAACCCAGCGGCCAGTGATAGCAGGAAGTAGGGGTGGAGCCAGCGATGGGAGCTGGGCACAGTCGAAGCTGGCAATCCCAGGAGTTAGGGGCCCCTTGCCTGGGCCTAAAGCGGAGCCCACGATTGCAGGGCCGCTGCAGCTGTGGGTCCCCGCTGCCCAGGCCGATGCCTTAGTCAGAGGCATCCTGCAGGAGCAGGGGCGGAGCCCGCGCGATCGCGGCGCCCCCCACTGCCACTGCAGGTTCCCGCTGCTCGGGCCGGACGCCTAGGCCAGAGGTGTCAGGCCTGGGCAAGGGGCCGATCCTGCGATTGGAGGGTGATGGGGGTCAACGCCTGAGGGCTCCCAGTATGTGAGAGGGGGCAGGCTGGGCTGAGGGACACTCCCCCCCACACACACACACACCCAGTGCACGAATTTTGTGCACCGGGCCCCTAGTATGTATATATATATATATATATATATTATTGATTTTTTGCAGAGAGGAAGGGAGAGGGATAGAGAGTTAGAAACATTGATCAGCTGCCTCCTGCACAACCCCTAACTGGGATGTGCCTGCAATCAAGGTACATGCCCTTGACTGGAATAGAACCTGGGACCCTTCAGTCCACAGGCCAATGCTCTATCCACTGAGCCAAACAGGTTAGGGCTCAGGATGGGATTTTAAAGCTACCAGAAATGGTCTTTTTCTTAACCAATCTTTTTAAATGGCAACGTATAATTATAGATTCTTATATATTGGGGGTTCACTTCACAATAAAAAATCTAAACTTAGGATAAATGAGGGCATGTTAAATGGCAACTCAGTGATATATTTGATTTTAGGTTTATGTCTAATTAGGCCAACTTGCATCACCCTGTGACATATGCAAGCTGCCCCCCCCTTGTAGGTCCCCCTCCCCATCACCCGCCTCCCATCCTCAGGCCCTGTCCCTTCCCCTCCCCTGCTCTACTTTCTCATTTCGCCACAGTAGAGCCTTTATGAGCTTCTCACACCCTCCAGATTAGTAGGTCTCAAACTTTATTTCAAGACCCCTTTTACTCTTTTAAATATTATCGAAGACTTCAAAAAACAAACAAACCACACCTCATTATGTGAGATGGTCTGTTGGTATTTACATATTTGAAATTAAAACAGAAAATTTCAAAACACAAGCATGACAAACACACATTCTATAAGCTCTCTATCAGCCATCATGTAGCCTCCGGAGAACTCCGCTGGAAGCTCATGAGAGGTGGGAGTGAAAAGGTAAATAACATTTAGTAGCCTTGTGAACACATGTTTGACCCCCAGAAAGGGCGTCGGGGGTCCCCAGGATTCTACTTTGCTGTTTAGAACAATGCCCAGCACACAGTGGCCACTACTCATCAAATGGGGACTTAGCTAGAAAGCCCTCTGCTCGCTGCTACTGGTGATACCAAAGGAGAAAAACCCGCCAATCCCTCCCCTTGACTCACATCTCCCAGGTGCCCTTCGGGGCTGCTGGTCCTGGAATGTTTGTGCTCAGCCTCATTCCCTGTTTCTGGAGAAACCCTTTCATGGCAGCCGTGCTGGTGTTGGTCCAAGGCGAGTCTACAGCCAGCGCGCACTGTTGGCCCTGTCTCGAGGGCTTTCGACATATTTGGGTGTTTATCACAAAGATCGGGCACTGCTTCAGAGATGCTGAGAGATGAGGACATGTGGCTCCCTTCTGAGCAGAGCCAAAGAAAGCACTGAGAGGAGATGACTCGGCCGAGAACCACGCGACCCGGGGCGGGTCCCTTTCCAAACGCCTTTCTTCCTCTGCCAGTTGGAGGCCGAGTGCTCCCAGCGTTAGGTTATGGTTCTGCGAGGGTCAATGCAACATTTCTGGCTTCCAAGCCATTAGCCCTGAGAGGTCTGTCTGGTTAGTGAGTGAACCCGGCTGAGCCACCTGTGGAACCTGGCCTGCTCTGGACGCATTTGATCTTCTGCCCAGAAAACCCCAGGGTCCCTGGCGTCGTTGGGGATAGGGGAGCAATAAAGAATGCGAACGGGAAGGCCACTGCATGACGGAGCAGAGAACATGGAGCCCACCCTACATTTCACTGGGGACCCAATTTTGGCGAAGCCAGATGATGACAATCGAAGTCTTAGGTGGACTGCAATGGGAAGAGGTGATCGAATTAATTCCATAGAGTTTGTTTCGTTTGTCCAACAAGTGCTATTGAGCAAGTGTTATTTGTCATTTCTTGTGTGAGATACTGAGGAAGAATACTATTATGAACAAGATGAGGTCACTGCCCTTGAGGGCTGATTTAACTTTTCCAAATAATTAATTCACATTTAAATATCTGAAGATTTCCCATAAAAACTCAAATTTCCAACATCACATGAAAATTATGTTGCCCTCCCGTGCTATGGTCACATACCCACCCTGCCTGGACCTGTGGGCCTGTGGGTGTGTCGCCCTGGATGTGCGGTTGGAGGGGAAGACAGACACGTTAGTAGGTAACTGTGTTAAACTGGAACTGTTGCAGGTGCTAAGGGAGCATGAGAGTGGAAAGAAGTAGACCCCAGGAAAGGTTTCACGGAGCAAGGTTAATGTATCCAATGGGCTTGAAAGAGTTCTTCACTTAGCACTTCTCTTTTTTAAAATATGGCTTTATTGATGAGAGAGAGAGAGAGAGATCAGTTGTCTCCCATATGCACCCTAGCCAGGGATCAAACCCAGGTTGAATTGAGCCCACGACCTTTCAGTGCACTGGATGATGCTCCAACCAACTGAGCCACACTGGCCAGGGCAGGGCCGCGTTATTACTAACACCCTCTAGTTTCATCTCCTCAAGCCAGTACTCCCTTGAGGCCCTTTCCATATGCTGCTCTCTCTGGGGGCAGATGTTCTTCCCCCATATCTTTCCATGGCTGGCATCTTCCTGTTATTCAGCTCTTAGCTTAAAAGGGATCCTCGCGCCCAACCAAAGTGGCTCAGTTGGTTGAGGGTAGTCCTGTGCACGTAAAGGTTGCAGGTCTGATTCCTGGTCAGGGCACATACTCAGGTTTCAGGTTCAATCCCTGGTGGGGCAGGTACATTGATGTTTCTTTTTTAAAAATCTTCACCTGAGAATGTTTTCCCATTGATTTTTAGAGAGAGTGGAAAAGAGGGGGAAAGACAGAGAGAAATATCGATGTGAGAGAAACACATCGATTGGTTGTCTCCTGCAGCAGGCCAGACCAGGGCCCAGGCCGGGGAGGAGCCTGCCACCAAGGTATGTGCCCTTGACCTGAATCAAACCTTGGACCCTTCGGTCCACAGGCCGATGTTCTGTCTATTGAGCCAAACCAGCTAGGGCTGATGTGTCTTTGTTTATCTCTCTCTCCTCCTTCCTCTCTCTATGCATGTCCTTGGGTGAGAATTTAAAAAAAAAAAAAAAAAAGTGACTCTCTCAGAGAAGAAGCCTTCCCTGGTCTCCCCAGACAAACAAACAAACAACAAAAACAAAAAATATACAAAAAAGGAAAAAGAAATTTAGGCTCCCCTCCTCCTCAATCCCATCACTGTCTTCTGAGTCTCTGAGCAGCACTGACCATGCTCAAATGCTCAGGTTCCCTCTGAGAGCAGGCCCCTGGTCTGCCTTCACTGTCATATTCCCATGTGCCTACCGCAGCCCTGCTACTTGCAGTCACCCTGCATTTGTTGGATGTGAATGAACTGTGTCTGAGGCATGACAATGGATACAAAGGGACTGTTTAAAAATCCTAAATTACAGGCTGGAAAGGAAGAGGCACCAAGATGTCTAAGGCAGAGACCAGCTAACACCAGCTGAGATGGCCGCAGAGTCAAGGCGGTTTGACAAGAAGCCAGAAGCCTCCCCACCATTGCTAGGACAGCCAGCACTGGATGGGCGGGGCCAGTGCCTGGAGAAGCCTCCTCTCTGAGCCTCAGTTTGCTCATCCACAAAATGGGATGATAATGATAATGATACCTACCTCACATGGTTTTATGGAGAATTCAGTAGTGAGGTTCGGAGTAGGAAGGTGCTGAGTGTATAAATGTTAGCTATTTTCTTAACTTTCCTTGCTTAAAGCCAGAGGTGATTTGTTTATATCCCTGTGATGCCATGAATTAACAGGGGACGGGTCCCCGTGGCTCAGGGTCCTTTCCAATGGTTCTCACAAAGTGTGCTTCTCTGGTCAAGCGGGCTGGCGCTTCAGTTGAACTTAAGTGCCTTTCTCTTTGGGTTCCTTCTTTTCCTGACCCTTGTCCTCCATACATTTCAGGGAGCTGCCTCAGCTCTTAGGGCGCTTAAATATGCCCCATGCACGCATCAGTTCTCTCGGCAGGAATCTTGCCCTTCAGTTGTTTGCTACGATGCCAACAGCGTGCTGGGCAACCTCGGGGCCTCTTCCCAGTGTGCCATGGGAGTATTTGGGGACGTTCTCTTTGAACAGGGCCCAATCCCATGACGGTGACATATCACCTGCCTCGTAGGTTTGTGTGAATGTGGCCGAAGGAGCAGCTCCATGTTTCCTAAAAGGCCTCGCGAGAGCGCAGAGCAGTGCCTCGGCTCTTGCCAGTTGTGTTGGTCATCTTGGCACATTGCTAGAAGATGCCAGTTCCAGCCCAAAGGAAGGTGTTCGCGGTTGCTTACGATGCCTTTTGCACCCACACTGTCTGTTCTGCGCTGTGGGTCTGAGTCGGCAGAAGAAGAATTGCTGGAGGATGAGGAGCCTCCATCCCTGTGGTAGTTGGGTTTCCTCAGAACAGACCTGACCCAGGAATTTGTGTGCAGTGCTCTGTTTGGGTTGTCATCCCAGGAAGCATAGTGGGAGGGAAGAAAAGAGAGGAAAAGGTACGTTCATGAGCCAGTTATCACTGTGGGCAACTGGAGCTCCCTCCCATCGTGGTCCTTTGAGAGGTTGTGCAGAAATACCTCAAAGCTGTTCTACCGAGAGGTGAGGAAGGTGGGAAATTTATACACCAACCTCTGGCCTTCCCTGGTTAAGGGATGCCCTGGAGGTATTCCTGGGACCCTTAGCTCTATGGCCAGGCATGCTCCTGCCTCCAAAGAAAGCCCTTCTGGCAGGTGTCCAAGGTAGGAAACAGGTGACATGTGCAGAGTGTGTGGGAATTGTCTGCAGAGGGACTTCCACCCTGGGCCAAAGGGATACTCGTGGCAACAGCAGCACCTGCTACTTCCTTTGGCCTTTGGGAACAGATGGGGAAATGTGACTATCGCATTTTTATTTCCCCCCTGGGAGAAGGAATGTAGTTGATAGTGTTATTATATTCGCTGCCTCTCTCCTCAGGGGGATTAAACATCTCCACCCCATTGAGGGCAGGCTTGGGCATGTAACTTGCTTTGGTCCATGGAATGAGGGGAGCATACAGGTATGTCCCTTCCATCATGTGGTCCCCCACCCTCCCGCCTTTCCCTCTGCCACAGACCAGCACAGGCATACCTCGGAGATAATGCAGGGTCACTGCAGGCCACTGCAATAGTGAATCTCACCATCAGGAGAGTCCCACAAAATTTTTGGTTTCCCAGTATGTGCAAAAGCTGTGTTTACACTATACTGAAGTCTTTTAAGTTTGCAAAAGCATTATGTCTAAAAATATACATCTCTTAATTTAAAATGCTTTTGTGCTAAACATTCTAACCATCATCTGAGTCATAATTTTTTTGCTGGTAGGGGGTGTCGCCTCCATGTTGCTGAATGCTGACTGATCAGGGCAGTGGTGGCTAAAGGCTGAGGTGGCGGTGGCAATGTCTTAAAATAAGACAACAATGAAGTTTGCTGCATCGATTGCCTTCTCCTTACTTGAACAATTTCTCTGTAGCATGCAATGCTGTTTGATGGCATTTTACCCACAGTAGAACTTCTTTCAAAATTAGAGTCAGTCCTCTCAAACCCTGCTGCTGCTTGAGCAACTAAGTTTATGTAATACTGGAATCCGTGCACCGGGGTCCCTCGGCCTGACCTGCAGGGATCGGGCCGAAATCAGCACTCTGACATTCCCCAAGGGATCCCGGATTGCGAGAGGGTGGTTCTCGGGTAATGCACCCCAGAATCGGGCTCCCTCCTCTCTGGTTCCGGGTATGTCACCAGAGAACCGCAGCTGCCAAGTCACAGCAGCTCAGCAGCTCCTGCGATGAGCGTCTGGCCCCTGGTAGTCAGTGCGCGTCATAGCTACTGGCCAGTCGACCAGTCAGTCGACCAGTCACTTAGGCTTTTATATATATACTAGAGGCCCGGTGCACAAAAATTTGTGCACTGGGGGGGGGGGCGGAAGGGGGGGTCCCTCAGCCCGGCCTGTGCCCTCTCACAGTCTGGGACCCCTCGGGAGATAACGACCTGCTGGCTTAGGCCTGTTCCTGGGTGGCAGAGGGCAGGCCCAATCCCTAGGTGCAGCCCCTGGTCGGGCTCAGAGCAGGGCCAATTGGGGAATTGGGGCGCCTTCCCCTGTCATGCACAGAGCAGGGCAGATTGGGAGGTTGTGATGCCACCCTCAGTCACGCTCAGGGTAGGGCCGATTGGGGGGTTGGGGCACCGCCCCCTGTCACACTCAAGGCAGGGTCGATGGGGAGGTTGCGGTGCCACCCCCTGTCACGCACAGAGCAGGGCCCATCAGGGGGGTTGGGGCTGCGTACCCTGTCACGCACAGAGCAGGGCCGATCAGGGGGTTGGGGAGCTCCCCCCTGTCACTCACAGAGTAGGGCCGATAGGGGAGTTGGGGCACCGCCCCCTGTCACACACAGAGCAGGGCCCATCAGGGGGTTGGGGCGCCGCCACTGTCACACTCAGGGCAGGGCCAATGGGGAGGTTATGGCTCTACCCCATCACACACAGAGCAGGGCCCGTGGTGGGGGGGAGTTGGGGCGCCGCCCTCTATCACCCACAGAGCAGGGCCGATCAGGGGGTTGGGGCGCTGCCACTCTCACACTCAGGGCAGGGCCGATGGGGAGGTTATGGCTCTACCCCGTCACACACAGAGCAGGGCCCGTGGGGGGGGGGTTTGGGGCGCCGCACCCTGTCACACACAGAGCTGCAGGGTGATCAGGGCGTTGGGGAGCTCCCCTCTATCAGGCACAGAGCAGGGCTGATCAGGGGGTTGGGGTGCCTTCCCCTGTCATGAACAGAGCAGGGCGGATAGGGAGGTTGTGGCCCCACCCCCTGTCACACACAGAGCTGCAGGGCGATCAGGGGGTTTGGGCGCTGGCCCCTGTCACGCTGATCCCAGTGCCAGGAGGTCTCTCAGCTCCGCTGATCCTGGTGCTGGGAGGCCTCGCGGCTCTGCTGATCCCGGTGCTGGGAGGCATATTACCCTTTTACTATATAGGATAGAGGCCTGGTGCACGGGTGGGGACCGGCTGGTTTGCCCTGAAGGGTGTCCTGGATCAGGGTGGGGGTCCCCACTGGGGTGCCTGGCCAGCCTGGATGAGGGGATGATGGCTGTTTGCAGCTGGTCACACACCCTTCAGGGTGGGGGTCCCCACTGGGATGCCTGGCCAGTCTGGGTGAGGGGCTGAGGGCTGTTTTCAGGCTGGTGGGTGACTGAAGCCCCCAACCGCTCCTTTTTTTCTTTTATTTTTATTCTGGGCCAGCTTTAGCTCTGGCTCCAGCTCTTAGGCCTCCGCTGCTGAAAGCAGGTTTCTGGCCTTTGTTTACCTTCTGTATTTGAAACAATGTTGCAATCCTGCTGGCTGAAGCCTGGAGGACTAAAGCAGGTTTCTGGGGTTTTGTTTAGCTTCTATATTTGTAACATAGTTGCTTAGAGTTGCAGCTCAGAGGCCGGCAGCGGCAGTTGGGGAACGTTGGAGTCCTCCGTCACTGAAGCAAGCAAGCCTCATGTTCACTTCCAACTGCCTGGCTGCCAGCCACCATCTTGGCTGGCAGTTAATTTGCATATCTCGCTGATTAGCCAATGGGAAGGGTAGCAGTCGTACGCTAATTACCATGTTTCTCTTTTATTAGATAGGATATAGATTCTCAATGCTTTGTTGTCATTTCAACAATCTTCACAGCATCTTTACCAAGAGTAGATTTCATCTCAAGAAACTACTTTGTTTCTTTTTTATTTTTAATCCTCACCTGAAGATACTTTTTCGTTAATTTTTAGACAGAGTGGAAGAGAGGGAAAGACAGAGAGAAATATCGATGTGAAAGAAACACATTGATTGGTTGCCTCCTGCATGCGCCCCAACTGGGACCCGGGCTGGGGAGGAATCTGCAACCAAGATACATGTTCTTGACCAGAATCAAACCTGGGACCCTTCTGTCCACAGACCGACACTCGATCCACTGAGCCAAACCAGCTAGTGCAAGAGGCCACTTTCTTTGCTCATGCATAAGAAGCACTTCCTTATCCATTACAGTTTTATCATGATATGCAGCAATTCAGTCACATCTTCAGGCTCCACTTATAATTCTAGTTCTTTTGCTATTTCCACCACATCTGTAGTTACTTCCTTCACTGAAGTCCTAAAGCCCTCAAAGTCATCCATGAGGTTGGAATCAACTTCTTCCAAACTGTTACTATTGATATTTTGAACTCTTTTCATGAATCACAAATGTTCTTTTTTTGTAAAAAATATATATTTGTATTAATTTCAGAAAGGGAGAGTTAGAGAGAGATAAAAACATCAATGATGAGAGAGAATCATTGATCAGCTGCCTCCTGCATATCCCCTACTGGGGATGGAGCCCGCAACCCAGGCATGTGCCCTGACTGGGAATCAAACTGTGTCCTCCTGGTTCATAGGTAGATGCTCAAGCACTAAGCCACCCCGGCCGGCACAAATGTTCTTAATGTCCTCTAGATGGTGAGTCCTTTAATGTACTTTGCCCATATCCATGGCAGCTATAGCCTTATGAAATGCATTTCTTTTTAATCCTCACCAAGGATATTTTTTCCATTGATTTTTTTAGACAGAGTGGAAGGGAGGGAGAAGGGAGAGAGAGATAGAGAGAGGAAAACATCAATGTGAGAGGCACACATCATTTGGTTGCCTCCTGTTTGTGCCCCCACCAGGGCCTAGGCCTGAATCTGCACCTGAGGTATGTGCCCTTGACGGGAATCAAGCCCATGATCATTTGGTCCTAGGGCCAACGCTAACCCAGAGGTGGGGAACGTCAGGCCCTCCGGCCACATAAGGTCTGTGAAATCATTTGGTCTGGCCCTGCCAAGACATTAGGGGTGAATTAATTAAATGGTTGACCAAATATAGCAGGCTAATTTTTAATTTTGTATGGGCCATGAATGATGTTATAAACACCCAAATGGCCCTTCGCAGTAAAAAAGGTTCGTCACCCTGCCAAACTGGCCAGGGCTGAAGAGTATTCTTTAATACTAAGACTTGAAAGTTGAAATTAATTACTCTTGATCCATGGGCTGCAGAATGAATGTTGTATGAGCAAGCATAAGAACAACATTAATCTCATCGTACATCTCCCTCAGAGCTCTTGGGTGACCAGGTGCATTGTCAGTGAGCAGTAATACTTTGGAAGGAATCATTTTTCCTGAGCAGTAGGTCTCAACAGTGGGCTTAATATATGTAGTAACCCATGATGAGCTGTCATCCAGGCTTTGTTGTTCCATTCGTAGAGCACAGGCAGAGTTCTTAAGGGCTCTAGGATTTTTCAAATGGTAAATGAACATTGGCTTCCACTTAAAGTCACCAACTACATTAGCCTCCAGAAAGAGAATCAGCCTGTCCTTTGAAACTTGAAGCCAGGCATTGACTTCTCCTCTCCAGCTTTGTAAGTTCTAAATGGCATCTTCTTCCAATATAAGGCTGCTTCACCTAATTAAAAATCTGTGGTTTAGTGTAGCCACCTCTATTCATTTTCTTAGCTAGATCTTCTGGATAAGTTGACACAACTTTTACATCACTTGCTGCTTCTTCACCTTGCACTTGTATGTGATGGAGATGGTTTCTTTCCTTAAACCCCTGTTAACTTCAAACTTTTCTTTTGCAGTTTCCCTCAGCATTCATAGAATTGAGGCATTGAGGCCTTGCTCTGAATTGGGCTTTGGCTTAAGAGAACGTTGTGGCTGATTGATCTTCTATCTAGGCCACTAAAACTTTCTCCATATCAGCAGTAAGGTTATTTTGTTTTCTTATTTCATTTGTGTGTTCACAGGAATAGCACTTTTAATTTCCTTCAAGAACTTTTCCTTTGCATTCACAACTTGGCTGTATGGCTCAAGAGGCCTAGCTTTTGGTTTTAAACATACCTTTTTGGTTTTCAATATACCTCCCTCATTAAGCTTAACAATTTCTAGCTTTTGATTTAAAGTGAGAGATGTGGGATTCTTCCTTTCACTTGACACATAGAGACCATTGTAGGCTTATTACTTTGCCTAATCTCAATATTATTGTGTCTCCAGGAATACGAAGGCCGGAGTGAGGGAGAGAGACAGGGAAATGGCTGGGCATCAGAGCAGTCAGAGCACACACACGGCATTTATGGATTAAGTTCATTGTCTCATGGGCATGGTTCAGGGTGCCTCAGAATCATTACAATAGTAATATCACAGAGCACTGATCACAGTTCACCATAACACATATACTAATAACGAGAACATTTGAAATGTTTAGAGAATTACCATAATGTGACACAGGACATGAAGTGAGCAAATGCTGTTGAAAAAAATAGCACCAATAGATTTCCTCAATGCAGGGTTGTCACAAAGCTTCAATGAGTAAACAAACAAACAAACAAACAACAACAACAACAAAAACCCCCACAGTATCTGTGAAGCACAGTAAAACAAAACGCAATAAAATGACATGTCTGTAATGACCAAGTTATGGACCAGCCCATCAGCCAGGTCCCAGAGTGAAGATGACATATACCAACCCACACAGGATTCATAAGTAAGAAATCTTTGTGGTTGTAAGCCACTGAGATTTTGCAAGTGTTTGCCCTTGCCACGTACCTTAGCTGACTCATAGAAGAAGTGATTTATCTGACTGGTGGTTTGAGAAGAACTGTACATGGCTTGACTCAGGCTCCTTCCTCCCTCGTTCTTCACATCTGCTTGACTCTGGGAAGGGGTTTCTAGTGAGCTCTCTGCCATGCAGTAAGGAGCTTGTCTCTGTTGGGGGCAATCTGCAGTTTTCCTGCTCTGCCAGTAGCTTGGTAGTGGAGTTCGTCAATTCAAGAGAGGAGGCTCATAGCCCATTCATGTGGCACACTCAAACCTAGTGTTTATCAGTAATAAATCAAACATTTTTATCCCCCTCCCCCCCCCCCCGCCCCGTCTGTCTCTATATGGGTTCCTGACTGGAAGGGAAGAAAGGTGGTATTGAGCCCAAACTTCAGAAGTCTTTTTGCATGATTTCAAGTCTTAGGGACTGATGGGCTTTTTCCAATTTATTGGCTTCTGTCTGCCACTCATTGTGGCATTTCCCATGCCCAGCTTCATTTTGTATGTCGATATCAACAATAAATAGAAACTGTAACCTTACATTTGTGAGCAGGTAAAAGACAAAACCACAGAGTGGTCTGGCTGCTAAGCACAGTGTTAAGTCACGAAAGTGGGAATAGGTAAAGGTACATGTTTTCGGGAAAATCATTTCCACCGTGCCTTCTCATTTTCTCCTACTTCCTTCCTGCTGCTTCTTTTCTCTCTCTCTTTAATAAAAAAATTTTTTTTATCTCTATCTCCTTTGCTCCTCCCCATAAAACCTAAACTACTAATTGTCCTGAGAGGTCTCCCCTCCCCTCCCATCTTCCCTTCCCTTCCCTTCCCTTCCCTTCCCTTCCCTTCCCTTCCCTTCCCTTCCCTTCCCTTCCCTTCCCTTCCCTTCTCTTCTCTTCTCTTCTCTTCCTCTCTCCTTCTCTCTCTTACATGTGAGGACACAGTGAGAAGGCAGTAGTCTGCACACCAGGAATGGAAAGGAAATAGACCAGCAACTGCAATCAATTGCAATTTTATAACACCTTCATGATGTTTCCCTTGGCTAGAAATATATTAAGCCTCAAGATTCAAAGCATTCAACAAATTAGGACAAGACAGAGCTACAGAAAACACTCCCAGATTTTCATGACAAATATGGTAATGCTGTACTAGCCAGAGGAGCCACTTTCTGTGTTGTTCCATGGATATTTACAACCACACAGATTGCAATAGAATGAAGCCTGTCCCTGTTGGCAGAGGCACCATAAAAGAGTAGAATGATGAGTAACTGTCACGGTTGCTGTAATACAGAATTATTTCAAATCAACTTGTCATTTAAGCACTCTGCTGCTCATTTAAATATAGCATTATTAAAAAATTAAAATACATTTGAAATCTTTTTTTTTCTATGTCACTGATTCTATTATGATCACCAGATTATTTATTCACTTGATTCTTAGATTCACTTGTTGATAGATGCATGTTTGTTGTTCATAATTTGTATCTTTACCTTTTTCTTCTTCTTCCTCTTCTTAAAGGATACCTTTCAGCATTTCATATAATACTGGTTTGGTGGTGATGAACTCCTTTAGCTTTTCCTTATCTGTGAAGCTCGTTATCTGACCTTCAGTTCTGAATGATAGCTTTGCTGGATAAAGTAATCTTGGTTGTAGGTTCTTGGTATTCATCACTTTGAATATTTCTTGCCATTCCCTTCTGGCCTGCAAAGTTTCTGTTGAGAAATCAGCTGACAGTCGTATGGGTATTCCCTTGTAGGTAACTGACTGTCTTTCTCTTGCTGCTTTTAAGATTCTCTCTTTGTCTTTTGCTCTTGGCATTTTAATTATGATGTGTCTTGGTGTGGTCCTATTTGGATTCCTTTTGCTTGGGGTTCTCTGCGCTTCCTGGACCTGTAAGTCTATTTCTTTCACCAGGTGGGGGAAGTTTTCTGTCATTATTTCTTCAAATAGGTTTTCAATATCTTGTGCTCTCTCATCTTCTGGCACCCCTATAATTCTGATGTTGGTACTCTTGAAGCTGTCCCAGAGGCTCCTTACACTATCTTCGTATTTTCGGATTCTTTTTTCATTTTGCTTTTCCAGTTGGGTGTTTTTTGCTTCTTCGCATTCCGAATCTTTGACTTGATTCTTGCACTCCTCTGGTCTGCTGTTGGGTGTCTGTATAATATTCTTTATTTCAGTCAGTGTATGCTTAATTTCTAGTTGGTTCTTTATCATAACATCGAGGGTCTCATTAGATTTCTTGTAGATCTCATTAAGTTTATCGGCAGTTTCTAGAAACTTATTGAAAGACCTTAAAAGTGTGGTTTTGAGCTCTGTATCCTCCATTTCTGTCATGTTTCTTTGTCTCCGCATTTTTTATGCTTTCTTGGTGCACCCCCTTGTGGTCTTTGTGCGCAGTCTTGTTGTAGTTAAGCCTTGGTTGTTGTAGGTAATACTGGTGGGGATTTGACCTCCAGGCCAACTGGCTATGAGAGTCCCCTGTATCTGCAGTGGGAGAACTTCTGTGCTGGATCTCTAGGGCGGTGCTAATCTAGCGTTTGCCTGAGGCTATCCGGCAAATGCCTCTGTGCAGGGCTTGGGCGGGGCGGGTCCCAGGGGATCTACAGGGCAGGCGGAGCAAGCAGCTATGGCTGCTCTCAGTTCCGTCCCTAGGGGCTCTGCCTCACCAAGTCCCAGCAAGTGCTGCAAACCTCGGAGAGAAATCTGCCTTCGAGTTCTGACCGAAGCCAGACAGTCCTGCTTCTCCCGTTTGAGTCTGGGTCCCTAGAGACTCGCCCAGCTCTGGAGCTCAGAGTCTGAAGCTCCCTCCTGATTGAAAACCGAGCCCTCCGCCGCCAGCCCGCTCCGCGCGCGCACTCCGCACCTGAGTATTTCACTTCAGCACTGCGCCTCCTCTGAGTCTGGGTATGATATTCTCTTTCCTCCTAGTTGTAGAATTTCCACTCAGCCAGCCTTCCTGTGGTTCTGGATGATGTCCATTCTGTCTTTTAGGTGTAATTTGAATTGGTTGTTCGAGGCAGCAATCTCTGGCGTTAACCTATGTCGCCATCTTGGTTCCACCTTACATTTGAAATCTTTAAAAAGTTATGGAAAGTAGTCATTATAATGCCTGTATGCAAGACTGTAACAGTGGGTGTAGATTAAAGGGGATTATGAATAACAAATATTTGAAAGTAGAATTTTTTAAAAAAGTAAATGTCCTGGGTTTAATCAGAGTTGGTGGATTGATGGGTTTTTATTCGGTCAGTCATTACTTATTAAGCATCTCAGGTGTTATGCCAGGCTGGCTGAAGAAAGGGGTTTGACATACCGTTCTTGCTTTTCTCCCCCATCACTCTCCTTCAACGTCAAGCTTTGAATATTGTCCAAAGATAATGCTTAGTATTTTCTTAGAATTGGTATCACTTTATACACCTTCAATTTTATAAATTTTAATCAAAATAGTCAAGCTTCTGATTCCCAATCTCTGATCTTTTGTGCATTGATTATGAAGTAGAACAATATTTAAGTATTTTTTCAGAGTATAATATAAACTGCGGTCACACACACACACACACACACACACACTCACTCCTAAACCTCAGTGGCTTAACACAATTAAGTTTCATTTCCTGATCACATCATAGCCTGTTGCGGGGACCAGAGGGGGGCAGGGGGCAGCTTTTTGTGCAGCTTCTATAGCTCTCCTCCAATGGATGACTCAGGCATCCGGGCTCCTTTCCTCTTGTGATGTTACTGTCTTTAGCTCATGGTCTCCCAGCTGCTGGGGGGTGGGGAGGGGGACAGGGATGAGAGGGCTAGAATATTGGCAGGGATGTTTTAGGGGCCGGGCCCATAGTGATCTTTATCAGTTTTACCCACATCCCATTGGCCAGAAAGTTGACACACATCCCCATTCTAACTGCCTGCCAAGGAGGCTGAGAAATATCTCATGGTGTTCTCAGTAGGAAGAAATGGTGCAGAGATTTTATTTTTAAAAATAAATATTTTGATTGATTTCAGAGAAGAAGGAAGAGGGAGAGAGAGATAGAAACATCAATGATGAGAAAGAATCATTGATGGGCTGCCTCCTAGACACCCTCCTACTAGGGATCGAATCCACAACCTGGGCATGTGCCTTGACCGGAATCGAACCCAGGACTCTTCAGTCCACAGGCTGACGCTCTATCCTCTGAGCCTAATGGGATAGGGCTCTTTTTTCTTTATTGTTGAAAGTATTGCAGATGTCCCCTTTGTTTTTTGGGGTTTTTTCCACATTGACCCCCTCCACCCCGCACCCGCCCCTCCCAGGCCTTCACCACTCCATTGTCTGTGTCCATATGATGCCACAGAAATATTAATTTATGTTCTCTCTTCCCTCTCTCCCAGGTATCTTCCACTATCCCACCTTCCCTTCCTTTCAGAATTAAAACTGTTACTGTGGAAATGCAAAGAAAGAAAGTGGGCTTGAGTTTTGAATGACCAAATTAGACTTTGAAACATTTGGCTTGAGGGGAAAGTCTCTGTGTTTCAAAAGCCTGGTCTATTTTTGTTGTGGTTGTTGTTAATCCTCACCCGAGGATATTTTTCCACTGATTATTGTTTAAGAGAGAGTGGAAGGGAGAGGAGAGACACTGACTGAGAGGGAAACAGAGACAATGACTGAGAGGGAAACATCAATGTGAGAGAGACACCTCAATTGGTTGCCTCCCGTGCATGTGCCCGGACAGGAGCTGGGGACTGAGCTCACAACTGAGGTGACACTCTAATTAATCCCTGAGCCAAACCAGCTAGGGCGAAAGCCTGGTTTGTCTTTTTTTTTTTTTTTTTTTTTTTTTTAAGCCTGGTCTTTTTAACTACCACAGTCTCAACCCTCAGGCTGCATGACTCTGGCCATTATATCCATGCCCTACAAAATTTAGAGATTTTTGTCAGGATCAGTATCACCCCCCCCCCCCCCCCACTCTGATGAGGCAAATGTGGCAAGGGCTGAAGAGAGCGAGAGTGAGAGTGAGAGCGAGAGCGAGAGCGAGAGCGAGAGAGAGAGAGAGAGAGAGAGAGGAGAGAACAGAGCTGGAGCCTTGTGGAGGCTCTGGAGGATCCCTGCCTCCTTCTCCATGGATCCTGGGGGGCGGGGGGAGGAGGGGGGAGGGCAGAGCTGGAGGGTGTGGCATCTGGAAGGAGAGGCCATCTGTGCCCACCTCCCATGGGAGGTCTTGGGGGGCACAAGGGTTTGAGGAATAGGGATGCCTCCTTAGTGTGTCTACACAGCAGGGGCCAGAGACAGCCTCTCAGAGATTCCCAAGACCCCAGAGCAGTGTGGGAGCGGCCAGGGTTTCCCCACACCCTTGAGGGAGTTGTGAAGCCCGTAGAAAGAGCCTTTTCTGGAGTGGCCCTGGCCGGCTGTACTCTGAGTGAGTCAGTGACTAAGGAGCAGAGGACAGCTTGTGGAGGCCAGTTGGGATCCATCTGACAGCCGGACGGGGACCCAGAGGAAGACACCTGAGCAGGTGCGGGCGGGCAGGGCTAATGAAGACCAGAGCCCGGGTGCCACGAAGGTCCAGGAGCTTGTATACATCCCCAGATGGAGTGCAGGATCACGGCAGTTAAATTGTTTCAGAGAACAAGAAGTTACACTTGTCTGTTCCCTGTTCCCTCTTTTTCAGGGAATTTGTACCCACCCAAAGGAAAACACCCTAAAATGTCCACAAAGCTGGCGAGGCATGGGAGGGCAGTGGCCTTGGAGTAGGGGACCAGAGTTCCTTTGTCAGTAGTCATTCCGTGTGACCTTGAGCCCGTCGTGTCACCTCTCTGGAGTTCAGTTTTCTCATCTGTAAAATGAGATGTAACACTGCCTACCTCGCGGACGTGCTGTGGGGAATACGTGCAAAAAAAAAAAAAAAAAAAAAAAAAAAGCACCTAGTTCAGGGCCTGGCTCATAGTAGGGGCTCCTCGAACATCTGAACCTGCCCTTTCCCTCCGAGGTCACTTCCAATTTCAAAACACCACAATTCTTTGCAAAAAAAAGATGGACACATGAGCTTATGTATACCAGGGCCTGGAAACTAACATAAAATGCCTTCCCCCACTCAGTAAGGAAGCAATAAAAACCTAGGAGGAGGCACATAACAGACAATGAAAATCTGACTTGAGAGCAGGGCGGGGTGGGGGACAGGGTGAGGGCGGCGACGGCACGAAATGAAAAACAACAACTCAATACCCTGCTATCATCCTTCATCAAACTACAGAAATAGAAACCAGACAAACACATTATGTGAAGGGCAAAAGGGTTGGCACGGTTCTGGCCCATAGGAAAATCCCAGGTTCAATAATGCCTTGAGCAGCGGGAGGGAGGGAGGTGAGGTCAAAGTCAATAGCGGGGCTGGCGTCGGAGGCTGGTTCTGTGGTGCTCTCGAGGCTCAGACACCACGCGCTCCTCTCTTGCTGAACCCGGTTTCTCGTCAGGCTTTGTATGGGCCCCTGGGTCAGCCAGCCACGCGGCAGGAAGATGGCTGCCACTTCCCCTGGCCCAGGAATTATCAAGGGTATTCTGCCTTTCTTTTTTTGGAAAAAGAAAGCTTTGGAGTAGAAAATGCTGTCTTCTATTTATATCTACCCTTCTCTCTCTCATTAGAGGGATGATAAATTTTGGGGAAGCACTGTGGCCTTGAGCACGCTGTCTTATTTAGAGGAGTGCGCGGCTAAGACAGCATGTAAGCTCATCTCTTCTGGGGCTTTCTCTGTTTTTCCCCGGGTTGGGGAGGGGGTGAGGAGAGGAGTGTTGAGGTCCCAGGCTGTGTTTTTGAATATTTTTAGGATTGCTGGAATAGCCACATATTTGGTGTCAAGCTCTGTGGTTGGTGCTAGGGACACACACACACACACACACACACACACACACACACAAAATCAAGGAAGGAATTAAGAAAGCGTTCATGCTCCGGAAGAGTTTATAGGTTGACACCATCAGGTTGGCTGATGGCTGTCAGGTACCCAGAGTATCGGATGAACAATAGATGGTGTTTGAATAGATCTTTCATAAGATGTACCGTTTCCTATGGGCCCACATAGCCCTGTGGCTAGGTGCTCGGACACCCACTTACCTATCTCTGTCTCCGTTTGAGGACCACAGCTGGTCCTGACTCCACTCCCAGTGCTCTTACCTCAGGGCCAGTGCTGCCTCCCATCCGAGTTTTCTCCTGGTGAACGTCGCTGAACTCCTCCTACGCCCTTGCAGGCACACAAGAATTTGCTCACAAACCATATCCTGGGAAACTCCTCCTCATTTCCTTTTTTAAAATATATTTTTTATTGATTTCAGAGAGGAAGGGAGAGGGAGAGAGAGATAGAAACATCAATGATGAGAGAGAATCATTGATTGGCTGCCTCCTGCACGCCCCCCACTGGGGATTGAGCCTACAACCCTTGACCGGAATCGAACCCGGGGCCCTTTAGTCTGCAGGCCGACGCTCTATCCACTGAGCCAAACCAGCCAGGGCATCCTCCTCATTTCTAAAGAAGCAGGTCAAACATAACATTCTCAGTGAAGCTTGTCCTGTCTTCCCCAGGCAGGGGGAGTGACATCTTCCTATTTGCTCCTATAGCTTTTGGCACGTATACTAATCATATTAATAAGGATAATAAGAGTAATAATAGTAGTAAAAAGGACTAAGTTGCCATTGTTGAGTGTGTCTATGAGCCAGGTGTCATGCCAAGTGCTGTACATGCATTATTTAATGCTCAAAAGAACCCCAGGGGCAGATACTATTATTGTCCTCGGTTTACAGATTCTATCAGCTGAGAGTTGAGTTTGGCTGCATGTGGAAACCTGTCCATGGTGGCTTAATGAAATGGAACTTATTTTGCTCAAATAACAATAAATTCGAGGTAGAGAGGCTAAGGCTGGTATGGTGGCTCCACAATACCACTCTTAGCAGGTAGCTTTTGTTACTATGGAGACAAGATGTCTGCTGTTTTTCCAATCTGTGTTCCAGGCGGGAGGAAGGAAAAAGGGCAAAGGGCAAAGGATGAAGGGCAAGGAGCCTTTTCTTTTTGTCTTATTATTGGGAAGTGATGCTATCCCCCACCTACATCTTGCTAGCCACAACTATGTTATGTGGCCACCTTCAGCTGTCAGGGAGCCTGAGAATTGTTTTCCTTATTTATTTTTAATATTATTTTTATTGATTTTAGAGAAAGGAGAGGGAGAGGAAGAGAGCGATAGAAACATCAATGATGAGAGAGAATCATTGATCAGCTGCCTCCTGCATATCCCCTACTGGGGATCGAGCCTGCAACCCAGGCATGTGCCCTTGACCAGAATTGAATCTGGGACCCTTCAGTCCACAGGCCAACGCTCAATCCATTGAGCCCAACCAGCTAGGTTCCCCCCCACCCCCCCCATTTTAAAGCTAGGAAGGTTTCTACCCTGAACAGAATTGGGTTTTGCTAGTAAGGAATAAGATGGTTATTGGGTTGGGAGCTACCAGTGCTTCAAACAAATGAAGAAACGGGGCCTTAAAGATGCTAAGGATCGCCGAACCGGTTTGGCTCAGTGGATAGAGCGTCGGCCTGCGGACTCAAGGGTCCCAGGTTCGATTCCGGTCAAGGGCATGTACCTTAGTTGCGGGCACATCCCCACTGGGGGGTGTGCAGGAGGCAGCTGATCGATGTTTCTAACTCTCTATCTCTCTCCCTTCTTCTCTGTAAAAATCAATAAAATATATTAAAAAAAAAAAAAAAGATGCTAAGGATCTTGTCCAAAGTCACATACATGGCCAAGTCAGACTCAAACCCATGTCTGTTTGACACGAGAGTTCATGTTCTTGATCACTGTGACAGATGACCTCCTTACTGTGATGCATTGTAATTGTCTTTTTATTTGTTTATCCTTTCTTCCATAGACTGAGAACTCCTTGGTACCAGGAATTAATTTCATTCCTCTTGGCATCCCAGACCCTTGCTCATAGTTTGTTGAATGGATAAATGAAGAAATGTTAGGACTTCAGTAGTTTCTGCAGCTAAAATTCTTTCTAGGAAAATATTCTTTAATTGTCTTCTTCCTCTGTAATATTTTATAACCATCTGTTCTCACAGAGGTAGCTACAGATGTACAGGAAAGAGATAGTCCTGGTCTTTGTGCCGCCATGGGCATAATTTGGCCTCTTCAATTATTTATAGGCTTCTCTCTCCCCTCCCCTCTCCTCTCCCCTCTGCTCCCACCATCCCTCCCCTCCCTTCCCCTTCCTCCCCTTCCCCTCCCCTCCTCTGCTCTCCTCTCCTCTCTCCCTCCCTTTCCCTCTCCCTAAATGCTTAATGTTTGTTTACAGGGCAGGATCCAATTTCTCTTTGTTCTGCCTGGTCATTCAAACCTTATTGCTCTATGTCTTAGGGAAATACTTGAATAACAATAATTTGAGCCATAAGCAGACCTGAGCCCAAATCTCATTTCTTGCTGGGTCATGGAGCAGCCCAGAAA
This sequence comes from Myotis daubentonii, assembly GCF_963259705.1. NCBI lineage: Eukaryota > Metazoa > Chordata > Mammalia > Chiroptera > Vespertilionidae > Myotis > Myotis daubentonii. The sequence goes on from NC_081841.1 coordinate 9,008,516, forward strand.
GGACCTAGCATCATTTAGATTCCAGTGTTATGACAAGGCAGGTAGAGAGGGGAGAAGATACCAGTTTAGTAAGTAAAATTTTCAGAAAATCAACCACTGATTTCCCTATGTTAAAAAACACACACAACCATTGTTGTTCTATAGGCCACACAGGAAACATCTGATTTTCTTCAAAGCCACAATGCTTGTGCTCGGTTGCACAGGATTAAGCCCCATCTGCTATGGGGTACTGCTAACTGGAGACCCCTGACTTAGGTTGAGACTGCCTAATTCAGCTCAAGAACAAGCTTGCAGGCACTTGGACTTCCAACTTGAAGACCCAAATAGCAGTATTAGATGGTAAATAATTACTTATTCAGCAGTTGCTATATGTTAGGTGCTATGCTAAGTGCTTTATTTTGTCTCATTTAATTTTTAGAACAACACTGTTACTATTGTTATCTTACAAGCAAGGAATGTAAGGCTAAATGAAAATATAGGAAGGACTTGCCCAACATAGTGGTTGCATCAAAGGGTGACTTGGGGAACTTTGTCTGCCCATCTTAATCTCTTATGTAATTAAAAAAATCCAACAGTAGTGATAATGATATTCTTTGATCTTGACAATGAACATTTTTCTCATTCTTATTTAAAATGTGAATATAATGATAAATATATGGTAATAGTAATAATAGCTAACATTTATTGAGTGTGTAACCATAGGTCAATATGTTCGAAGTTCTTAACTCATTGTGATAACTCATTGAATCCTCACAATAATCCCTTCAGGAAGGTACTATAATTATAGTATCTTAATATTCAGATGAAGGAACTGAGGCATAGAGAGGCTAAGTAGCTTTTACAAGGGATCATGACTTGTAAGTGGCAGAGCTAAAACTTGGATATTTTTATTGATCTACTAGAGGCCCAGTGCACTGGTAGAGTCCCTAGGCCTGGCCAGCTATCAGGGACGATCAGGGCCTCTGGCTGCTGGCCGGGGCCTTCCTTTGTTCCGCACCGTCCCAGGAGTCAGTGTATGTCATAGCGAGCCATCAAACTCCCTGTCTCCCAGTCGAACTCCTGAGGGGACACTGCATATTAGCCTTTTTTATATATAGACTAGAGGCCTGGTGCACGAGATTCATGCACTGGGGAGGGGGGGTGGAAGGGTTTCTCAGCCCAGCCTGCGCCCTCTCACAGTCTGGGAGCCCTCAGTCGGACATCCTTACCGCTGCCACGGAGGCGGGAGTGGCTCCTGCCACCACTGCTGCGCTCGCCAGCTGTGAGCCTGGCTTCTGGCTGAGCAGAGCTCTCCCTGTGGGAGCACACTGACCACCAGGGGGCAGCTCTTGCGTTGAGCATCTGCCCCCCTGGTTATCAGTGCACATCATAACAACTGGTCATTCTGCCATTCGGTTGATTTGCATATTGGCCTTTTATTATATAGGATATGACACAGCCCAGGTAAAAAATATGTACTTTCTATGAAAACTAGCCTTTAAGACAAGTCCTTCAGTCAGTTTCTCCCTTCCTAAACTTCTATATAGAAATTCTTAAGTAATCCTGGTCCAACATCACATGGGCAGTAGGTGCTAAAGCCTGGATTCACACCTGGGTTGGTCTGACTCCAAAGCAAGGATCTTTATCTTTGTACTGTTCCAGCCATAGCCAGGTTAAATCCAAGCTGAAAGGACAATCATAGACCCATCTCAAAATGATGTTATAAATAATCTAATTCAGGGTTTCTTAACCTCAGCAGTATTGATATTTTTGGCTGGTCAACTGTTGTGAGGACTGTCCCATTAATCACAGGATCTGAACAACATTCCTGGCCTCTACCCATTAGAGCCAGCAAACCCCCCCCCCCCCCCCCTTGTAAAAACAAAAAATGTCTCCAGAAGTTGACAGATATCCTGGGGGAGAGGGAAAGGGGCAAAATCGCTCCTGGTTGCAAACCACTGATCTAAACCATCTCATTTTACAAATGATGTATCAAGGGCCCAAAGAGATGAAGTAACTTGTTTTAAGTAGAATCCAGGTCGTTCATGTAACTTCATTTTATCCCTATAACATACAGGCCGCAATATGGAACCTAGAGAAAATAGGTGCCCTCTTGGTCCTTACAGTCTCTTAGGAGAAGGGATTGCACAAATATCTCTAATTGTACAAACTTGATCAGAAATAAAGTATTACACAGGCAGCAAGGTGTAGAGAAAGAGAATGAGATCTGGATCTGCCATTTTTTAGCTGCAGGACTGAAGCAAGCTTCAAAAACGGGTCTGTGAACGCATTGTGCAAACTGTAACGTCCTTACAAACCTCAGGTGTTACTAAGATGATATCAGGAATGTGATAATAACTGTTCTGATGATCAGACTAAAAGCTCTCAGCATTGGGGAGAGCCTTGAAGTGGCGATTTCATTCCTGGACCTTCCAATTGTAGCTCGATCCCCATTCTTCGGCCCGAGAGGGGGCAGGCAAAGTGGCCCCGCCCACAGAGTGCCCTTCCCTCTCCTGGAACCAACCCGGCCCTTGGGCCTCTCAAGCTCCGCCTGCCTCAGGCCGTGGCCCCGCCCTCAAAGGAAACAGACTCCGCCCCCTCCGCGCCAGCTGGAATTCTATCCGCGCAGTTCCTCCGGGACAATCCTTCGCCGATGCCGGAGATTCCCGAACTTTTCCGACCTCTTCCCGACCTCCCTCGGGCGCCTGGGGAGGAGGAGGAGGCGAAGATTGCCGAGGGGCATTGGCCCCGCCCCCTCCGCAGGCTCGGTCACCACCACCCCGCCCCGCCCCCTTCGCCCCACCCCCGCCGCAGCCTCCCGCGCGGGCCGGAGTCCCAGATCCCGGTCCCTCCCTCCTCCTTTCTCTCTCCCCGCCTTCCCGGCGCTGCCACAGTGGCGGGTCGGAGGATCCCGGCCAGTCAGCTCGTTCCTGCTTCGAGCCACTCCTCCCCCAATTAAACACCCCTCCCCGCACCGCCCCCTTCCTCCCTGGGCCGGCGTGTTGTGAGGGACAGTGTGAGGGAGCGGGCGCAGGCCGGCGGGCGAGCTCCGTGAGTGCGGGAGGCGGGGCGCCAGGCGGACCAGGCCGAGGGTCGCGTGTGCGCGTGAGGGCGCGAACGAGTGTCCGCCGCGACCCGCCCGCCGCCCCGCGCTGAGGACCCGGCGAGCGCCGAGCGCCCGTGGCCGAGGGGCGCCGGGCCCGCGCGCGCGCACGCACGCACGCACGCGGGGGCGGGGGCAGGCGCGCGCCCGCCTGTCGCGACTGTCGGGGGCCGAGGCCCAGGGGGAGGTGGCCTGTCGCGGGTCGCCCGGCTCCCGGAGGCGAGGGGGGCGCGGGCGGATGGCGGAAGGCGCCCAGCCGCAGCAGCCGCTTCAGCTCGGGCCCGGCGCCGCTGCCCGGGGGATGAAGCGGGAGTCGGAGCTGGAGCTGCCGGTGCCCGGAGGGGGAGGAGACGGAGCCGAGCCCGGCCTGAGCAAGCGGCCGCGCACCGAGGAGGCGGCGGCCGACGACGACGGCGGCGGGATGCAGGTGACCGCGCGGGACGGGCATCCCGTTACGGCGGGGGGGCGGCGCGGGGCCCGGTGGGGCGGGGGGCAGGGGGGCGGCGGCCGGGGCTCCCGCGGCGTGGAGCGGGGAGGGCTCTAGGGATCCTGGAGGTGGGAGGGGGCCGGTCGGGGCCTGGTGGAAAGGTCGGGGAGCTCGGCTTGGACGCGAGGGTGCAGGAGGACCCTGGTGTGGCCACGAGGGTCCTGACTCCAGAGGGGACGAGGGGACACGACGCGTGGGTAGGTGTGTTGGGGAGATCGAACATGGTTGAGATGGATTCCATTTCTCCCAACCCTTCCTTGGTGCCTGGGGGTGGAGAGGGAGCCGGGGGTCCTGAGTCTGCTTCCCAGAGCGCCGCCGGGCTGAGCCGAGGCCGAGGGGGCGGGGGTGGGCCCCCTCCCGGGAAGGAGCACCGTGCTGGCAGTCCCCGACCCACCCTGGGGCGAGGAAGGGAGTGGCGTGTACCGGAGTGGAGTGAGAAGCGAGGCAACTCCTCGAGAGCCCGAAAGGGGATGTGGCTTAGCGTGCGGCTTCAATCACAGGGAGAGTGGCCGTGTTGTGGGGACAGCGTGGCGCTCGGGCACATCCTTCACTCTGTGGCGCTTGCTGATGGGTCTGCAGAGAGTCCAGGACAAGTCCCTCCTGTACCTCGTCAGTTGCATCCCCTACAGAGAGCTGGGCATGGGCTACAGTGTTCTGGGACATACAGGGGAGTTTATTGGGCTGTTCGGAGCCGGGATTCTGAGTTGTGGACTCCAGGATAAGGTGGTTGACCTGGGTAGGGAATGGGAGCTAGAGTGATGATGCCAGTCGACTTTGTAATTTGCGGAAGAGCATGAAACCTTCGTAGGTTTTAGGATTTGCTCTCTGTTCAGAAAATACTTGGTGTGAAATGGGCAGGGGAGTCGGGGTGGGGAGGGCGGGGGTGAGATGGGGGGGGGTCTTACATACCAGCAATTGTGTTGACATCTGCCTAATTCTCTTAGAATCATAGAATGTTAGAAGGGGCCAGAGACATCTTTTCCAGGGGTTCTTAACCTGGATAGACTTGGAAGACTCTTACGCAAAATAATTTACGTGCACTTTTTGGTGGGAGAGAGTCAATAGTTATTATTGTTTGGAGTGCATTCAAGGCCTCAGATGTTTCAACTACCTCATTTTATAGACGGGGAATCAGAAGTCCAGGGAAGACTGGTGACTTGCCTAAGGCCACCCAGTTAGCTGGTAGTGAAACTAGAACTGGGAGCCTGGTCTTCTAATCCCTATTCCCCTGCTCTCTCCATTTCACCGCTCTTGGAAACCTCTGCAGAGCTGAGAGACTTCCGGTGCTCTGCTCCTGCTTTTCAAGGCTCTGCCTGACTTCCTGTTGGAGATGGAGCTGTATGTAAGCCTGGCAAGTTTGCTGTGCGCTTCTGGGTCTCCTTTGCAGAGGCCACTCTCTTACTTCTGTTGATTTAGGTAAAAAAAAAAACAACCCCGATCCTCTTGGTGTTTATTTAAAAATTCTTCTGTTTGCCTGCTTTTGTTCTCCATTAGAACTCTGTTAGGCTGAGGGATTGTGAGAAGTAAAAGCTTGAGGCCACAGGGAAAAAATGTAGAGGAATAGGGGGAGACTTTAGGTGAGGGGGTTAATATTGGATGGTCAGGAGGGGCGGCTGGACATTGGTGCTGATGAGCCTGTTCTGCTTGGTGTGTGCATATATCTGTGTATGTCTGCATTCATTGATTGTTTCTGTCAATCAGAGATAGTAGTGAGACTCCTCCCTTTCCTCCTGGGGCCCATTATTTGCTGGTTGCCTTCAAATTGGCTAAGGATAGTAGTGTTTGGAAGTGGAGCAGTGTATAGGGACTTTGGGGTATCAGAGGAAGGAGTGGATTAGGTCCTTTGGGTACAAATGGGCAACTTAGAACTATCCCACAGAGAATCCTTTTTTCATTCTGTGTATTTGTGGGTGTTTTATTTTTCACTGTGTGCATTTTCATTGTTGTAGTTCCAACACACCATGTCACAGAGGTATTCATATCTTCATTGATTTCGTCTCCTGCCTTCAACTAGCTGTATGGTCCTGGGGAAATCCATCCTTTTGGAGCCTCTGTTTCCTTAGTTGTAAAGTAAAGTGTTTATACAGGATGATTTCTAAGTTATCTTCTAAACAGTATGTCAAGCTCCCTGATCTTAAGGTACTTGATGCTTACAATTTAGACAACGTGGCTGAAAAGTTTTAAAAAGTGTATATATAAATGATTTATTTTTTTTTGTAAGTTCAGTGGAACAGGAGTAGAGATACCACAGGATAGATGCATGTCAAAAGGCATTTCATAATTTAGAGCCAAAATATGCAGAGGATTTGTGCCCCTGGGTCCAGAAGATGGAGATGATCATTCCTGCTGAAATGGTCAAGAAGGCTTTATGGGAAAGTTGAAATTTGAGTTATAATTGGGAATAAAGGAGAAATAATGTCCATGAAAAGATAAAATTTAAGCCTAGATGACCTATTCCTACCTCTAGGATGTTCCTGCATCATTCTGAGAAAAATTGTTGAATATTTAATATCCATTTAACTAATGCTTATTGAGCAACTGCTATGTGCTAGGCCTTGTTTTAGAGTCTAGGACAGCCGTGGGCAAACTACGGCCCGCGGGCAGGATCCGGCCCGTTTGAAATGAATAAAACTAAAAAAAAAAGACCGTACCCTTTTATGTAATGATGTTTACTTTGAATTTATATTAGTTCACACAAACACTCCATCCATGCTTTTGTTCCGGCCCTCCGGTCCAGTTTAAGAACCCATTGTGGCCCTCGAGTCAAAAAGTTTGCCCACCCCTGGTCTAGGAGATAGGGTAGTGAATTAAACTAAAGATCCTACCCTCATGGAATTCTAATCGAAAGAGACAGATAATAAAGAAGTGAACAACTATTAGATGGTGGTAAGTTGCTAAAAAGAAATAGAAAGCAGGTAAAGGGATAGAGAGTAATGACGAAGATGGTCAGGGAAGGCCTCTCTGTTAGGTGACCTTTGAATGGAGTGAGGGGATGGGCCATTCAGATGTTTGAGGGAAGAGGGTTCAGGTAGAGGAACTGTGGGTACCCAGGCAGTTGCATCTTCTAAAGCTAGGGTACTGACTCTCTCTTTAATGTCCTGGGGGTAGAGACTGGTGTAGCTGGAGCAGAAAGAGCAGGGGTTTGGCAGCCTTAGGAGAGGATATCAACGGTGTAGAAATGTCATAGGCCATATGTAAGTAACACTTTAAAAATCCTTAGTGTGGCCGATCTTTTTGGTATATGGGTTATTATTTATTTATTAATTATTTTCTTAGGAAACACAAATTTATGGTCTTACAATTCTGGACATCAAAAGTCCAAAAGCAGTGTCACTGATCTAAAGTTAAGAAGTCAGCAGGGCTGGTTGCTCTTAGGGGCTCCAGGGGAGAAGCCATTCTCTGCCTCTTCCTGCTTCCAGAGTCTGCCCCAATCCCTTGGCTCATTGGCAAAGTACTCTCTGCTTCCATTGTTACATGGCCTTCTCTCTCTCTATATGAGTATGTCTTACAGCATATGTTCTTTCCTTGCAACTCAACACAAATAGAGTTTTTCTGAGGCCATAGTCCTTTTTGGGAAGCCTTCTGACAGTTTAGTTGACAACAGAGCCCATCTTGTCTCCTTTATGTATTTATTTTTTTAAAGTAGGTTTTTATTGATTTTAGAGAAAGAAAGGGAGAGGAAGAGAGAGAAAGAAACATCAATGTGAGAAACACTGATGGACTGTCCCCTGCACACGCTCTGACCCACGATTGAGCCTGCAACCTGGGCATATGCCCTGATCGGGAATCAGACCGATGACTTTTTGGTGCACAGATGATGCTCAACCAACTGAGCCACACCAGCCAGGGGCCCCGTCTTGTCTCCTTTATATCGATGATTAATTATGCATCATATATGCTTTATTGTCCCTCAGTTGTGTTGTTATTCTTGTTTCCCTGGTTAGACAGAAAGCTTCTAGAAGATGGGAATGATATTTTCTTTGTGTTTATTCTTTTTTTATTTTTATTCTTTAAATTATTTTTTAAATGTATTTACTCTTCATGCCTAACACTTTTGGGTACATAGCAAGTGCTCAATGCCTGTTGAGTTGAAGTTGAAATTGACCTTTTTTATAAATAATTAAGGGATAAAAAATAAAATGAAATTCAGGGGTCAGAGTACCTTCATGAATTCCCCAGTCTTTTAAGTGTCAAAAGATTACCCCCCTCCTTTATGTTATTTTGAAGTATGTTTATCAAAGCTGGGCGCAGTGGAACAAGAAGGGCTTGAGGTAGAAGAACCAATAGGAGAGAGCCCAGGCAGGTGTCTTTGGCTCCCTGGAAACGTTATAGGAGAGAAGTAGGCCACAGCAGGGCTGCTGTTAGCTCCCTGGGGAGTCAGAGCAAGGGGGCCTTGGAGACAGGTTCAGGGGATTAGCACAGTATGAGCTGCCACTGCCCATTGCTCCCCTGGTTGCAAGTCTCATGGGGAGAGAACAGTAAAAATGCACCCCTGAGAAGGAAAAAAAGGAATGGGCCTACTCCAGAGAGAGCCCACCAAAATTAACCCTTTTTTAAAGAAGAACGTCATTTACTGGGTTAATTTCACAAGGCTGCTTATGAAATGGAGCTGTACCTCTAAGTTGCAGATTCCAAAGCTGAACCCTGTTGAATTACTGCCACTGAGCTTTTGGAGGAAGTCATTACTTCCCAAAGTGGACCATGGAGAACAGGAGAGAGTCGGTGGTACTTATGTTGTAATCCTTAGGCTCACAAGGGGTGGGGAAGAGTTGGTCCTTTCAAGGGCAGGATCCAGAAGGTGTATGTGGGTGGAGGAGGAGTCCGCACAACCCTGGAAATAGTACAGAAACAGAGAACCCTGAGCCATGGCGCAGGAGGGATGAGAAATTCAACTTGAAAACTGGAATAGGGTTTAAGAAACCAAGTTAGTGGGTACTTGGCAATACTGTACTCTAACCTGGTGGACGGTTCACTGTATAGATTTCAGAGGTTCATTTCACTTGATGAAAGTCTGATATGTATGAAAATTGGGCTTTTTTAAAACATACCGTTGAATGAATTCGTTTGCTTATCTGTTCCAATGAATAAAAACAACTTAACAAAAATTCAGTTGTGTGCAACTTTCCAGGAACTTAGCTGCTGTCTAAAGCAAGGTGCACCTTAAGTATTATTTACAGCTTTCAGCAAAATTCTTTATGGTAGTGAAATGTTGGTATGTGATTGCTATATGACTGAATAATTGCTTCTGACCATAGACGCATAAATCCAATTTAGCTAAGTGGGTTCAGCAGTTCATATTAATTGTTGATTCTAGTAGTAGGAAGACTTTTACCTGGTCTCAGGGAAGGGGCTCCAGGTAGCCTGTAATTGCTATGCGGATGCTGTATTTTCTTGAAATAGTGTATCTTCCCATTTGCTTGTTTCTGGTTTTCTTTCCTCCTAGGTGGATGTATCTTGGGACTCTTATTTGGGTATTTGGGTGCTGAAACTACGGTAAATATAGTGCTACCATTTGAATAGAGTATAAAAGTAATGTGTTTTCCTGCCAGTGTCACTCAGTTGGTTGGAGTGTCGTGCCATACACCAAAAGGTTTTGGGTTCAATTCCAGTCAGTGCACATACCCATGTTGCGGGTGTGTACAGAAGGCAATCAATTGATGTTTCTCACATCCATGTTTCTCTCTCTCTCCCTCTTCCTTTCTCTCTAAAATCAATAAAGAACATATCCTCAGGTAAGGATTAAAAATAAAAAAGTAATGTGCTTTCCTTCCAAGTAATAATCATTAACCAGCTCATTAAAATTGTTGAATCTCTACCTGTCTTAATCTGCTCAGGCTGCCATAACAAAATACCATAGATCTGGTGGCTTAAACTATAGAAATTTATTTCTCACAGTCCTGGAGGCTGGAAGTCCAAGATGAAGGTGTTGGCAGACTCACTGTCTGGCGAGGGTTGTCCTCCTGGCTTACAGTCAGCTGCCTTCTGTTGGTGTGCTCCCATGGCCTTTCCTTGGTCTGAGTTCCTGGACAGAGAAAAATGTATCTTTTCCTCTTCTTATAAGGGCACTAATCCCAGCGTGAGGGTTCTATCATTATAATCTAATCTAGGCCTAATTACCTCCCAAGGCCCCACCTCCAAATACCATCACAGTATGGGCTAGGGCTTTAATAGATTAATTTTGGGGGAACACAGACATTCAGCCTATTATACTGCTGGAGTGATGAATAGTATTGCAGATGCAGAAACTGAGGTACAGTCACATAAAAATTACTACATTTTTCTAAAAGCCTCACAGAAGACTGCGAATGTAAAACTGGGAATGTCTTTGAGAAGGAGAAATTCAGCTTTGAATTCAGAGCAGAATTGTTTTACGGGTCTCAAGAAATTAACCTGAGTTGAATTTGTTTCCCTTCTCTCTCTCCCATTTTCTAGCCACCTTGTCATTTTTTTTCCCCTATCACACTGACATATGAACACAGCAGAAGCTAACTAGAGATTTAACTTTCATTTTGATATAAAGCAGACTGGTGCGGACAGGCCTCAAGATTACAGGACTGTGGGAAAAGAAAGCCACTATACTACTTAGTGTAAGCAACAATGTTGCTCTATAGTGAATTACTAGTTTGACATCTTTCAGGCTGTCAGTTTAATGTCTGGCTTTAATTGTAGAAACAATGAAGATAGTCATTTAATGAGTGGATTTGTTTGAATTTTTGTTGATATGCATTTGTAAAGCATAATAAACATTTTTATTCTGGGGCAGATGTGCACTTTCTTCAAAAACAAGAGGGAAGAGCATCAGAGATGATGGAAAGGAAATGGCAGTAATTGGAGCGTGAGCAAACAGATGGAGTGAGGGATGGCGGCTGCATTGGTGTTTTAGGTGGCCCCTAGGAGTATTGAGTTTCTTATTCTTCTCCCCTACAGCCCCAATACAAGCAGGCAGCTTACATGACTAAGGTTTCATGATCTAATCCATCACAGATCAGCTTGAATAAACCCATTGGCTGGCGCTGATCTAGTTAGGAGGGTAATGCAAAGCTGCTTGAGCCAGGATTGGGGCAAATCGGATCAGAACTGCCAAGTGAATCCCGGACATATTTCTGTAATTAGGGGGGAAATAAAAAGGGCGGGGGGAAGGGTTGGGTGGGAAGAAAAAGAGAAAACAAGAGCTGCTATGCATTTTTCAAATGTGTTAGGGACTCTGAGAGGAAAGTGCATGGAGGATTTGATATATTTCTTTGGAGTAGAGCCAACTTGCTCTGATTATTTGAGTCTGAACATTTTTGGTCACAAATGCTCAGAAATGACCTGTTTTAGTAGCGTTTGGAGATTCTAGTTGTGATAACTCAGGTGTGACTTCTCTGAGTGATCCCTTACTCCAAATAATATGATATGGGTTCCCTCTCAACTTAAAAGGGAGATATTATTGTTATTACCATTATTATTACCAACCTTAACATATAATTACATTTGTTGTTCATATATACTTGAAGTTTGGTGTAATGAAAGAAACACTATTTTGAATTTCTCATATTTGGGTTTGAATTCTGGCTCCTTCAGTTGCCAACTGAATGACCTTTGGAAAGATTTTTAACATCTGCACTCCTGTTTACACATCTGTGAACTGGAAGAACTAATGCATACTCTAATGAGCTGCTATAATGAATAACCGGGATTATTTAAAGAGCCTATCATGGAATCCAGCAGAAAATGTTTATTTCTTGCCTCCTTATAACCTGCTATACAGCACTCTGAGTTCCTGCTTACTGCCAGATCAGCATGGAGTGGTTAATGCACTTTCGATTAAGTGCCAGAGTTGGGAGCTACTAGAGATGAGCAATGTGTTAAACTGGGAAACCTAATTTGCTGGTCATCAGGGTGGAGGAGGAAAATGGATCTGGTCATGTGGTCTCTCTAGTTAGGAAGAGGAGACATTAGCTAAGGACTGAAGGGACTACTGAAGTATTTTAGGGCCTGCATCAGGCATGTGGACATTTCATGGAACCTGTGGGATCTTTCCTGGGAGAGTGGGTGACCGTTATACACTGGCTCTTTTGGTGGTATATGTTTGTGTTTCAAACTTTATAAGGTTTGTTGGTTAAATATGTTGCATCAAATAGATGGTATCTTTTCTCACTTTGGTTTGTGGAAATTAAGTTGGGATGCTTTTGTCTCTTGTGGTCTCTTTCCAGTGTCTTTAAACCCACCCTTAACAGTCATCCATCTGAAACAGCTTAAAATCATTTGATAGCTTGTCTTTGACTTCAGGATAAAGTCCATTCTCTGTTTGGCCTACCAGGTCCTGATTGCTGCCTGACTTTCCTCATCTCTTTCTACACTCCACTTCCAAGTTCATGTTCAGAGGCTTGTAGTTTTCTGAGCACACTGCCACCCCAGTTAATTCAGGCCTCTTGTTTCTGTTCCTTCAGCGTGCAGTTCTGCCTCCCATCTCTCATTTGTAAGGCTCAATCTTCAAGAATCATTTGGGATATTGATTCCTACTGGATGCCTTTTGTATTGGCTCCCCCCCCCCCCCCCAATTCCTGCTGGTTTCCAAAACATATAATATCCATACTCTCTTTTAAGACTTTTTAGATTAACATTTACTCAAATGTCTGCCCTTCCACCCCTACCCAGACTGTGAGGTCAACAGATCTTTTGGAGGTCATAGGATTTAGCACTGTGCCTGGGGCTATGGAGCTTGCTGAACTGAACTTTTGTCTTTCTGCTTCTTAGTTGGGGCCTGCAGATGGCTTTACTTATTTCTCCAGATTTTCCCTTGGGGGGGGGTGGGGGCGGGGGACGGGGGTTGGGGGTCGGGGGTCGGGGGTCTGGCCCTTGGTCTGCTTTCTAGCTCAAGTAAAGACTGGGTGTTGTGGGATTTGTGAATGGTACCTGATCTTTTCATTGATTTCGGGTTAAAGGTGAGGGGGGGGGGTCTTTGAAAACAGAAGCTGGGGTGGAATTTAACTGCTGAATGTGCTGGGTGGGCATGGCAACCTGATGTTTAGTTTCCTGCGCTCAGATATTAATTGCATGCACGTGTGTATGTCTAAAAAGTGCCTTTGTGATGGTGTGGTTAAGGAAAATAGAGCACCCACACAAGTAAGGGGCAATTAGAGCTAAACTGTTCCAGTTCACTGGAGCAGTCTGTTGATCTGCCTTCTACATGCTGCTGAGAGATTGTGGAGTGTTGCAGTTGGCTCTCTTACCACCATTTGGGACTATGCCCATTTGATCAACTATGGACCTTAACCTTTCCCTTTCCAATCGATGACTTTCATAAGCTATCATAGCTTGTTTTTATGGATGCAGGAAAAATACCAAACTGAGATACCTCACAAACATATAAGCTCTTTTTCAGATTGCTCATTAGGCATGCTTGAAAATGAGAAAGTTTGATACAGTTCTTTTAAATCTCACCTTTGGAGATAGATCCATAAAAGAATTTTACAGGAATCATCTCTCTCTGGCCCTTGTTCTCTTCTCCTCCTTCCCTTTCAGCTTCTGATTTGTGCTCCTGTATAATTCTCTCCTGTTCTCTTGCTAGTTTTGTTGGGCCTGTTTAAAGGCAAATGAGCAGGCTTTGTAGTGCCACTGGCTTTTTGGATTCTGAGTGAAGCAGGTTCTGAGAAGGGATAAGAGGGAGGGAGAGAGAGACTGACTTGTAACATCACTTCCTTGTGATGTGATCTGCACATACGTGGCATCCAGAAATTTCAGCTGAGGATTCAAGGCACAGGACACATGATAAATACCACTTATGAATTAGATGACAATTTTGAATTGCCAAATCATAATGGTTGAGTAACTGCTTAAAAACCTATTTTCTCAAGTGTGGGAACAGAACCTTTGAAATCCACATGGGTGTGTTCAACCATAATACTTGGGGTTTTTTAGGGACCTAGGTCCCCAGATAATACCCTGGTATGTGGGATTTTTCCCATGTAGAGGACGATTCCTTGGTTTCTCCTTTGTAGGGAAAAAGAGGTTTTACACTAAGTATTGGATATTTTATTCCAGGCATGTGGTTTTTGAGGAGGCATACTGTTTATTTTTCTTTTTGGCCACATTGATTTTGTCGGATCCTAATTGGGAATATCACAAACAAAGCATGATTTATCGGGAGGGATGGATGGCGGTAGCTGTGGGACTCACAGCTCTGGGATGTGGGGTGGGGGTAGAAGCTATACTAACAGAGCTAGAGGTACTGCAGACATTGTCTGGGGGTGCTGTGGGTTTGAATGTGAGCTCCAGCTCTCGCTTGGGTTGGAACACTTTTGGAACAGAGGCTCATGAGGAGTTTTTCCAGATGCTTTATTTGAGCAGCTTTTTCCTCTGCAAAGTGAAGCTGTTTGGAGGAGGGAGTGTTAATTGCTGTCAGCCAGATGATTTCCAAAGCAGACCTATATGGATTTCATTTAGGAATCTATTTCAGGGGTGTGTGGCTTGTCCTGAGTCAAGAGGACTTTGGTTCCATTTTCCTGGAAGTTGGTGGGCTTCTATGAGCCTGCTCTATTTATCTTGGACCGTTAGGCAAGAAGAAAAGCAGCTGCATAGTTAGTCCTTGTTGCATGGAGCTTAGTTTCATAGGTCATTCTGTCTTGGGGGTTTTTATATAGTCACAGTTACGACCTTACTTTTTTTCCCCCCTCTGCAGTTCAGTGCTCCACAAAAATTCTGAGGAGAGTAGGTAATAATTTTGGGTAGAAAGCAGGAATTGTTTGGCTCCTTCCCCCACTTTCTTACTCAATTCCTCCACCCCACCCACCCCCAATCCTTTGCAAAAAGAATCTGCAAATGAGTTTGCTTATCCTCTCATCAGATTGGCTTGTCCCCTAATCAGTCTGAATATGTATGTGGCTTTGACAGCTTTCACCTGCTATTTCTTGGTTTCTAGGGGATGGAGTAGTAGGACTGTGTAATTTCAAAGCAAGAACTGGCAAAATTGGAAGATGTTTTGTGTTGGCTCCCAGCACCCACAAAGCTTTACTCATTGGTTTGCACCTCATACAAGCTTCCAGGAACACAGTCACTGTCAGTGGCTGGCACAGTGGGTTTGAGGACTTTGAACTTCAGGAAGTCTACACAATGGCCGCCTCTCACAGTGGGAGCTTTGGCAAAGCTTACAGGGAGGTGGTAGTACTTGTTTGGAAAGTGTGTCTGTGTTTTTATGCTGGACATCTCTGTGAGAGAGGCAGAGGCAGACTTGTTTAGAGGCTAGCGAATAGTACTATACAGCTGTCACTTAGGTGGCCTGTTGCATAAATGTTTGTGTTTGCTATCCTCATGTACAAGTTTTATCGTATGGTTTGTATGTTGTAATCATAGTTGGACTCATGACTTTTAATAAGCTGATTTGGCTCATTTTGATAACATCCTAGACTTTGAAGTGATGCTGTGTTGAGCTTAGAGGGTAATATTTCTGTTGGCCACCTCGTCCCCATCCCCAGCTGCTGCTCATTATGCATTATAGACACATCCTTTGTCCCCCTGCTTTCTGTTCTAGGTCTTTAGCTGCTTCTTGTTGTCGTAGTAGATAGATCTTTTTGCAGCAACATCATAGCTTTGAACTGGCTGTGTTTTACAATGTTGGAGATCAATTGGTTATTGTTGGCATGATACGAGGCCTTTCAAAAAAGTGCTTATCAGGGAGCATTAGAAATTTTTGTCAGTGGTATAAAAATGCTGTGATGAACAGATACCTGTGTGTCTGTCAGTGTGTATGTGCAGTTTTCCTTTATGCTTACTTTGCATTTCTCTCTCTATGAGTAGTTTGGAATTAGTGTTATCCTGTAGATTTTGCTTTTTAATTCTGGGAAGCCTGTTTCAAGAACCCTTTATATTTTATTTTCTTGAGTTTGGTGTGGGGATCATTCATCCTTTCTGGATTTTGCTTTACTATGAATCGTTTTCTGCTGTGTTAGTTTTAGGCAAATAGTAAATACTTGTTTGGTTTACCAGTATCTTAGAGTTTAAGAAACCTGAAATATTTGACTCATCCAGCATCCTGTTTTAAGGAAGGAAATTGTCTAATTCAGGTATACCAATCTGTTTTCATTGATTACTCTTTGAGAAATAATAGTTATCATTCTGGGGAAAAAAAAGTCAAGCACAATTTTCTTAACTATTGCATTGTACTTTTCATAAGCAGATGCTGTGACTCTAAATTCATAAAAAGGTATTTAGTGAAGGGTTTCCCTCTCATCCCTGTTCCTTATCTGCCCTATACCCTGTTAATGGAATGAGTAACATTGTCTCTTAGGTTACTTCTCTTTTCCTTTTACACAAACTAGCATACCCGCTACATTGTCTTGCACTTTGTTTTTTTTCATTTTCTATATCAGAGGTTAATTTTACTTTTTAATGTAACTGGGTCTATTCATGTTTATATTAATGATTTCTGTTTGTTTGTCATGCTTAGAAAAGCTTTTCCCACACTAGGATTATAAAAAATAGAATGGGCTTGCAGATAAACCTGAGTTGGAGTCCTGGCTTTATTACTTCATAGCTGTGTGATTTTGGTTAATTATTTGGTTAAGTAACTAAGCCTTAAGTTACTTGGTTAAGTAGGATTAGTGTAAGATTGAAGAGATAAGGTATGTAATACAATTATTATTCAGTTCAGGGTCTGATACATAGTAGCTTTTCAATATACAGGGTGGGGCAAAAGTAGGTTTACTGAGGTTGGTATGGAAAAGAAAATAATTAATAAATAATAATACAAGAATAAACTCTTGCATATTCACTCGCTGTAAGGCTCCTTTTGCCCCACCCTGTATAATAGCCATTTTGTTATTGTTACCCAGGCCCATGATTTTGTATCCTAGTGCTTTTTTAATTCCTTAAAGGCAGGAACTATCTCTTAATCTTTGTATCCTTGGCTCCTCCTTCAGTGCCAGGGATATATGATAAAACAATTGAGTAAATGTTGAAAAAATATGCCAACGTTTATATAATCTACTTTTTCAAATTTTAAAATAATTTTTGTTGCTTTTTCTGCAATCATCTCTTGATTTGAAGCACAGTGACTAAAATCGCACATACAGTTATTAAATTTTACAGTTTATAAAATGTTTTGACTCAGGTCTTTATTTATTCCCTACAACAGCCCTGAAAGACTGGTGACTCTGCAGATATTGAAAATAGACCTTTCTAAGCCTCATGACTAGGAAGTGGCAAAGCTGATACTTCTACCCAGATCCTGTAGCTCTTTATCCAGTGCCTTTTCCTCTGGGCCTTAGGCCCCTCAGACCAAAGAGTATGATTGCTGAGGAATGGAGTTGAATATGTATTTTCTTGTCTTCTCATGCCACATATTTAATACTGAAAACATTTTACCCATTACCTGAAAGCTGATTTATGTAAAACTTGGAAGTCAGCATTGAACCCCAGTTTCTTCAATAATTTGGATCAAGCCAGTATTTTGAATTGGGATTTTGCTAAAACTTACTGTGTACTTGAATGTGCCAAGCATTGTATTAGGGACTTTGTGTGTTTATCTCACTTTTCTGTAGTTCATATTCAAGGGAATTTAAATGGGGTAATTGTGTATATGGTGGTTTGTTATTGTATTGTCTTTTTTTTTTTTTTTTTTTTTTGCCTCAAAGTTATTCCATCTCTGATTTGAGCAAATTATAGGTCAACAGTAGATAAATCAACGGCTGATAATGGTGGGTAGTATGAAACCGTAATAGCTGAAGCCATCTAGAAGTTATCTGGAGCAGCTCTGCTTCAGTCAGAAGAAGTAGATGATGTCTTCATTTTAATGGGCAAGTGTATCTCAGGCTCAGAGAGAGTATGTGAGAATAAACAATATGCTCCAAATTTTGGCTTTAGGGCTTAATAGATTCTTTCATTTCTTAGTATTTTTTTTTTTTTTTTTTTTTTTTTACTATTCTGTGCGATTTCTCAGAGAGTTTTGTGTATGGAGTTTTTTCCCTTTATTTTTAAAGCATATAATGTGTTCACATAGGTGTGATTCATAATATGCAACAGATTGAAGAGTAAAAAGTTTCTGCCTGCTGCCCACTACCTAGTGTCTCTCCTTGCAGGTGATCAGTATGGTTAGTTATTTGGGTGTCCTTTCAGAGATAGTAACTGAATAACATTTTCTTACCCCGCTTTAAAAACTCAGATGGGAGTATTAATATGCATACTGTTCTTTGTTTTGCTTTTCTATGTATTTGGAGATCACTTTTATAGTTTAGATTTTTTTCTCTATTTGTTAGGTTTCTGGAATTGGGATTGTTCTATTTTGGTCTACTGAAATAACTAGATCTGAGTGTCTCTAGTAAGGATGACTGTTTGATACAAGACTGTTTAATAACGTTTGTGTCTACATGGTGGTTTTTTTTAGAATCATGGAATCACAGGGTGGGAGACCTAATTTGCATCTCCATTCTTTCACATGAATACCTTACAAATCCCTGACTGGTGATACCTTTTAAAGAGGCTTTAAAATATAGTAAAGATATTTCTATTTCTTCTTCTCCTACTTCTTCTTCTTGGTAGTAGTTTACCACCAACTCTTTTAAAATATATATATTTTTTAAAAAATATTTTAATATATTTTATAGATATTTAATATATTTTTAATATAATAAATATATATTTAATATATATTTTTAATATATTTAATATATTTGTAGATTTCAGAGAGGGGGAGAGAGAGATAAAAACATCAATGATGAGAGAGACTCATTGATTGGCTGCCCCCTGCACACCCCCACTGGGGACCGAACCTGCAACCCTGGCATGTGCCCTTGACCGGAATCGAACTCAGGACCCTTCAGTCTGCAGGCTAACGCTCTATCCACTGAGCCAAACTGGCCAGGCCTCAAAAATATATTTTTTATTGAGTCCAGAGAGGGAGGAAGAGGAAGAGATAGAAACATCAATGCTGAGAGAGAATCATCAGTTGGCTGCCTCCTGCATGCCTCCCTACTGGGGATCGAGCCTGAAACCCAGGCATGTGTCCTGACCAGGAATCAGACCATGACCTCCTGTTCATAGGTCGACACTCAACCACCGAGCCACACTAGCTGGGCTAGTAAAGATATTTAAAGATAGGAGTAAAATATAGGCTTCCTCAGCTTTCCACCTGCCCCAGTCAGCTATTCCTGGTTCTTTTTGCCCTAGTGAGCCCATTTTCGGTCAGATATCTTGTTTGTCATTGAGTTAGTAATGATACTCAGGATCTACCTTGAGTCATTGCATGTGGAATCTAAGCACAGTGTGATTTTACTCAGTATGACATTTATACCAGACATGTCTAAAGTGCCCAGGTTTGTCCTGATTGAATGTCAGTGCTGTCATGAGGCTGTTCAGTAATCTAGATTTTGAATTGAATTGTGAGAAAGGAAGGTTTAATTCCTTATAGGTGTTTGCATCTTGGCAGCCATAATTATCATTGGTTTCTCTTAGTCCTGTGTTTGTGGGAAGTCCTAGGATTGAGTGAATGCTTTTTTTTTTTTAATATATATATTTTTTATTGATTTTTTACAGAGAGGAAGGGAGAGGGATAGAGAGTTAGAAACACCAATGAGAGAGAAACATCGATCAGCTGTCTCCTGCACACCCCCCACTGGAGATGCACCTGCAACCAAGGCACATGCCCCTCACCGGAATCGAACCCGAGACCCTTCAGTCCGCAGGCCGACACTCTATCCACTGAGCCAAACTGATCAGGACTGAGTGAATGCTTTTGATCCCTGGAATATGCCCACTCTGCCACTGAGACTTGATGGGAAGTACATAGATATGGTTCAACAAACAGGGAATATTTTTCTTTTGTTTACGGAACATAGTGGATTCTAATTTAGACATAGAATTAAGGATTTCAAGCATAGGCTTGTTTCTAGCTCTATTATCCTTTATAGACTTCTGCAAGTAAAGATAGGAAGTAAAATTGTGCTTTTCAGAGTTGGCTTCTGCAATGCACCTTTGTCTCCACAAGAATATTATAGAGGATGTAGCATTCCAACTGTTTGGAGAATGACGCCAGTGGAGATGTCTTGCACTCTAGATGAATGCTGACTTCTATTGTATGGTCATGTTAATCTCACCCACCATACAATCTTTATGGTCCTAAGGCCTCACTGGAGTGGATTAGGTCTACTTGATTGCTATGGCCCTAAGCAGTGAATGGAAGCCGGCAGGGCACCAGATGCTGTGTTGTTTCCTCTATTGCTTCTTCCTTCACACCCGGTATAAGGTTTCCAGGCAATTGTGCAACCTGATAGCAGAAAGCGCCTGTCTTAGCAGTTGAGAGATGGGTTGGCAGGTAGCTCGAATAACTCCATCTTCCTGATAAGAGCCACTGATCCAGGCGGCTGGCTGCTGGGGGTGGGAGCTGTACTGCCAGTGCTCTACCCAGCAGGAATGGAGGTGCGGGTCTCTGGTGTTTCAGGACTCCAAGGATGTACCCACGGCAGTTTGAGAGGTCTGGCCAGCATCACTAGGGAAGCAGCACAGTTTGAGAAGCAGGTTGTACCTTACAGGAGACTGGGCTTAGAAAATGGTAGCACACAGGAGCAGAAGAAGCACCAGCATTGAAAACCTGAAGTACAAAGCCAAGAAATAGAAATGGTATTTTCTTAACCTAAAACCCAGTTGAAGAATTTATGAGTCATGTAGGGGCACAGGGATGACTAAGACTTGGGGAACGTGCAATGAGGAAGTAGATGTGTACACAGATCATTTTAATACAGTGAGGTAGTTACTCTGATCGAGGTACACACAGAGGAGCCTATGTCAAAACCTAGTGTTTTGGTAACATATCCTTTGTGTGCTACTTTATCAGAGTAATTATCACACTGTAATAAAATATTGGGTTAAGAGGACCAGTTCTGGTGTGAGATGGTCTAGATTCATATTCTGTCTCTATACCTACGTAACTGTGTCCTTTGGGCAAGTTACTTCCTCTGTGCTTCACTTTTTTATCTATAAAATGTAATAATAGTTTCTACCTCAGAAGATTGTTGTGAGTATTAAATGTAATAAATATAATTGCCTGGAAGCATGCCTGGTCCATGATAACACTATGTAAGTGTTACCTGTTATTACGGTGGTTCTTGTAGCACCAAGGAGGGGCACCAGAGACCATGGTAAACACATGCTGACCAAGGGCTGTGCAGTGTTCAGTGTTTATTGTACTTACCAAGAGATTTTTAGTACTAATTATGTCAGGCACCACACAGAAGCAAATCAGTGAAATGGTTACCAACTATGCAACTGTGTACAATATATGATAAGAATCAGTTTTTTGGCTTGGCTGGCGTGACTCAGTGGTTGAGCATTGACCTATGAACCAGGAGGTCACAGTTCAACTCCCAGTCAGGGCACATGCCCGGGATTGCAGGCTCAATCCCCATTTGGGGGTGTGTAGGAGGCAGCCAATCAATGAGTCTATCTCATCATTGATGTTTCTATCTATCCCTCTCCCTTCCTCTCTGAAAACAATCTCTCTATATAAACAGCCAGCGACCATAATGGCCGAAACTACCGAATGACCGGTCACTATGAGGCCCACTGTGGCCAGCGAACCAGCCTGATCAGGGGGTGGGGATGGCCGGCCAAACTCCTGCAGTCCCACCTCCAGTTGCCCCACCCCTGGTTGCACCCCCAACCCCAATTGAGACCAGAGCCTGCCTGCCAATTGCCTGCGGCCCCTTCCCCCAGCTGGCCCAGCCATGATCAGGCCCTGATCGGGGTGGGCTGGCCGGTCAACTCCCGCCAGCTCCTCCTCCTGACAGGTCCAGCCCCAATCCACCCCCACTGGGGCTGGGCTGGCCGGACCCCAACTGTGCACGAATTCGTGTACTGGGCCTCTAGTAAAAATATAAAAGCAGTCAGGTTTTTGGAAAGTTGTGTAAAAAGAATATTGATGTGAGAAACTTTAGTATCCCATGGCATTTTCATAGAAGGAATCTTGCACCTCCTTTTGAGTTGCATTAGAGACCCTTGAGTTTTCTTGACATTTTGAAGAAAGGCTATACTAGTATACCTTACTTTAAGGTAGAACAATACGTACCTATTTCAGACAGGTATGAATCATTCCTGATTTTTTATTATTTTTTATGATTATTTTTTAAAGTGCTTTTTAAAAAAAAATGTTTTATTGATTTTTTACAGAGAGGAAGTGAGAGGGATAGAGAGTTAGAAACATCAGTGAGAGAGAAACATCGATCAGCTGCCTCCTGCACAGCTGCCTCCTAATGGGGATGTGCCCGCAACCAAGGTACATGCCCTTGACCAGAATTGAACCTGGGACCCTTCAGTCTGCAAGCTGATGCTCTATCCACTGGGCCAAACCAATTAGGGCCATTCTTGATTTTTTTAAAGCCTCTAGGAGAAACCATTTCAGATCAGAATCAATTCATCCATCTACCCTTTCTTCATTCTCTTTCTCCCTCCCTCTTTAAAAGGAAAAAAAGAAAAGCTAATATTTAAATCAGTTTAATTGTTCTTTATATTAAAAGCAAACCTCTTATTGTGAAAAAGCCCTTTCTCTTTTGCTTTGTCATTCGTTCTTCCAACAACATTTGAATGCTTAGGACATGTTTGCCTGGGGTTACAGAGTTCAAGGAGTTTTTTATGGAACCTGTGAGGTCTATGGGCTGGTTTCTGAAACATCATCAGTACATTAGAATAAAAATTTGATCACACAATGTATTGATAAGGGAATAGGTACAGAAATAGGTACTAATACTGCTGGTGGGGTAAAAAGTCCCATAACCTCCATGAAGAGAGAGCTACTCAGCAATATTTGTCTCAGCAGTTCCATCTCTAGAAATTTATCCTACAGATACTCTAGCATCCGTGTGTAATCTGATATATATATTACAGCATTATTTGAAGTAGCAAAAGACTAAAAAACTAAAATGCTTTTTGACAGGAAATCTGTCAACTAAAATTCTATAGTCATACGATGGAATACTATGCAGCCATTAAAAAGATTTCGCGGTGTATGAATGGACATAGAAGATTCTAAAACACATCAAGTGTAAAGAAAAAAAGTATATATTGATATGCACGTAGGCACTCTTGCCAGGAAACGCAAGACTGTAACAGTGGTTGCCTTTGGGTAGAAGTACTGAGTGACAGGTACTGAGTGGCTGGGCTGCATACTAGTATATTGTTTTAAAATAATTTTTTTTTAAATATATTGATTTTTTACAGAGAGGAAGGGAGAGAGAGAGAGAGTCAGAAACGTCGATGAGAGAGAAACATCAATCAGCTGCCTCCTGCACACCTCCTACTGGGGATGTGCCCACAACCCAGGTACATGCCCTTGACCGGAATCGAACCTGGGACCTTTCAGTCTGCAGGCCGACGCTCTATCCACTGAGCAAAACCGGTTTGGGCTAAAATAATTTATTAAAATTACATAGGAATAAATATAGGACCTATTGTACTTAATTAAGATCTTTGAACTTGCTAATTTTCATAGACCAACAATAAAGTTATGTGCCAGAGTAAAAGTGTGCCAATTCTGCATACCGCAAACAAAGACAAATTGGTGCTAGTGGTGGCATAGGTTATTTTAATATCACATTTTTTGTTGGTATATAGCAGTGGTTTTCAACCTTCCTAATGCTGTGACCCTTTAATACAGTTCCTCATGTTGTGGTGATCCCCAACCATAAAATTTTCGTTGCTACTTTATAACTGTAATTTTGCTACTGTAAACAATATGTAATTATATATGTGTTTTCCAATGGTCTTAGGCGACCCCTGTGAAAGGGTCGTTCGACCCCCAAAGGGGTCGCGACCCACAGGTTGAGAACTGCTGGTATATAGGGTGTTTTCAGTGCTTATATTTATTATTAATTGTCTTACTCAATAAGGAAAAACTATCTGATTATAATGAAAATGCTGATACAAATGGTGGATAAATGTAGAGATGATTATAAATGGAAGCAATGTTGAATATTTGTACAGGATGAATGATTCAACAGCACAGTTATAAAGGGTCAAGTGCAAATCATAAAGTGAGTTGAGAAGAAACAAAACAAATCAGAACCACTACCATAAGCCTCTCCAGATTCCTTAAGAAATGTTCCTTCACTAGATATGCGCCCTTGGGTGACTTGGATTTTTTCACATTGAAATTTTATGAACTAATAGACTTAGGAGCTGTCTTTCATTCCAGACCTAACCTGATGGTAAACGAGGAGCTTCTCTATCTGAGAGGAGTGAGGACAGTGTTTCTATGGGAGCGGGGTAATTGAAGAGTTCTTATCCAGCTGGGGTGGGGTGGGCCCAGGGAGAACATTCTGCAGGAGCCATTGCTGAGGAGTGAGTGAGTGAGTAGGGGTAAGGCAGGCAAAGGAGAGTGAGGGCAGGCTGTTCAGGAGGAAGAAGCAGTTGTACAAGGACAAGGCATGAGAGGAATTGCATGTGGGTCAGTAGGCTTGGAATGGAGGCCAGGCGGGCAGGGATTTTCCCAGTGTCTGGTGGTTAGTTCATCCACTGACTGCCATCCTCTTGCAGTCACGTACCATTCTTCTCGAAGCTGACTGGGTGGTGGTGATTGGATTATCCTACCACTCAAGGAGCACCACCTCATAGTGGTAGGTGGAGTAGCAACACTGCCTTTGTTCATCCCCCACCCCCCAAGAGAGGGAAAACCTGTCCTTGATTATGTTGTATATATATGTATTTGTGCAGCCTTCCAGCAGAACTACTCGCCCCCATTTGGAGTCATAGTTGAGTGCTGCATGGAAGTAACTTGAGCCTGCTGTTCCATTGCACTGTATTTAAGTTTATGTGAAGCCCTTCCTACCATGCAGGCACACATTTTGCTCTTCAAAGCAGGAATGCTGTAACAACAATGTTTTGGCCATCAGAGGTTTTCACAAACTTTCCAAACATTGAAGTGTTTAATCTCCACAGTGCACCAGGGTAGGTGGCAGGGAGGCAAGTGACACTTCTTCACATATCTTGTATATTAGCACATTTTGGTTGTTCATGCCTCTTATGGATAAAGTTTCTCCTTTGAAGCTGAAATGTTCTATGCTTTGAATCCACTCAAAGATAACTTATTCTGGAAAGCTTGAACCAAACCTGGTCAGATGCTTCTGAGTTATGAAAGAGGGATTGAAATAAAATTTTCAGCTAAAAATAATTTTGCTCACAAGTTACCAAAAATGGCTGACTACAAATGCTTTTAAGAAATGTTTCTGAGCTACCATAAGCTAAAGGTCAAGAAAAATAAAGTTTAGAACACTTTTTGAGAAATGATTTGCTTTACTTTGCCAAGCTTCTCATTTCATAATTACTTCATGAGACAAAAGCTGGGGAGAGTGTTATGACTTAGATTTGGTGGGGACCTAAGGATTCTTTAAGTAGAACATACACAGATGCTGTCTGTGTTTGTGGGAGGCATTAGGGTTAGGTGAGTGCAGGACATTTAATTCTGAGATATTGTACAATTGCTATGCTAATTACAGTAGGTCCTCGGGTTACGTCTGAGATTGGTTCCTACAGCACCGTAAAGCGATTTTCCGCTGTAAGTCGGAACCCACCTACATAAGCACCTACGTCACTCACATGGAGCACACACACAGCAGTAATGAAGAGAAACAGTAAAAAAAACTTAAAAGAAAGATAACAATTCCTGACCTTTACTTATGGTAAATAAATAATAAAAAACATAAAGCACATATGTACATAGGTCAAAATGATGGAACTTTTTTTAAATATAAATAAATGGGAGATGGCGACGTAACCATGAAACGACATACGTCGAGACAGTCTTCAGGTGGACGTAACCCGAAGACTGTCTGTAATTTCTTGAGGCCCTTATTTCCCATTGCAGAGCAGTTTTTGCTCTCACGGAATATTTGTTAGTTTCCACAGAGAGCCAAGTGGCCAGTCTTCAGAATGTGGAATTGCCATTGCTACTCTGTCAACCTGTTAAAGCACCTCTTT
The DNA here is from genome assembly GCF_963259705.1 of Myotis daubentonii. Classification (NCBI taxonomy): domain Eukaryota; kingdom Metazoa; phylum Chordata; class Mammalia; order Chiroptera; family Vespertilionidae; genus Myotis; species Myotis daubentonii. Next base: position 9,034,024 of record NC_081841.1, read on the forward strand.
GAATTTCATTGAATTGTGGATTTAAGAATCACTCAGTTATGGGAAAGCACTTTTTTTTTTTTGGTTAATCTTCACCTGAGGATATTTTTCCATTGACTTTTAGAAACAATGGAAGGGAGGGGGATAGAGAGGAGAAAAAAACATTGATGTGAGAGAGACACATGATTGGTTGCCTCCCGCACATGCCCTGACTGGGGCAAGGCTGGACTGCAACTGAGGTACATGCCCTTGACTGGAATCGAACTTGTGATCCTTCCCAAACCCAGGGCTGGGAGCACTTTAAAAAAAAAAATATATATCTTTTTATTGATTTCAGAGAGGAAGGGAGAGGAAGAGAGAGATAGAAACATCAATGATGAGAGAGAATCACTGATCCACTGCCTCCTGCACACCCCCTACTGGGATCCAGCCTGCACCCAGGCATGTGACCTTGACTGGAGTCAAACCTGGGACCCTTCAGTCCCCAGGCTGATGCTCTATCCACTGAGCCAAACGGTAGGGCTGGGAAGCACTTTATTTGCGGTCTGGTCAGTTACGATTGGAGTTTGTATTTTGTGCTGCATTCTAAAACCGCCCTGTGCTTTAGTGATTCCCCTGTCCCTTTGCAGCAACAGTGTGTGCCATTGTTAGTGGTGGTAGCTTTGAGAAACTGCAGAAGCATGATGACTTTCATTAATTAGCTTAGTATTATAGAGTAACATTTTGAAGCAGAATAAAATTTAGAGCCTTTTTTCCCTCATAAAAATCACTTTTTAAAATACAGCCAGTATAAAGCCATGATGTTTTCCTTCCTAAATATAAAACATACTAGTATTTATTAAGCACTTAATGCATATGAAGTAATGAGAAGGGGAGTTGATGGAACCCATGTTAGAGGACCTCATGAGGACCTCCGTCTTCCTTCCCTTAGAGAAGGGGAATAGTAGCCTGTAGACAGGGGTGGTGTTGACATTTCGAGGAGAGTAGAGAAGTTTAGAAGTAGGGGCTGTTCCAGTGTAATAAAGATTCATCAAAAAGTAGATTAAAAGTATTGCTAAATCTTGTTAAGTACCAGCTTGGATTGAGGTAGACCTGGTGGTTTTCTAACTTTATCAGATGGTACTCAGAAGCCCACGAGTGTGGCCAGGTGCACAGTAGCCTGGGCTGAGCATTGGTAAACTGGGACAAACAGGTTCAGGTGGAAGAAGGGGATGGAAGAAGCCAGAGGACAGGCTCTTGAAATATGAGTTTGAGAGTCTGATGTTTAGGAGTTTGGGTAGTGATGATTCCTGAGGAGTAGTTATTTAATGGATGATTGTGGTGGAGGTAAAGCCCCCTGGAAATCAGTGAGTTGAAGAGCTTGGAAGCTTTGGAAGAATCGTCAGCTGGAGTGTTGAACTAATTGAGGACTAAATATTGAAATCATTGGGCAAGTTGAGCGAAAGTCATAGTGGAGGAAGTAGAGGGGATGATGTATAAGCATTACCCAGTGATTCTCAACTGGGGAAGGTTTTGCCCCCTAAGGGACATTTGGCAGTGCTTGGAGACATAACTGTGGAGGTGCTGCTGGCACCTAGTGGGGAGAGGCCAGGAATGCTGCTTTAACACTCTGAAACGCATAGGGCAGCCCCCTACAATGAAGAGTTATATGGCCTAAAATGTCAGTAGTGCTGAGGATGAGAAACCCTGCATTGACTTTCTCTCCTTTCCCCCACCCCGTATTAATTAAAAAAAAAAAGTTGTCGAGTCCAGGCAACAGAATAATTGTTTCTCTCCCTTTCCACTCTGCTCTCTAGAGCTCTGCACATCCATTTAGTCTTCATTTAGTGATCATCCTGGGTTTCCATTGATGTGCCAGGTACCTCGCAAATAGGCATTAGGCATAGAAAGGTTAGTTAGCCATTACTTCTTCTTGAAGTTTATGTTTAAATTATGTTAATAAAAATGTGCAAATAGCCTATCCAATAAAAGAGTAATATGCAGATTGCCCATCATTCCAACACACAAGATGGCTGCCCCCATGTGGACACAAGATGGCCAGCAGGGGAGGGCAGTTAGGGGTGACTAGGCTGGCAAGGGAGGGCAGTTAGGGGTGACTGGGCCTGCAGGGGAGGGCAGTTAGTGGCGACTAGGCTGGCAGGGGAGGGCAGTTGGGGGCAATCGGGCTGGCAGGGGAGCAGTTAGGCATTGATCAGGCTGGCAGGGGAGTGGTTAGGGGGTGATCAGGCTGGCAGGCAGACGTGGTTAGGGGCAGTTAGGCAGGCAGGTAGGTGAGCGGTTGGGAGCCAGCAGTCCTGGGTTGTGAGAGGGATGTCCGACTGCCCGTTTAGGCCCGATCCCAGTTGGACATCCCTCGAGGAGTCCCAGATTGAAGAGGGTGCAGGCTGGGCTGAGGGACACACCCACCCCCATGCACGAATTTTCTGTACCGGGCCTCTAGTATTCTTATAAATACAAAACCCAAACTGTAACACAGAAAGCCAGTGGCCACTTTGACCACCACCTCCAATCTCTGTTCTTCCCTAGAGGTCCCCCGAGCCATCCGTTTGGTATGCGTAACTGAACAGTAGAAAGGTGCAGCTCCTACATCTAGCTTCTTTTCCTCTCTTGTATGCAAGAGGTTTGATTTTGAAAATGTGTCCTAAGCTGCTAGTTTATTAAAAAAAGGACCAGGTTTGGTTTCTCCTTTTGACTTATTATAATAATATTTGTTATACAGTTGCCACCCAATAAATGTTTGCTGAATAGTGAATGAAATGAATTTATAGAAAAGCAGCAAGGGAGCAAAAGAATGCCAACACCCAGTGATGGCCTTCAGGCTTTGGAAGGCTGTGAGGTATGTTTATGGAAAAATGAGTGAGTGTTAGGGTGCAGAAGTATTGGAAAAGTGAAGGAAAATTCAAAGCTGTAGAAGTGTAGAAAGGGGACTAAGGGGCCCAGTTGATGATCTGGTGGACAGGCAAAGAGGCTGACAAGGCACAGAGACCTTCATTGTACTGGGTTCAAGGGGAGCTAGTAGTGGATGAGTCTTGAAGAAGGTCATAGGTTAGCAGTGGGGAAGAACTTACTAATTCAGCAGTGTTTCAGAACTGGAAGAGTCCTGAAGGTCCTTTTGGAGTGTTAGTGTGATAGAAACCCTAGTAGTTTCTGTTGCATCCTGGAGAAATTCTGTACATGCACGGATGTGTAGATATATACCCTTTTACACCCCAATAGCTCTTTATTATTTTCCACTGAGCAGAACACCTCGGGGAACAGTTTGTTTCAGTCTGTGCAGATCAATCTCATTCTTTTGACGTGACCACATAGTATTCCGTAGTAAGGTTTTGGTTTTTTTTTTGAAAATTATGATTTGGTTACACATTTCCTATTGCTAGGCATTTCGGTTGTTTCCAGTCTTTTGCTTCTATAAGCGTGCTGCATGTATGCTGTTGTGCACATAGGATAAGTACACAAGGACAGGTTTTGAGAAGTGGAACGGCTGGGCTTCTAAGGGTATGTACGTTTAAACTTTTGATAGGTATTGCCAAGCAGCCTACAAAATTGTGTACTCTTGTGAACAATGAGGTGGTATGACTTTTTCCTGTCATCTAGGCAAGCTGTATTTACCATACTTTGATTTTCAGCAGTCTGTGCAAATGTCATTTGTATTTTTTTTTTTGTCATGAATTCAGGTGTGAAAGAATAGTTTTTTTTCTTACTGATTAGTAAGAACATTTATAAATTAAGGAAATTAGCTTTTGTCATTCATGTAGCAAAATTTCCCATTTAGTTTGTCTTTTGAATTTGTTTAGAGAGTGTAAATATATATGCACATGTTCATGTGTGTTTTGGGACCAGACAAAAATATTTTAATGTAATCAAGTACATAAGTATGTATTTTTAAACTTTTGGATCTTGTTTCTTTCTGAGAAAGACCTTCTCAACTTAGACCTCTGCGCTTTCTTTTAGTATATTAATAGAAAAACCTGGACTTTAGTTTTGGTTCCATCATTTATTAGTTATATGACATTGGGCAAATTATGTAATCTCTCATAGCCTCAGTTTCTTAAACTAGAAGGGTTGGATGAGAAGATTGAACATTGTAAAGAACTTGCAGTTCTAAAATTTTCATGTGTGCTTTTGAATAGGATTTACATGTGGAAATCTGGTGTTGGAGGCAGGTAAAGGGAAAGATGTAAAGAGGCAGGCAGGCAGGCAGACATGGAAGGAAGATAGGCAGAAGCACAAAGGATGATGGAGAGGAAAACCAGGACTGTAAACAAAAGCAACAAACAAACAAAAACCCAGAGAGGATAGAGGAAAACAGAGGAGAGCCAGACACAAGGCAGGCAGATAACTGGAGTGGATGCATTTTTTTTATATCAAAAGAGATAAACATTTTGGATACCTTTGTTTGTTCACTCTCCCTCCCTTTTTTCCTGTATTCCTTCCATCCTTTCCTTCCTTTCTCTTTCTCAGAATAAAGTTAAGTGTAATACAATGATTGTGAATTAGCAGAAATTATAAAGTGTAAAAGTTAAAGCTTTAAAGTCTTACCCATGCTGTATATGTAGTATTTAAAGCCAAGTGCTTTGAACTCTTTGGGCACAAGTGTGGTTGGAATTGTAATTATATTGATTTATTGTCTCACTATCCCTTACAGCTCTAAAATTCTGTTTAAATAGAGAGTGTGTGTTTTAGTGTTGTTAAAAGAACTATATAACTTTTACATTTTCTGTTTTTAGATCTTTTTAAAAAAATATGTTTTTATTGATTTCAGAGAGGAAGGGAGAGAGGATTAGAAACATCAATGATGAGAAAGTAACATTGATCGGCTGCCTCTCCCCCCCGCCTCCCCCACTGGGGATCAAGCCCGCAACCCGGGCATGTGCCCTTGACTAGAATTGAACCTGGGACCCTTCAGTCCGCAGGGCGATGCTCTATCCACTGAACCAAACCACTGAGGGCTGTTTTTAGATCTTAAATGTGTAACAGTGCATTCCTATATGTTTTTTTGTATTTTGTATTTCATGTCTAAGACAGAAGTGAAGTTCTCCCTATAAATTAGGCCTTTAGAAATCCAGTTTCTGTCTTTGGGTACCTGTCATCTGTGAAACCTTGTACTAGATATTGAACTTCTTCCGTGTTTCTCTGTCTGCTGAGCATGGATAATATACCTGTTTAGCAATGTATACTTAACCAAAATTTTTATATGACATCCTGCTAAAGTACAGTGTTCAAAAATTTTTTTTAAATAAATTTTTACTTTGCCCTTAGACCTTAATTGAGATTCTTTTTTCTTGTTGCCTTGGGGCGGGGGGGTGGCGGGGAGGGGGGGTGGCGGGAGAGGGTGGAGGAGAAACTAAAAAAAAAAGAAAAATCCTGTGGTTTTTATCAAGTACACGCTTGAGTTGAATACACTGTGACCTTTTAGCTGATGATAATTTCCTCTCACAAACCACTTTTTACCTTTCAGCCTTATAGACCCTCCCAGAGCTGGCCTGGGACATTCTTATCTGTTGGTTTCCTCAAGTTGCCCTTGAAAACACATGACAACTTATTAAATCATTGTGGTTATCATGGCAGTGGCTGTCACTGTGGGCCAATTGGAAAGGAAGTTATTGTGGTTATCAGAAATACAAACTGAAGGGGAAGGGGATGAAGTATAGTGGCTGTGGCTGCCTATCTGTGCTCATTATCTGTTGTGGGGAGATGCAGAGGCCTCAGATGGTATCCTCTCTTGAGATTTGATCAGAAGCTTTCTTCTCCACTTCTGGGGGTTGGCCTTCTGGTAAGAATGACTTTGTTGCTCCATTTTGTGCATTCTAATTTTTAAAAATAATTATTTTTTATTTCAGGGAGGAAGGGAGAGGGGGAGAGAGAGAGAAACATCAATGACAGAGAATCATTGATTGTCTGTGTCCTGCACTCCCCCTACTGGGTATCGAGCCCACTACCTGGGCATGTGCCCTGACTGGGTATGGAACCGGGGCCCCCTGGTTCACAGGTCGACACTCAACCACTGAGCCATGCCAGCTGGGCATTTTGTGCATTGTAGATCTAATCTCTCCATCTTACCCCTGCACTCATTTCATATAAAATAAAACATCAAGAGGTGTTTGAGGTTCTGCTTGGTGTGAAGGGAGTGTGGACAGGAAGGGTAAGAGCCAGGGGATGTTCTGTGAAGATTTTGATTTAGTTGGGTGATGATACATAAATTCAGCCGACATTAAATAACACTTTAAGTTGGTGGTGTAATATATGGTCAAGGGTCATATACCCTGCTGATGTGTTGGTATATGTACCACAGTTGTTTTTCTAGATTTGCTGTATGCTTGGAAAGATGAAACATAACAGCGGGGGAGGGGGAGCCGGAGGAGGGGGAAAATAAAGGGGGTATCCAGAATGTAAGCTACAGCAACAGAAAAAGTTCTTAGGACTTTATATTCTTTTTAACCAAGTGGATATTATTTTACTCTTAACTCTGGGGGGCCAAGGGAAACTTTCCTCTGGCCCTGGAAACTGACTCAGACTTCCCTCTATACTCCCTCTCCACCTCAGTTCCTCCCAGCATCTCCAACAGGCTGGCTTTGGAAATTAGTTGCAAGAGATCTGATACATGATGTAATAGAGTAAATACTGTGTGTGGAAAAAAATAACTAAAGTTCTGTAGTGAAAGATGGGAATGTATAGGGATATTTTGAATCTTGGTATCTTACTATGGGAACAATGTTATTCATGTCAGGTGGGCACTTGGGAGAGTTGAAGAAGATTTTCATTGGCTTAAAAAAATCTCTTTAGATCTCTTCTGAAGGCAGATGTTCTTTTGTTCTCAAGGATGGTTTCACTGGTGAATTAGAAGAGTATGGACTATTTCTACCATGTGAATATCTAAAAATGATAGAAGAATCCAAGATTAACCACCCAGGAGTGTGTGTTGCTCAAAGCCATTTGAGCTATAGGCACAGGGTTTGGAGACCGGTTAGAAGAGAATGCTCGTTAGTTCCCCATGTCTCAGACTACCTGAACCTACCCGGTGCCAATAAATCCCTTTCTTTCCCCTCCCTACCACACTGTGAGAGTTCTTGTTTAGGACAGGTAGGTACCTGTTGTCACACTGCTCTCTGAACCTGGAGTCGGCCGCCTTTTCTTCAGGACCTCAAGGACTGATGTGTGAAGATCTGCACCTTTTGCCTAGCAAGAAAGTGGGTAAGAAGTCCAGAGCTGGGGGCCTTCTAGCTGTGCAAAGAAACACTCTTCTGGCACTTCTTCCCTTTTCCTTAATCCGAGGTATTTATAACACATCATCATCTGAGGAATGAGAGCGGAACCCCTCTTTCCCTGCAGCTATTTTTCTGCTTGATTTCAGCAGTCTCACATTTCCTGATGAGTTTTTTAAAAAAGAATTTTATTCAAGTCAAAGATGCCTTGCCTTTATAACTGATTTTAAAGCGTCCTTTTCCTTAACTGATGGATTCTTGTTTGCCCCATATTGTGAGACACACGGTGGGAGTGGTATCCCCCATTGGATAATGGTCTCAGTGGGGCTTTAGTGGTGAATCAGTTGTTGCAACCGTCATTAGGAGAAGAATCTTTCTGTTTGGGAGAGAAAATAAAAAAATAACTTTTATGAGGCCAGAATGGGATCATGTGTAATAACGATGAATTCACTCTCTTTTCTTCCTTCCCTCCCATTTGCAGTTGATCTCACTGCAGCTGTTTCCAGCTGTCTTCTGGACTTTGCCAGGCCCCTTGGGATGGCTGCAGTGACTCACACAACTGGGCTCTTTTCCATTTTGGTCTGAATCTGGCTTCTCAAGATGTAGGACTGGGAGGAGGAAGAGGGTGACTGGTGGTGCTGGAGTGGGTTTTGTTGAGATTACTGTCTGCTGAAGGGCTCTGGGTGAGATTTATCCTCCTATAAAGCAGTGATCCTAGAAGACAGCATTGCTGGGGGAGGGGAGGCAAATGTGTAAGCTGGAAGAAGTGTTTTTGGAAAAAGCAAATGTTCTTTTGCTTTTTCTCCCTTCTTTATTTCCTCCCAAACCTTCCATTTCAGAACAGCCTCTTTCCTTCTCAAATGGGTGTAGAGTTGTGTGTGAAATGGGCATATAAATGAATGCAGAGAGAAAGAAACATCAGTTAAAATGGGGATGGTGATCTTTGTGCTCATTCTGCTTCTTGGTGGTGATGGTTTGTAGGTAGAATTTGGTGTTGTTTCCCCCGGTTTTTCCAAGTGGTCCCTCTTCCTAACATGAAGCACTGGCCTTTCCCTCCCTCTTTCCTTCCATGAAGGCCGCTTCTTCACTCTCTAGCTCCTTTCCACTCATCTGTGCTCTACAAATCAACTCCTAGAAATAATTGTCTGTACCCTCTAAACCCATTGCAGTCTGGTTTCTTCTTCAACTACAACATTGAAACTCTTTCTCCAATGTCACCAATAACCCCATTATGGCTAAATCCAGTGACTATCCTTTTCTGTCTTTTATAACCTTAAAACACCTCTCTTCCCCTGTCTTCTCTGGCATTATCTTTAAAAAATTTTTCCCTCTCTCTGCCTGTATCCTTTCTTAGTCCCTTCCTCAGTCCACCAGTTAAAAGTTAATGTTATTCAGGATTTCTAACTAGGCCTTTTTCTCTCTCTTCTAAGGTAAGCTCATCCATAGCTAAGAAAACAATTTCCAGATTGCTGTCTCTATTCTAGATCTCTTTCCTGCACTTCAGATTCTGTGTCCAGCTGCTCAGTATGCACCTGCCTTTGGTTTTGTCACCCCCACCCCCCATCGCTGCATTGTAGGGATCTTTTTTTAGAGTGATCCTTCTGAAACAGCTCTCATCATATCATTAATTGCCTTTTAGTTCCATTAAAACACATTGGTGATCTGGCTCCTACCTCCTCTCCCAAACCCCAGACCCACTTATACACAGACCATGCAGCTCTATCTGAAGTTACCTCTATAATATTTCTCCTCCCACCCTTTACTGCTTTAAACTTCATCTTTGATATTTCAGTTTAGAGGTCAGTTTTTTGGGGGGTGGGGGAACCTGTGTGGAACATCTGCTAACTGCTGTCGTACACATTGTACTTGTCTCCTTCTAGCACTTAACCTCATTGAATTATAAGTGCCTATTTACTTTGATCTTCAAAACTATAAGTTCCTACCCCTATCTGGTTTGCTCAGTGGTTAGAGCATCAGCCTGTGGCCTGAAGGGTCCTGGTTTCAATTCTGGTCAAGGGCACATGCCCAGGTTGGGGGCTTGCATGCAGAAGGCAGCTGATCAATGATTCTCTCTCATCATTGATGTTTCTATCTCTCTCCCTCTCCCTTCCTCTCTGAAATCAATAAAAATCTATTTAAAACACACACACACACACAAAACCAAACTGTAAGATATTAGAGGGAAGGGACTACGCTTTGATCTTTTTTTCTTTTATTTATTTTATTATTTTTTTTAAAATATATTTTATTGATTTTTTACAGAGAGGAAGGGAGAGAGACAGAGAGCTAGAAACATCGATGAGAGAGAAACATCGATCAGCTGCCTCCTGCACATCTCCCACTGGGGATATGCCCGCAACCCAGGCACATGCCCTTGACCGGAATCGAACCTGGGACCCCTCAGTCCGCAGGCCGACGCTCCATCCACTGAGCCAAACCGGTTTCGGCGATCTTTTTATCTTTTAAAATTCCCATTACATAACACAGTGCCTGATATATTAGTATAGTAGGCTAATATTTATTGGCTGTGTAATGGTTGTATAAGTGATAGGATTTTAGAACTGAAAAAACCTTATCTGTATAGAATAGAGATCCCACATTTTCCTGTGAATGATTGCTGAGTGGCATTTGGTTCTTTTGTTAGAATAATTTCAAACAAAGTCATATTCAAAGGCCAAAATCTCCTTTTAATGTTTTACCCTTGATTTCACTAGTTAAGTAACCCTAACTAGTTTGTTTCAAGACTTAGTTAGACCATTGTTTCTATCTGCCCATTTGTATAATCTGGGGAGCTTAAAAAAAAAATCACATTGTCCAACCTCACCAAATAAGAAAACAACTTTTATTCTTATTCTGGAAAGCCATCATTTCCAGCTTGTTAAAATTGATCAACAGTAGCCTTATTGGTCTTTGACAAAAGAAATGGCAGGTAAGAGTTTATGTTATTTAATTTTTAGAAGCATCAGACAGTAAGGATTTAGAAGTTAGGGGCCCTTTTCTGTCTGTGACCCTTGGGAATATGCTTTATGAATCTTTGGATCATGACCTGTAATAGAGAATGTGAGCAAAAAAGTTTCCATCTGGTATATTTGCTGTCTTCTCTAATAGTGTCTCTGATTTGAGTCACTAATATTGTATCACAAGCCTCTTCATGATGGGCGGACAGATTAATTTCCTGGGGGCAACTTTATGTAAATAAGAACATTTGGTTTTTTTTACTGGAAGGAGCAGTTGTTATTTAACCACTTAAAAAAAAAAAAAAAGCACCCTACCTGGTTTGGCTTAGTGGATAGAGTGTCGGCCTGTGGACTGAAGGGTCCTGGGTTCGATTTCAGTCAAGGGCACGTACCTCCGTTGCAGGCTCTTCACGGTCCCTGGTGGGGGTGCGTGCAGGAGGCAACCAGTTGATGTGAGAACACATCGATATTTCTCTCTGTATTTCCCTCTCTCATCCACTCTCTCTAAAATCAATGGAAAAAATATTCTCGGGTGAGAATAAGAAAAAAAAAAGCTATTTCTTTTTTGCTTTTAAGGCTGAAACATCCCTGTTCAGCCATTTGAATTGTGGGGGAGTTGTTTGTTGCTTTTGGTAACTTTGAGGAATCAGATTCATTTTTAAAATGGTTTTTAAAAGTATGAGCTCATTCTTGACTGCACTTATTTGTGGTAGTAATTGCTTGATGAAGTCTGTTTCCTGCTGCTCAGCTAGTATAATATTTAGGACCTGTTTATTGCATAGGGACTATCTTTTCACAGCCTGAGGAGGATTTTAGGAGCACCTTCAATTTGTTCTCTTCCCTTGATTTTTGTACCAATACAACTCGAGTACTGAGGTGCTCAGAAGTTACTAGTAATACATTCTTGCTGTTGGGTTTACAGTTATATTTCATAAATACAATACTGAAACAATTACTTGCATTGGTAAGTGTCATAGATTTGAGAGATTTAAATGCTTAATGATACAAATATTCTACTCTTGTCATTAAAAACAAACAAGAAATGGAAGGTAAAACCAAACCTAGCATAGACACACAGGAAAACAGGTTGGGCTGCTTACCTTTGTTTTTCTTCCTAGATCATTTATGTAGCAATTAACAGCAAAAATCTTTATAAGAAACCCAGATTTCCAATAAACTAAGAGTTTATGATGACAGGTTAGTGGTCAGGATAGATGTGGATCTATTTTCAGAATTGCCTATGTCTAAAAATCATGTGGCCCTAGCTGCCTTGGCTCAGTGGATAGAGCATCGGCCTGAGGACTGAAGGGTCCCAGGTTCGATTCCAGTCAAGGGCACATGCCTAGGTTGTGGGCTCCATCCCCAGTAGGGGGCGTGCAGGAGGCAGCCGGTTAATGATTCTCCCTCATCATTGATGTTTCTATCTCTCCCTCTTCCTTCCTCTCTGAAATGAATAAAAATATATTAAAAAACCTGTTTAAAAATCATGTGGAACTTGGGTTAAGCAATTGGTGAATGTTTCATAAATAGGTCATCATTGGTAATTAATGGTAATTGATGTTGGTAACTTTCTTCAGCTTTGGAAGTGTAGGACACTAGGGGTTGGGAAGTTGTCTATACACCTTTAGCAGTCCTGGCTGATACTTCTTTTTTGCCTTCCCCATTATTTTGTTTGCTTTGGCTTTAAAGTCTAATGCAGGCCTTCTTAAAGCGGGTGGGCATAAATAAAATATGCACGTTCCTTTTCCTTTGCTAATGACAGTATGAAAACATTGTCTGCTTTCAAGTTTGATCTTTTATGATGAATTGGTTCTCAGTTTATTCTAGGTGCAGGTTTGTCATTTCTTCCATCTCCCACCTTTAGAGTAGGCACAGCTGGTTTTCCATTCAACAGTGAGCTGGTATTGCCTTTCAGCTGAGGGAGCCCAGCTCACAAACCATAGGTCTCAGCTTGTGGTTGACATAACTTTGTTAAGTGAATCAGGGAGTCTGAATTATTCATTCTTCTTCCTCATCCCGCTGTTCATATCAAATTTCTGTCATGTCTTTGAGGCATCTTGCCAGTCTTCAGCATAATTGATTTCCTTGCTTAGTGGCGTACGTATGTATGTCTTTGTGTGTCCGTGAGTTGTGCCTCTGTTTAAACATCCCTGATTGCCTAAGATAAGAATATTTATTAAGTACATCTTGGCTGAAGCACAATAGTTCAGCTTCAAAGCACAAAAAAGCCAGTGGACTTGCTGCTTTTATAATCTAAAGGAGAGGTTGGATTTGTCTTTTTATTGTCCAGGAAACATAATCTTTCCAGGTAACCAGAATTTTACTACCTGATGAGTTATGAAGAAGACTCTTCTGCGATCTGATTGGAATGCTGGAGAAGGAGACTGCTCTTTTCTCTTTTTGTTCTCTAATCCTGTTGTGACTTCTTCATTGTTTTTCTTTAAGAAGATTTCATTTTAGAGCCCTGGACTGTTAGAGCTCGGAAGGACTTGAGATGATCCAGTCTAGAGGTTGCAAACTATAAGCCTATGGTTTGGCCCTTACACAGGGGTTTTGTTTAGCTAACACAATATTTTAAAGACATTTGGATTTAACATTTAAACACTGGGAGAACTCACATGAAATCCAGTGTTTTCGTTTTTCTCAGAAACATTGGGCTCGAACTCCTGCATGGAACACTCTGTGGGAGCTGAATAGTGGCTGTTTTTCCTTTAGTAGTGGCCTGTTCGCTCCAGTATTAGTTTCTACCTGCGCACTTGATTTTTAAATATATTTTATTGATTTTTTACAGAGAGGAAGGGAGAGAGATAGAGAGTTAGAAACATCGATGAGAAAGAAACATCGATCAGCTGCCTCCTGCACATCTCCCACTGGGGATGTGCCCGCAACCCAGGTACATGCCCTTGACCGGAATCGAACCTGGGGTCCTTCACTCCACAGGCCGATGCTCTATCCACTGAGCCAAACCGGTTTCGGCGCACTTGATTTTTAAAAAATATATATATTTTATTGATTTTTTACAGAGAGGAAGGGAAAGGATAGAGAGTTAGAAACATCGATGAGAGAGAAACATCGATCAGCTGCCTCCTACACACCTCCTACTGGGGATGTGCCCGCAGCCAAGGTACATGCCCTTGACCGGAATTGAACCTGGGACCTGTCAGTCCCCAGGCTGATGCTTTGTCCACTGAGCCAAACCGGTTAAGGCTGCACTTGAGTTTTGATGTTACCTCTGGTGACATTGCAACCCCATTCTAATCCACTCTACTTATTTTACAGGAGAGAGGCAGGGAGGAAGTAGTGGATGGATTAGAGCAAAAGGAGAGTCTGTAAAAGCCTCACAGTCAAATAGTTGCAGGCAGATTGGGAAATGGCGTTACCAAAGTTTTTGAGATCTTGTAGTGTTCCCAGCACCATGTTGAGGAGCTGTTGACTCCATTTGTTATCCAGATGAAGTCTGCTATAACTGGGAACAAATTGCTTATCTTGCCAGCAGCTCTCAAGATAAACTTGGGAGAACTGGGGATATGTGTCTTTCTCAGAATTCTTGGATATTGCAATACATTCGTTGTTTTCTTTAACAGGTTGAAGGGCGAGGGGAGAATGCAGAGTGGAAGGGGAAGTGGTGGGCAAAAAAGCTTCCTCCAAAAAAAGGAGCCCTGAAAAGCTGTGCTGGGACCTATAGATGGGTAGTAAGGCTGTAATAGTTTTTGTAGACTATTCTATTATTGAGTGTTTTTGCTTTTGGGGGGCATAACACTAATAATTATTTTTAGGTGGGTTTTTAAATATTTTTATTGATTTCAGGGAGGAAGGGAGAGAGGGAAAGGGAGAGGGAGAGGGAGAGGGAGAGAGAGAGAGAGACAGAGAGAAACATCAATGGTGAGAGAGAATCATTGATCGGCTGCCTGCACGCCCCCTACTGGGGATCGAGCCCGCAACCCCGGCATGTGCCCTTGACTGGAATTGAACCTGGGACCCTCAGGCCAACGCTCTACCCACTGAGCAAAACTAGCTAGGGCATAGTTGTGTGTTTTTTTTTAATGATACTCTTAGCTTCATCTTTTGTTTTAACTTTATTAGCGACTATTAAAGAATGATATTCTTATGTAAATGTTGCATTCAACATATTGTTCTAGTGTACAGACTATACTTTGATTTCTCATCAGATATGCTAGACTAAGCATGTCAAACTCAAAGGCTAACAGGCCAAATAAACAAGGTTTAAGTTTATGTGGGCCGCAAAAAAACAAAAGCTTCAATTTTCACAGAAACGTAGGTTTATTTCGATAGAGACATGCTGAATACAAAGGGCTGAAATAAATGAATAATTGTTAACATAAAATAATGAACATTTTAATAAAAATTAATATTTTTTCTTGAACATTAACTTACCAAACACTGAATAACTGCACAAATTAATAAGTGTAACGCAAATAAACATATTTTTCTTGTTCTCTGAAAGTGAAATATTTCCTGTTGTGCACACCAAACAAGTCGGTCCAAGACTAATGACGTGGCAATTGGCTGCTAAAATATTTGTTGCTAGTATTAGTGGAGAGAAATGGTGCACCTGCGCGTAAGGAAAATGAATGCAACACGATTATAGTAATCAGTCATTAGCAAATGTTGTAGTTCGTTATTAATAATTATGTATAACAGGATATTGTAAAAATTAAGTTATGAAGTTTTGATTAAAATGTTTCTTACATCCCGTTATATTGGCTGGGCCACAAAAATATTCATTGTGGGCCGCTGTAGGCCACGAGTTTGACATGCTTGTGCTAGACCAGTGGTTGGCAAACTGTGGCTCGCGAGCCACATGCAGCTCTTTGACCCCTTGAGTGTGGCTCTTCCACAAAATACCATGTGTGGGCGCGCATGTACAGTGCGATTGAAACTTTGTGGCCCATGCGCAGAAGTCGGTATTTTGTGGAAGAGCCACACTCAAGGGGCCAAAGAGCCGCATGTGGCTCGCAAGACGCACTTTGCCGACCACTGTAGACCATCAAACCTCAAATTACTGTTCAACCATTTCCTTTTTCCACTGCTCACTTCTCTTTTATCCAGCAGTTTTTATATTCACCCAGTGAACCTTAATTCAGCACCTGTATGCCCAACACTATGCTGGCTGTTAAGGATGTGTGGAGGGAGGCAAATTGCGAGACAGTCCCTGTTCTCAGGCGCTCTTAGTGTGGTGGGAGGTTGACTGATACCAAGCTGATAGATAATGTGGTCAGTGCCACGAGAAAGGTGTGTAAATGTGGGGATGGGGGAGAGGGTACCTGATCTAGCTGGGGTGGGGTGGAGGTAAAGGAACGGGAGCTGGGGGAGGTAAAAGGAGCTACATTTCTGTTTGTTTTACTCTGGCTTACTGGATAGAACACAGAGTGAGGAGTTAGGACCCTTCTTTTTTGGTCTTTTGTGTTAAAAGTACAGCGGCTTTCTTTGCTTCCCACTCCTGGCAGCAGATTTTCGATTCCTCTGGAATTGTGTGGGCTGGAAAAGAATGGAAAGAAATTGGCCCACCTGCGTCGGAGGGCAGGAGGGATTAGGGATGTGGGTGTTTAAAAGCTCTTGGCATGACTGGCGAAGTGCAATGGCTATTTGCGTTACCATCATGGTAGCTGTTATGCCTGCATGCCCTTTGGAGTGCCTCTCTACAGGGATAATTGTGGGGTCCTACCTTACTCTTCCTGCTGCCAGATAAAACAGATGCTGATGTGTTGTGCATTACCAAGTATACAAAGAATTCTGCGTGGGTTGCCTTCTTACTGCTGCCTTAAGTTTTTTGGGGCCTCTGTAGCATAAGGGGAAAATGTTTTGTATTAAAATTTACATTGTGAAAACGTAAAAATGAGTATATTTGATTTTACTGAGGGATTGGCCCCTGAATACAGCTAAAATTCACTTTGGTGACTGCTGGATTTTGAAAGTGTTAATAAACACCAAGGATTGATTATCAAGGAAACAGGTGATTTGTCTGGGAATCCAAAGAGCTAGTTGTACTCTGGGTAAAGCTCTAAGGTGGAGAGAATAGAAACAGGATGGGCTTTATAGCCGACCTTGTGGTGATTTGTGGCGACCTTGTCCAGTTGCCTTAACTTTTCTGAAGCCTCAGTTTTGTCATTAGTACATTGAAGTTAATAGTAACTGCCATGGAATGGTTGTAGCGATCAAACGTTTATTTTTCTACTACAAAAAGCCTTTGACAGGCTTCTTTCTTAGTATGTGTGTCTCAGCAAGATGGAATCCCTTGCTCTTTCTCACTCCCTTTGCTTTTGCACACATTATCTTTTATATTGCTTTTTACCTGCCATCTCAGAAAATCCACCAAATAAAACACACAGTCACACAAACCCGGTACTTTTAGGCTTATGTTCTCTTGTTCTTTAGATCTCAGCTAAATAGTGATTCCTTTTAAAGGAAGCATTTCCTGATCCTGGTTCCACCCAGTCTAGAAGGTGTCCTTACTAGGTTCCCTCGTACTCTTTTCACTTATTTATTTTACCCCTGCTAATCACTATTTTGGTGGACAGTGACTGTCATGTGTGCTATTGTATTCCAAGTGTGTAGCCTGGACCCTCCTCCTTCACTTAAATGATGTATGGTATATGGTTAGAACCAGCTTAATTGCAAACTCAGGACAATTCTTAGTTGATTTATAACCAGAAGAAAACCACCGAATTTGCACATAATTTATGATAAAACCCACTTCCTTTGGGAGGAGATTTGGCTTTCAAAATCATTGAAGCAGGGAGCCTAGTAAACCTGATTCTTGATGTTTTGGTCGAGATTCATTTTGCTCTCTTTCATACACAAGAGTTGCTTTTTGGCTCTGAGCAGAAAACAAGGGAATGATTTCTGGCAGCAATCCAAATTTAGTCATTGGGCCAAACAGTTCTAATCCCTCCATATCCACTACTTTTTAGAAAAGGCCCCTTTTAAACAAAATACCGAATACCTCTGGGTGTGATGAAAACCTCAGGAGAAGACTAGTTTTGAGACTCCTCAAATATACTGGCATATTTCTCCCTCCTCTTGTTTTCTTTTTTTAAATATGTTTTTATTGATATTTTTAGAGGGAGAGGACTAGATAGAAACAATGATGAGAGAGAAACATCATCGATTGGCTGTCTCTTGCACACCCCCCACAGGGGATCGAGCGTGCAACCTGGGCATGTGCCCTGACCCCTAACTAGGAATCGAACCCTGGTAGCCTCTTGGTTTCTGGGTCAGTCAATGTTCAACCGCTGAGCTACACTGGCGGGGCCTCTTGTTTTCTTTTTCTTTTTCTTTTTTTTTAAATTTTTTTTATTGATTTCAGAGAGGAAGGGAGAGGGAGAGTTAGAAACATCAATGATGAGAGAGAATCACTGATCGACTGCCTCCTGCACGATCCCTACTGGGGATCGAATCTGCAACCCGAGCATGTGCCCTCGACTGGAATCGAATCTGGGAACCTTCAGTCTATCGGCCGACGGACGCTCTATTCACCGAGCCAAACCAGCTAGGGCACCTCTTGTTTTCTTAAGGGCTGTTCAAACCTTGAAGGGTGTGTGTGTGAGAGATGGGGACTACATGACCTAAATAAGCATGTTTCATTGTAGCCGCTGGTCTGTTTGTCCTGTACATCGTAGAATGTGATCTTCCACCTTCCAATGGATTATACTGACTTAGTGTCGAGTGAGGGCCAAATTCCCTGTGAAATAAAGGCAAACCCTAGCACCTATAACTTTTTACAGTTTACAAGTCTGTTTATCTCTGTTAGACTGAACTTGTTGAGGGCAGGGACATTCTGATTCATTTTACATGTACCTCAGCGATCAGTACAGATGTTGGCATGTCCTTTAGTAAGTGTTGATTATCTAGTTGTTGAGTGAGACAGCAAGGTGTGGTAGAAGATTGGAAGTTGTAGAGTTAGACAGTTTCGATGGGTTCTGCACTTGGTAGCTGGAGGACCTTTAGCTTGGCCAGGATTTAACCTTCTGAGCTTTTTTAAATGTGTTTTTATTGATTTTAGAGAAAGAAGAAGGGAGAGAGAGAGAGAAACATCGATCGGCTGCCTTCTCCACACACCCTACCAGGGATTGAACTGGAGAGAGAGAGAGAGAGAGAGAGAGAGAGAGAGAGAGAGAGAGAGAGAGAGAAAGAGAAACATCGATCGGCTGCCTCCTCCACACTCCCTACCAGGGATCGAACTGGCAACACAGGCATCTGCCCTGCCTGGGAATTGAACCAGCGACCTCTTGGTACATGGGACAGTGCTCAACCAACTGAGCCACACTGGGCAGTGCCTAATCTTTTGAGCTTTAAGGCAAGCTTTTGTTGTGAGGATAAAAGATATTGCGCCCTGCATAATTTCTGGCAGTAGATAGCTATTATCACCCCTCCCCCCAATAATTTATTTTGAAATAATTTCACAATTATAGTTGGCAGAACAACTAAAAACAAACAAACAAAAAGCCCCTTAAAAATCCTATATTCTCTTCACCCAAATTCTCCAGTTGTTAATATTTTATTGCATTTTTTCCATGCCCGCTCTGTGTGTGTGTGTGTGTGTGTGTGTGTGTGTATGTGTATGCTTGAATCTACATGCATATATACCCTTTATGATTATTTCTTTTTCTGAACTTCTTTGAGAGCAAACACTCTGGTGTGTATTCCCCCAAATAGAACTTTCCTATATAACCAGTATACAACTCTCAAGTCAGGAAATCAATATTGGTACAACATTACCCTCCATCCACAGACTCCATTAACATTTTGCCAGTTGTTGCTGTAATGCCTCTTTTTCCCTTTTTAGGTCCAGGAGCCTTTCTAGGGATATGTGTTAATGTTTGGTAGCATGTCTCCTCCGACTCCTTCAGTCTGGAACAGTTCATCAGTCTTTGCCTTTCTTTTGTGTCCTTGACATTTTTGAAGTGCTGGGTGAGGTGTGTCTGTTTATTTCTTCATGACAACGGCTGTGTCACTCTTGACAGGAGTATCACAGAGATGTTGCTGTTCTCTTCTCAGTGTGTATTAGACACGAAGGCAAGTGGTGTCTGTCTGCCCCACTATCAGTGACGTTAACCGTTATCACTTGCTTTATTTGGTGTTTGCTAGGTTTCTCCACATTAAATTCACCATTTCCCTTTTGTAATGATTATCTTGTGGAAATACAT
Organism: Myotis daubentonii; assembly: GCF_963259705.1. Lineage (NCBI taxonomy): Eukaryota > Metazoa > Chordata > Mammalia > Chiroptera > Vespertilionidae > Myotis > Myotis daubentonii. The sequence goes on from NC_081841.1 coordinate 9,053,329, forward strand.
TCTGCGATGATACCACTAGCCTGTTCCTCTACCTGACACCCATGGACAGCTTCTTCCTGAACCAGTCACTTCTGTAATAGCTGTCTCATTCTCTATTTCTGTCAGTCTGTCTGTATTTGTTGGTTGCCATTCTACTATAAGGTAGATTTTTTCCCTTCTCATTTTCTTTTTTTAAAATTTCTGTCAGACTCATGAATTCTTGTTTTACTCAGTGGTTTGTAATTCATTTCTATAATTATTCCGATCCTCAAGCTGTCCCCAGTTTGGTTGGTGGGACTTGCTTTATGCTGGCTTCTTCGTACTGTTGACCTGTTCCTATCATTCATGGGATGTTTCTTGACTTTCTGGCACAGATTTTCCAAGCTTACCTTGTTCTTTTAAATATATTTTTATTTATTTCAGAGAAGAAGGGAGAGGGAGAGAGAGATAGAAACATCAATGATGAAAGAGAATCATTGATCGGCTGCCTCCTGCATACCCCACACTGGGGATTGAGCCCACAACCTGGGTATGTGCCCTGACCAGGACTTGAACCTGTGACCTCCTGGTTCATAGGTCCACTTTCAACCACTGAGCCACGCCGGCCAGGCTTACCTTGTTCTTTTCCTGCCGAAGCCCTGGAGTCAGCAGTTTCCAAGGAGTCCTGGTTCTTTTCAATGGAGGATAGTAATTAGAAACCACATCTGGGTGCTAGGTATGCACATTGCTATTGGGGTGTCCTTGCCTCTAGGCTATGTCAGGAGGCAGAGCTAGAAAATACATGTAAGTATGTATGTACACACAGCGCACATATACATACATACATGCACCATAAACATACATCTGGAACTTTCTGTATTTCTGTATGTGTATAGATGTATGTGTGTGTAGTTTATATATTTTATATTATAAAACCTGAGTTCATGCCAATGACTCCATCTTAAATCCAGCCAATCTCTTTCCATTTTTGGAAATATATTCTCAAGTAGGGGGAAACTTGGCTCCTTTTATCCTCAGTATATTTACTTATTTCATTTTACATATTTGCTTAATGTAACCAATTTCCCAACCACATTGTCTCTCTCCTCTACTTCTGTACCCCACTCATCATGGCCTGGAATCTGCCAATAGGCCCTCTGGCCTGTTCATCCATAGGGTCTTCCAACATCCCCACAGTTCTCCATCCTTCCTCGTAGTCCCAAATCCCCCTCTCCCCTTACCTGTGCTTGGCCTCTGGGCCTGCTGGCCTGTGCCTCCTTACAGTTCCTCAACTCCCAACCCTGTATTCTTTGAGGTTGTGCTGACCCTCCTCTATGATGGAAGGGAAAGGAGGCTATTAATGTTTTTTGAGGGAGGTTATATATTCTTTGTTTGTTTATTGAGGAATAATTTACATGCAGTAACATTTATCCTTTTATAGGTATACATTTCTATCAATTTTGACAAATTTTAACAGACATGTAACCACTACCACAATGAAGATATAGAATACTTTTATTACCACAGAAAGTTCCCTTGGAATTTTTTTCCTAGTCTTTCCTTTTGTCAGTCCCTAGCTGCTGACTGTCACTGATCTGATTTCTGTCCCTGGGGTTTTGCCTTTCCTAAAATGTCATATAAATAGAATCATATACTATGTAGCTTTTTTAGTCTGGCTTCTTTCACTTTGTGTTCTTTTGAGACTCATCCATGCTATTTTATGTGTTAACTAGTGGCATGGTGCACGGATTTGTGCACATTGAAAGGAAATTAATCAGAAGAAAGATTTGTGCAGTAATTACATTACTGCAAAAAATTACATGTCAAGATAGTATATATATTATAGTATTATAAAATATTTTTATAATAGAAGTGTCAGAGATGAAAGAAAATTAGTAAACTGTATGTGAAAATAATATATAAATTGATTAATAAATAAACAATATTCTGTCAACGACGTCACTTTTTTTCGGCTTCAGAAGTACATTGTGCCAATAGTTGGTCTTCAGATACATTCTGGCATCGTGTGCGATTGGTGCCAGTGAGAGCATTATATGTATTGTGCATACGTGAGTCAGTGTTGATTGCCAGTACGCATCATATGTACTGGCCGGTCAGTCAGACAGACGGACGGTCACTTAGTCATATATATAGACTAGAGGCCCAGTGCACGAAATTCGTGCATGGGGGGGGGGGCGGTTGTCCCTCAGCCCAGCCTGCACCCTTTCCAATCTGGGACCCCTTGAGGGACGTCCCTCTCACAATCCAGGACTACTGGCTCCCAACCACTTGCCTGCCTGATTGCCCTTAACCACTCCCCTGCCAGTCTGATCGATGCTGCTCCCCTGCCAGCCCGATTGCCCTTAACTGCCCTTCCCTGCCAGCCTGGTCACCCCTAACTGCCCTCCCCTGCCGGACTGGTCACTCCTAACTGTCCCCCCTGCCGGCCCATTCACCCCTAACTGCCCTCCCCTGTAGGCCTGGTTGCCCCTAAGTGCCCTCTCCTGATGGCCTGGTCACCCCTAACTGCCCTCCCCTGCAGGCCTAGTCGCCCCTAACTGTCTTCCCCTGCTGGTCTGGTCACCCCTAACTTCCCTCCCTTGCCAGCCTAGTCACTCCTCTAACTGTCCCCCCCTGCCGGCCCAGTCACCCCTAACTGCCCTCCCCTGTAGGTCTGGTTGCCCCTAAGTGCCCTCCCCTGATGGCCTGGTTACCCCTGACTGCCCTCCCTTGCCAGCCTGATTGCCCCTAACTGCCCTCCCCTGCCGGCATGGTCACCCCCAACTGCCCTCCCCTGCAGGCCTGTTTCCCCCCAACTGCCCTCCCCTGCAGGGCTGTTTCCCCCCAACTGCCCTCCCCTGCAGGCCTGTTTCCCCCCAACTGCCCTCCCCTGCAGGCCTGTTTACCCCCAACTGCCCTCCCCTGCAGGGCTGTTTCCCCCCAACTGCCCTCCCCTGCAGGCCTGTTTCCCCCCAACTGCCCTCCCCTGCAGGGCTGTTTCCCCCCAACTGCCCTCCCCTGCAGGCCTGTTTCCCCCCAACTGCCCTTCCCTGCAGGCCTGTTTCCCCCCAACTGCCCTCCCCTGCAGGCCTGTTTCCCCCCAACTGCCCTCCCCTGCAGGCCTGTTTCCTCCCCACAGCTGCCCTCCCCTGCCGGCCATCTTGTGTCCACATGGGGGTGGCCATCTTGTGTGTTGGAGTGATGGTCAATTTGCATATCACTCTTTTATTAGATAGGATACTTTGTTCTTTTCCTTGTGGAGTAGTTATTTAGTTATTTCTGTACCACAATTTAATTTTCCATTCACCAGTTGATGGACACTTGGGTTGTTTCCAGCTTTTGATAAATAAGGTGACAGTAAATATTTGTCTGTGGGTTTTAAGTGGTCATGTGTCTTCATTTCTCCTGGGTAAATACCTGGAGATGGGATTGCTGGATCATCTCTTAAGCATATATTTAACTTTATAAGAAACTGCCAAACTGTTTTCCAAAGTGGCTTACCATTTTTGCATTCCCATTCAGCAATGGGTGGGAATGAGAGAGTTACAGTTCTATATCCTTTCACTATCTGGTATTGTCAGTTTTTGTTTTTCTTTTTTTAAATTGAGTCATTCCAATAGGTATGTAGTGGTTTCTCTTTGTGGTTGTCATTGGTATTTTCCTAAATCCTAATGATGTTGAGTTGTTTTTTATTTGCTATTTGCCATCCATTTCTCTTTGATGGTGGGTCTATTAAATCTTTTCCTCTTTTTAAAATTGGGCCAAAACCGGTTTGGCTCAGTGGATAGAGCATCGGCCTGTGTACTGAAAGGTCCCAGGTTCGATTCCGGTCTAGGGCATGTACCCGGGTTGCGGGCACATCCCCAGTGGGAGATGTGCAGGAGGCAGCTGATCGATGTTTCTCTCTCATCGATGTTTCTAACTCTATCTTTCTTCCTTCCTCTCTGTAAAAAAATCAATAAAATATATTTTTAAAAAAATAAAAAAAAATAAAAATTGGGTTGTTTCTTTTCTTAATGAGTTTTGAGAGTTGTGTATATATTCTTGCTACCAGTCCATTATCAGATATGTGCTTGCAGATAATTTCACCCATTCTGTTATTTTAAATTATAAAATAGCTTCTGTAGTATATAAAAATGTTTGATTGGATTCTTTGGGGCTTTCTATATAGCCTTTATGCTGTGAATATCCACGAGAAATATTTGTTAGAGGATGAATCTAGGCTTGAGGGGAAGTGATGATCTTGGAGGATCAGGTGGAATTACCTCTTTTTCACTAGAAGGGGACTTGTTGAGAAAAGGAATGAAGGACGGAGGGAAAAATAAGAGGAGTGATGGTGGTAGCCAGTCTTTGGTGGGAGAATTCAACATAGCCAATTCTGGGGTGGGAGAATGGATGCTAGAACTAAAATGGAAGGTAAGGAGCATGAGAGGAATTGGGGGGATGGGTGGTGTTTAACATGGAGTGTGTTGAAAGTGAGGAAATCAAACAGGGAGCTTCATTTGGTATGTAAGAGAGATTATATGGGTCACGAAGTGGCAGAGCTGGGGCTTAAATTAAGATTTTTAGAACAGTTGTGAAGAAGGGTCTTAGCAGCTTGTGAGGGGGAGGGGAGAGTAAGGGGAGAGGGAGCGGAAAAGGAGAATTCTAAGCAGGGATGATACATGTTTTTGTTATTCTTTATATCCTTTACATAATTTATAAATATTATTGTATCCAGTATTTAGTAAAACAAATCAACAAAGCTGGACTGCCAGCAGAATTGGTGATTAAACCGGTAAGAGTTTGACTGTAAATCAAATTGGAATGTATATTGGGTTAAACAGAAAACACTAGAAATAAAAGGGAATTCATTATGGCATAAGAGGAAGGTTTGGTTCTTCCTGACTCAAAAAAGGAAAGAATACTAAAGGCAGTGAGCGTTCATAGATCTGGCTTTTGCTAATTATCATTAGCTTTGAAAATACTAACTCCTAAGGTTAGGATTTACTGGAATTGGAATTGCCTTTGATTAAAAGAGGATGATGAGCCCTGACCGGTTTGGCTCAGTGGATAGAGCGTCGACCTGCGGACTCAAGGGTCCCGGGTTTGATTCCAGTCAAGGGCATGTACCTTGGTTGCGGGCACATCCCCAGTGGGGAGTGTGCAGGAGGCAGCTGATCGATGTTTCTCTCTCATCGATGTTTCTAATTCCCTATCCCTCTCCCTTCCTCTCTGTAAAAAATCAATAAAATATATTAAAAAAATTAAAGAATATTAAAAAAAGAGGATGATGAGAGGAAATATCTGGAAAAACCTGTTAGTAGTAGTTATTATTTTATTGGATTCCTAGTCTCACTCAGGCACTGTGCTAGACTCCTTGCTATTGTTTTCCTAATCCTTCCATAACCCGGAACAGTATTTGATGATAGTATGTTTCTGTTTTATAAATGCAGAAATTGAGATTCAGAAAAATGGAATGATATGGCCACCAATAAGTTCAATAAAAATTAAAAAATAAATGATATGGCCAAAGTCATTTTGGTTTTGGGGAAAAATATGCCTTGTCTTTCCCCATTGCTAGTGGGAGTGGGTTTCTTGAGGTGCTGCTGGAATAAGCATTTCTAGAGGCCCCCATAGGAGGATGAGATATAGGAGAAAACTTTTTTTCCAGGGAATTATATCTCTGGGTTTCCAAAGTTCCAAATTCCCTTAGTCCAGTCATAGAAGTGTGGCTGTGGTTTCAGTAAAGCTAGAAGCAAAGCCAGTGTCCAGAGTTTTCCTTTCCGTGTTCAGCATCAGGCTAGTTACAGTCCATTAGTCTGTCGAGCATGGAGCCCACATGACCCACTGCAGGGAAACAGTAGCAAAAGAGCCCCACAAGTCCCCAGAGTCACATGAGTCCCAAGAGAGCACAAGAGCGAACTCCTTTGTTTAGGGCAGTGGTCGGCAAACTCATTAGTCAACAGAGCCAAATATCAACAGTACAATGATTGAAGTTTCTTTTGTGAGCCAATTTTTTTAAACTTAAACTATATAGGTAGGTACATTGTTATTAACTTAATTAGGGTACTCCTAAGGCTTAGGAAGAGCCACACTCAAGGGGCCAAAGAGCCGCATGTGGCTCGCAAGCCGCAGTTTGCTGACCACTGGTTTAGGGGGTTATGTATCCCAAATCTTCTAGCCCTTGCAGTGGCCACACTCATTCTGGCCAACCATCTCTGTCCCCAGGTGTGATTGACAGGACAGTACCTTCCCCGTCATCCCAACTTTACTGGGCATTCATCTGTCTCCCTTTGCCCAGTCCCCTTCTAATGTTTTGTAGGGAACATGCCTATAAGGTCTGGCCTTCCCTTTGCTTCTTTCCTATTATTAATAACTAGTTAATTACAATGGTATCATTATAAATAGTAAGTGATTAAGCTGGGATTCGTCCCTAGGACTGTGTGGTGTCCAAGCTTGTTCTCTTTCACTATACTGATGATAACCATAGTGTCTGTCATTAGTAGGCTAGTATTGGTTCACTAACTGTTCACTATGAGATAGGTATAGAAATGGATTGTGAACACTTAGAGACTTTTATAGCAATACTAGAGGCTCAGTGCCCTCTCGCAATCTGGGACCCCTCAGGGGATGCCAGAGAGCAGGTTTTGACCCGATCCCCACAGGCCAGTGCATAGCACCAGGCCTCTAGTATGCATATAAGATTTTTAGTTAATCTCTTCCCACCCTCTCCCCTCCCGTCTTCTCTCTGAGATTCATCAGTCTGTTCCATGTTTCCATGCCTGTGCGCTGAGCGTCTGCCCCTTGGTGGTCAATGGGTGTCATAGCTACTGGTCAAATGGTCAAATGGTTGGACAGTCGCTTAGGCTTTTATATATATAGAATATATATATAGATGATAGAATAATTTTATGAGTGTTGACTAATAATAAAAAGTTTATATAATGTATGTCTTTTAAACATTTTCATTTTTTTCAGAAATTTATTATACTGTATTTTATAAAAGCATCATTCTATGATGGATTGGAAATTTAAAGAGGAAAGGGTTGCTATAGTTAGTGTGAGAAGCCCTGTGCTGTACCTGCTGCCTCTCTGCTGTGGAGCTACTTGCACAATATACAGTCCAATCCAGCCCTCCAGATGTTCTGAATGACAGGGAGGATGGGGTCAGAGAAAGCCGAAGAGGCGGTTGGGGAGAGGGGAAGACTCTTTGGGAGAAGTCTCTAAACTGCCCTCAAGTGGTAGCAGTAAGGGTGAGTCCCAGCTCTCTCCTAAGATGAGGAGGGAGGGACACCGTGCCTCCTTTGGTCAAATGTAGAGTTCGGATTGTGGTGGCCTTTCTATGGATTCCTAATCTTTTTTTACACTCTGTAGCAATGCTGTCTTGTTACAGAGGAGAACAAATATTAAAAAAGGAAATATATGGAAGTAAAGTTACCTGCAGGTTGGATTTTGGAAAGTCTGAAAATTGCTCTCCTTAAAACTACACACAAAAACATTCACCTTGAAGTGTTTTTCCTTTAAGGAAAAGGCTGCAGTTCTTTGGCAGGGCCAGAAGTTTTGATTGGCCCTTCTGCTCTTGTTTGCCACGATGATTCCTGACCAATCCAGTTTTGCTCAGAGTGGTTTGGGAGCCAGCTGAGCTGCCAAGTTCAACGTACCTAATCTGAAATGTGTTCATGTTTAGGGAGTGGGCCAGATCCCTCGGTGCGCCTCCTACAGTTCAGCTTTCCATGTTCCAGGGGAAATGTGACCCTGCTGTTTCTGGAGCCCTATGTCATAGATTCTTACTTCTCTCTCACAGTTTGAAGTCTTGCCGGTTTGGGGCGTGGGGGAGTTTTAACTCACTGAAGGGAAGATGATTTTAGGGAGCGTACCCAGAATGGAATACCTGTGCAGGGGCCCGGTAAAAGGAGCCCACTCAGCCTTCAGGTTACCTAGGATTGGAAATTGAGGAAAGACGTGTCAGTTTTATAGGATTATTTTTCTCTCTACTCTCAGATATGAAATGGCAAAATGACAAAACAGGCCTGTAAAGATTTAGACCATTGTTTGAGCATTTTACTTATGAGGGAAACATTGATCACAGACCTGTGATAAAGGCAGGTGTTTTGTGGTATTTACCTCTAGCCCCAAACCCTACTAGTGGTCTCTGTAATTCCTGACATTCTGGTTGTGGCCGGGGGCAGGGCAGCACACTTATGACAGTTCTAATCTAGTTCTAATCAGCAATTCTTTTACTTGCTTAACTGGTTCTTCTTTTTTCTTTTAAGACTTAAAAAAATAGATTTATTGATTTTTAGAGAGAATGAAACGTTGAATTTTGTTGTTTCACTTATTTATGCATTCATTGGTTGATTCTCTTATGTGCCCTGACTGGGAATCAGATCCACAACTTTGGCATATCAGGATGATGCCCTAACAAACTGAGCTACCTGGGCCCCAATTGATTTTTTTTGGTAATAAATTTTTATTGATTTCAGAGAAAGGAAAGGAGAGGGAGAGAGAGAAACATCAATGATGAGAGAGATCATTGATCCTCTGCCGCCTGCACACTCCCTACTGAGGATCAAGCTTGCAACTGGGCATGTGCTGTGACCAGGAATCGAACCCTGACCTCCTGCTTCATGGATTGATGCTCAACTACTGAGCCACACCGGCTGGCCCTCAGGGTCAAGAGTTGGTTCCCGCTTGCATTAGGTGTAACTGTTATTACAGTGTTCCAGTGCTCCTGCACTGAGGACAGCTGTGGATTGGGGGATGTTTATGTAGATCTGCACCTCTCTCTGTGCTTATAAACTGCTTATTTATTGTACCATGTGATTAGTTTTGAGAGTTTACAATGCCAGCCTTTAAATTTCATGGTGAAACATAATTTTCAGACTTATTGAACCCTAACAATTTGGCCAAAGGAAGAAGATAAGAGAAAGAGCTCTAAAAAGGAATAGGTCCTCTAGGAAGGCTTTGGAGGAAGCAGCAGTCAGGGGACTTGCACAGTACTTTATAATTACCTCATTGTTATCAAGTCTTGAACTAAAATTGCACTTGAACGTCTCTGTGTCTCTCCTGTAGATTATAAACTTGCTGAGGAGAGGGCAGTTTCTGATTATTTTTTTGTATTCTTCAGAGATTCTGGCCTTAGTAGATTCAATCAGAATTTATTGGGATCAATTAAGTTAGAAGCTTCTAAACTGAGCACAAAGAACAGAGTTATATTTCAGTAGTTTATTCGTGAATTCTCTAGGTCTTTGTGCTGTGCTTCTGTGATCACGTGACAGGGCCCAGATGACTAGCCTGGCACTTGTCCTTGAACATTTTACCACCGCCTAGGTTATAATATCCCTAAGCAGCACGAAGACAGGGAACATGGCTTATAGAAGAGTCATACTAGCTGCCAGGTTTTGCCCATTTTTCCCCCATATACCTAACTCCTTTCTGTACCATCTTTGGGGGCAATAAAAAAATGGCCTTAAAATGATGATTCTTAGGTGAAGGTGGAGGTTAGTTGTATATGTGCTCTTTTTAGGTGTGTAGAAGTTGAGGGGGCAGTGGTGCTGGAAATAATCTTAGAGAATCTGTCTCACCCCCACATTCTATGCATAAAACAAAACAAAACCAGACTCAGAAAGATGAAGTAGTTTATTCCTAGCCACATGGCTAATTAAGGACCATCAAGACTGTTCTCCAGGTTTCCGGAATCTTACTTGTAGGCATTTACCATGCTACCAGAGAAGTTCTGGTTTGTTTGTTTTTTATAGAAAGCATCAGTAAAAATGTATTTTCTGCAGAAACGATTATTGGCAGTTTAACTGAGGAATGTGAGTGGAAAAAGATTTTTCCTTTTGAATACTAGGAGAACTATTCCAAAGTGCCTCTTTTTCTACTTTTTGCATGATTTAGAAGACAGAACAAAGTGAAAAAAAGTTTCATGAAGGATATGCTTCATGAAAATGCTTAAAGAACAAAGTAGGCCACTTCAAATTTCTAAAAATAACATTTAAAACATCCCAAAATTGTGTAAAAGGGATTTTAGTTGCATGGATACTGTAATTTTCTAGCGGTTCTGGGCCTGTCAGCTAGCTTTCTGAATGCTTCATGTTCTTAATGTGACTCTTTTGACCCTAGAACAGGAGATGGAGAAATGTGCTCTGAAGGGTGATTTACGGGGAAGGGATGAGAAGTTTGCAAGCCGGAGAGCTCAGCCTAGTGCTTTTAGGTTTTTTATTTGCTCCTTAAAGGAAAGGCCTGCTAGGAGCCTGGTCCTAACTGATTCCAGATGGGCCTGCTACAGCACAGAGGTTTTCAGTGTGTTTGGGATGGCGCTGCCCGAGGGCCCCTGAGCACTTCCTGCACAGCTCTGCCATTGTACTCACTTAATCAGAAACAGCCCTCACTGCTGCGGCTCGAGAGCAGCCATCTCTGGTCTTCTCTGGGCCTCATTCTGTGACTGTCCAGTTTCCCTCCCCATTTTAGTCTCTTATCCTCTCTAATCTCTTCTCCATTTGTATTCAGGGAACATTAAAAAATAAATATGAATGTGAATACAAAAATATATATATTTCCCTATTCCTTGTGAGTGGGAGCCAGGAGGAGGAGGGCGAAGGGAAGTAAGAGGAGGGAGGAATGCCTAAATTAAAGGCACATGCTGAAAGGCTTTTTTTTTCTTTTCTTTCTTCTGAACCTGGCAGATGTTTGCTGGAAGTCGGTATTGGGAACATGAAAATGTGAAGCCAACTTGGAAAACCGAGCCACTTTTTTTATTTTTCAATCCTGGCACCCTTTCCAAAGGGTTCAGAATGTTGCATGGGGATGGTTTGTTTACATTATAAACTGACTCTCACTGGCTCTTTCTGGCTTTGTGTCAAGGGCAAGTTTGACAGTGACTTTAAACCCAGTAGAGGTAGCAGGGTGTTTTGCAATCAGATTCCATGTAATACTGTTGCCAAGGGAGCATACCTTCTGTGCTCTGATGTACACTTGAACTTGGCCCACTTCTCAACTACTGCACCATATCTGCTAAGGTTACAAGAGGATTTCGTGGTGAGGCTCAATTGCAGGGACAATGAGATGTTCTTATGGGCCTTCCAGACTACGAGGGATATATTTTATGTATAAACTTGATTTTAAACCGCTACCTGTTAAACTGAGGGTATGCTTGGTATTCAAATCTCAGTCTTCTTGAGCTAGCTGATGATTTCAGAAACTCTGCAGTCCTAGGCTCATCTGGATCTTTGTACTTTCATTCTGACCTATTCACGTTATTCATGTTGTTGCACAAATGTGAATTTATTAGGATAGACTATGTAGAAATATACTATATGGTTATAAAGTTCTCAGCATCATTGGTTTGCTTTCCTGACCTGTCTACTTTTAATGTCCCTTTTATCCCTGATGATCACATATTTCTTGAGTCAATTGTGAACTATGCTGTTTGATGAAAACCTTTTGTGCTGTTTCTAGGTAACGAGATTGTCTGGGAAATATAACTTGGAAATGGAAATATTTGAATTTCTGGGACATTTTGATGTTAGTGGGAATAATGAATGGGTCAGAGTATTTGAAAAGAAACATAGATGTGAGAGAGACACATTGATTGGTTGCCTCCAGGTCTGGGTCCAGGTTTGAACCTGCAACCCAGGTATGTGCCCTTGACCAGGAATCGAACCCATGACCCTTAGGTGCACACGCCAACATTCTATCCACTGAGCAACACTGGCCAGGGTTACCTGATATTTTTAACCATCAGCTGCTTGTGATAATGTTCTCAGTTTACCAGTAGGATCTTCTTTCTTACATTTATTAATTAATTATTGAATTTATTGGGGTGGCATTGGTTAATAAAATTATATAGGTTTCAGGGGTACAATTCTATAATACATCATTTGTATATTGTATTGTGTGTTCACCACTCCAAGCCCCCCTTTACCTTCTCCTTTCCCCCTCACCTTTATTTTTTAAGATCGTCCTTTAGTGTGAAGAAGAGAAGGCAGCTAAGGTGTGTGTGTGTGTGTGTGTGTGTGTGTGTGTGTGTGTGTGTTTGCTTGCTTGCTTTGTTTTTTATAGTGGTTATTATTTGCTAAGTTTCAAACATACTATCTCATTTAATATGAGGTGGCCTTATTTCCATTTGCAGATGAGGAAAATGCACTTGACCAGTGTCACACAGCTGGTAAGTGTCTGAGAGACAGGTTCAACCCATTATGTTCTGGATCCAAAGGTGACATATGTTCTTCCACACTCTGAGTTATATGTTCTAAACTCTTTTCAGGAGAAATTCTTTTCTAAGGGGAGTGTAGTGACTAAAAGTTTATTTAAAGAACATTTAAAACTTCTTATTATTATTTTATTGATTGATTTTAGAGACAGAGAGAAAAACATCAATTTGCTGTTCCACTTCATTTTTGTGTTCATTGGTTGATTCTTGCATGTGCCCTGCCTGGTGATCAAACCTTGCAACCTTGATGTATAGCGGTGATGCGCTAACCAAATGAGCTACCTGACCAGGGCCTAAACTTATTTTTATTGTCACCCTCTTTTCAGTTTAGATGTGCTAACTTCATGCCTCTGATATATAAAAAGCTGATACTGGACATAGAAAGATGTGAGCCATTTAGTTACTGTTTATAGGAAAGCTTTGAGACTGCAAAAGCTACTTTTTAAAAAATCCTCACCTGAGGAAATGTTTTTACTGATCTTTTTAAGAGAGAGAAAGGGAGAGAGAAAGAGAGAAGCATCAGTGTGAGGGAGAAACATTGATTGGATGCCTCCTATACATGTCCTGCCAGTACTAAACCTGCAATTTAGGTATGTGCCCACACCGGTAATTGAACCCGCAACCTTTTAGTGTACAGGATGACGCTCCAACCAACTTGAGCCACCCAGCTAGGGCTGCAAAAACTGCTTTAAAATTTTTTTATTTTTTATTAATGATTTCAGAGAGAGAGAGAGAGAGAGATAGAAACATCAATGATGAGAGAGAATCATTGATTGGCTGGCTGCCTTCTGCATGCCCCCCACTGGAGATCGAGCCCAAAACCAGGGCATGTGCCCTGACTGAGAATCAAACTGTGACCTCCTGGTTCATAGGTTGATGCTCAACTACTGAGTCACGCTGGCTGGGCCAAAAACTGCTCGCTCGCTCTCTCTCTCTCTCTCTCTCTCTCTCTCTCTCTCTATATATATATATATATATTTTTTTTTTTTTTCCAGAGAGGAAGGGAGAGGGAGAAAGAGATAGAAACATCAATGATGAGAGAGGATCATTGATCAGCTGCCTCCTGCATGCTCCCTACTGGGGATCGAGCTCACAACCCGGGCATGTGCCCTTGACCGGAATCGAATCCAGGACTCTTCAGTCCGCTGGCCGACGCTCTATCCACTGAGCCAAACCGTCTAGGGCTAAAGCTGCTTTTTTAATTGAAATTTTTATTGAGATAATTATAGATTCACATACAGTTGCACAAAAGCTGCTTTTGAAATGGCAGGAAGGCAGAAGTTCTGATTTAGAGGCAAACAGACACTGTTGCTCATCTTCTAAGGCAGTGTAGAAGGAGGTTGTATGTGGAGCTCTTGAGACATTGCTTAACTTTAACAGCTCTCTGCTGCTGTCTTTGGGCTGCACACTTAACAAATACTACTAAATGCCATACCGTGAGAGGCACCCAGTTGCAGTTCCTACTTGAAGCAGGCCCTACCATGGAATCTTGATTTGCTTGAGCAGAGACAATACTCAGAATGTAGGGATAGTTTGGGGATGGAGACAATAGCAGACCTTGAAAGGAATTAGTTGGAATTGGTAGGGGTGAATCAACCAGACATCTTTGGTTGTGATCACTGAACATTTCTTTCATTGTTTCCCATTAGCTTAGATGTTATCTTCCTAAGGAGATCTTTTTTAACCTAATGTACATTTACCTCCATTTCTTGAATTATTTATCATGGATTTGTAGCTAAATATTTGCTTATTTACTTGGAGTAATGTCTTCTCTTCAATTTGACTGAACTTCATTAGGGCAGGTACTGTGTCTCTTTTTTCTCTCTCACACTGCGTATATGGTGCCTAGACTATGAGAGGTGTATATGATCATCAAAGTTTGTTGAATGAATGAATACCATGGAAATTATGGTTCCTGTTGAAGAGCTCAATTCTTTTTTTTTTTTTTTAATATATTTTATTGATTTTTTACAGAGAGGAAGGGAGAGAGATAGAGAGCCAGAAACATCGATGAGAGAGAAACATCAATCAGCTGCCTCCTGCACATCTCCTACTGGGGATGTGCCTGCAACCCAGGTACATGCCCTTGACCGGAATCGAACCTGGGACCCCCCAGTCCGCAAGCCGACGCTCTATCCACTGAGCCAAACCGGTTTCGGCAAAGAGCTCAATTCTTCACTCACTGGTCATGCCATTGCCTATTATGTTGCGCTAGAGTACTGAGCTTGAAAATTTTCCTGATTAGAAAGTTTTAATTTCATAGGCTTCTTTTCTTTTCTCCTTATAACAAGGTAGTAAACTACCCTAGTTTGAGGGCATTCCTTAAGATCCACTAATGGATTCTTGCTTTATTTCAGAAAACGTGCTTAAGGCCTAGAAGCCCAGGCTATCAAGCAGCTGGTCCACCTTGACCTCTAGAAATAGCAAACTTGTTCTCTCCCCTCCTGTTCTACATGTTTGAAAGAGTAGAACAATTCTGTTTTGAGGCTTATTACAAAATAGAAAAATAAAGAAAACTCAGTGACTGGTTTAAAAACTCTCTGCTCATCTAAATTGGTTTAATGAGTGTTCTTTTATTCAACTCTCATCCTAGAATTGACCTTCCCTAAATTTATCTTTTATAAAGGGGTCATGTTTATATTTGATCTCTAACTCACTGAGACTTTCATAAGCTTTTCTTTTCTTTAGGAAACCGTTCTTCCCAATACCAGGAAGAACAGGATAAGTAATTGTGGGCAAGACAATTAGAAAACATGGGAAAAAAATGTAGGGTTGTGTGGGTGTGAGAGAGTGTGTGTGTACATAAATATTTTTTTTCTCTTCTGGGAAAAATTGCATACTTTTTAGATTCAGCCACTTCTTTTAGGTTGTTGGACTATAATACAGTGGAGCCTTGACTTACGAGTTTAATTCATTCTGTGACGGAGCTCATAACTCAAATTACTCGTATGTCAAATCACTGTGATGTTCGCTGCGCCAACTATGGTGGGGTATCTAAAGCTGGTTCATAACCCGAATTTTTTTGAGCTTGCAACTCAAGGCAAAAAATCGGCCGAGAGATGGCTCTTATCTCAAAAAAACTCGTTAGTCGGGACACTCGTAAATCAAGGCCCCACTGTACTGAATTTGTAGTTGTTGTTATAAATTTTTGATGTACTCTTATGAAAATTGGTAAATGGTGTGGTTTTTAGATGTGTGTGTTGAAGAAGCAGTAGCAGTAATAAAGTAATGCCATTGTCCTACTGTTCATTATCGAAGTAGAAATTTGCTTGGAGAGCTCTGATACCAAAATCATCAGTGAGTTTTTGAGCTCTGATAATCAAAATCATCAGTGAGTTTTACTTCAACACTAGACACAACTAATATTTGTGTCATACTATGAGGTAAGGTTAATATTTACTTAGGTCAGGAATCACCTCTTAGATATTCCCTTTATCTCTTGTAGCACCTAATACTAGGGTACAGTCCTGGGCACATAAGAGGCATTTAATTTCTTTAGTGTGATCTCGCTCAACTCACAGATTGAGTTTGTTGATCTATTTGGTGGAAGAAAACTTCATCTGTACATTTTGTATATGCATACATGATGTGCCTGGGAATAGTAAAAATAATGCATTTTAAATGATACATCATTAAAGTTTCCAGATGAGAATATCTTCATGATAAGCCTTCACTTGAACTAGTACATAAACACTAACTTTAAAGGAAAAAAAAATGATAGATTAATTACATTAAAACTAGGAATACTTTTTTATTAAAAGACACCACTAAGAAAGTAAAAAGGCAAGCCACGGAGTAGGAGAAGATATTAGCAATATAGATATTGGCTGGTATCCAGAACATATAAATAACTCCTACAAATCAATATATAAAAGAAGTCCTATAAATTAACCTTTGACAACCCAGTATAAAAACAGGCAAAAGATTTAATAGGTACTTTACAAAAGCTGGTATCCAAATGCCCACAGCATTATTAATCATTGGGGTAAAGCAAATAACCACAGTGAGATACTGCTAACTCCAGAATGACTAAAATGAAAGGCAGACATTAGCAAGTATTAGTGAGATTGTTCAGCATCAGAAACTTTCATGCACTGCTTGTGGGAATATAAATTGGTACAACTTTGGAATGTAAATTGGTACAACTTTTGGGAAACTGACAGTTGATAGTAACTCCCAAAGCTGAACATCAGGGTTACACTATAACCAGCAATTCCACTCCTGGGTATACTCAGCAGAAATGTGCATATATGTGCACCAAAAGACAAGTACAAGAATGTATGTAGCAGCTTTTTAAATAATTGCCCCAAGCTGGAGATAACACAAAATGCCTTTCAACATTACTGAAATGTTTTAAAATAAGTTGATATATTTACATTAAGAATATTTTACAGTAATGACAATGAATGAACTATTGCTATACTCAACAAATGGGTCAGTTTCACAAGTACAGTCTGGAGTGAATAAAGCCAGAAGAAAAGAGTACACGATGTGTGATTCCATGTATAAGTTCAAAGCAGAACAAATCTATAGTGTTAAAGGCATTGTAGGAGTTACTGCAGAGGCATGAGATGGGCTTTGAGAGTCCTGGTCCAGCATCCAGATTTTTTTAAAAAAATATATTTTATTGATTTTTTACAGAGAGGAAGGGAGAGAGATAGAGAGCTAGAAACATCGATGAGAGAGAAACATCGATCAGCTGCCTCCTGCACATCTTCTACTGGGGATATGCCCGCAACCCTGGTACATGCCCTTGACCGGAATCGAACCTGGGACCTTTCAGTTCGCAGGCCGACGCTCTATCCACTGAGCCAAACCGGTTTCGGCCCAGATATTTTTTCAATTGGCTGCTGGTTACATGGATGGATCACTGTGGAAATTTATTGAATTGTATACTTATGATTTTTGCCCGTTTCTGTATATATAGTCACTTCATTAAAAAGTTTATTTAAAAATTTGATTATACTTTTGTCCTATGATTGCTACAGCTCATGCATGAGCTAATCTTTTGTCTGTCAAAGCTGATAGGATGTGGGTGTGCACCTACCTTGTGTTCATATGTTAGGGCTGTTGTGTGGGCACGGAGATGCTTCTTTTATTAACACATTGTTTGCGGGTAGTTTTTATCGCGCGCCAACAGGTGGCGCGGGCCATTTTTGCTAATTTTTTGCGCAAATGGCAATGTTCAGTAAAATTACGATAACTTTAGTTTACGTATTTATACGTTACCCGCATTCTACTGCTAGTCTATAAAAAACGTATTAATACGTGTCCCGCGCTCTACTACCAGTCAACGTAAAACGTATAAGTAAAACGTATAACTATGTTTACCGCATACAATGTGTTAATACTAGAGGCTCGGTGCATGAAATTCGTGTGCGGGGTTGGGGGTGGGGATGGGAGGGGGTGTTTCCTCAGCCCAGCCTGCACCCTCTCGCAATCCAGGACTCCTTGGGGGATGTCCGACTGCTGGTTTAGGCCTGATCCGGCAGGGATTCCTGTGGGATCCTAGCGGGATTGGGCCTAAACTGGTAGTCGGACATCTCTCTCGCAATCCAGGACCTCTGGCTCCTAACCACTCACCTGTCTGATCACCCCTAACCCCTCTGCCTCCCTGCCTAATCACCCCTAACCACTCGCCTTCCTGCCTGATCATCCCTTACCTCTCTGCCTGCCTGCTCGCCCCTAACTGCTCACCTGCCTGCTTGATCATCAGCCCCTAACCACCTCTGCCTCAGCCCCTGCCACCGCGGCTTTGTCCGGATGGACGTCCGGGATGACATCCGGAAGTTCGTTCGGCTGCCTGGTCTAATTAGCATATTATGCTTTTATTATTACAGATTAATTTGCTTTTCAGGTATTCAACACATTCTCTAAATAAAATAAGGAAACTTCCATTCTACTTCACAAGGCAGCAAACTTGGATTTTGCTCTACAGACAGAATAACCTCTTAATTAAGGATTCTCAGCCACTAAAGGCTTTATTTTCAGAAGAATGTACCTCATTTTGGCCTTTATTATTAAAAATTGATATATAATTAATATATAACTATATTAGTTTCAGGGATAATGATTCAACATATGTATATATTGTGAAATGGTCACAATAATATGTCTGGTTAACATCCACCACCTGACATAGTTATAGAATTTTTCTTGTGATGATAACTTTTAAGATCTTTCTTGGTAACTTTTAAATACAATATCGTATTATTAAGTGTATTCACCATGCTCTATATCACATCTCCATCTGTTATTTATTTTATAACTGGAAGTTTGTACCTTTTGACCCTCTTCACCCATTTCTTCCACACCCTTCCTCTGGCAACCACCAATCTGTTCTCTGTATCTATGAGTTTATTATTTTTTTTAGATTCTACATATAAGTGAGATCTTAATGGTATTTGTTGTCCTCCGTCTGACTTATTTACTTAGTATAATGCTTTCATGGTCCACCCATATTGTTGAAAATGACAGGATTTCCTTCATTTTTATGGCTGAATAATATTCTATTATGTACACCACTAGAAGCCCAGTGCACGACATTTGTTGAGTATAGCGATAGCTCATTCATTGTCATGACTGTAAAATATTCTATTTTATAAATATGTCAACTTATTTTAAAACATTTCACTAATGTTGAAAGGCATGGTATTAATATTTTTTCCCCTTACTCTGTGGAAATCTAACTCACAGTATGGTGTTTTAGGAAAACTTAACCTTGTTGAAGTAGAAAATCTAAAAGATGTTTGCCTTCTCTCAGCTGTTCATGCCTTTCAATTCTCAATCTGGCCTCAGTGAAACACTTGAAAGTTCTCTTAAGTTTGTCATGTTGTCTGATAAGCACACCTTTGTACATGTTTGTTCTCTCTCTTAGGAAGTCCCTTACCTGCCTTATTTACCTAAGTGAACTCCTAGAGCTCATTCTCCATAATACCTGCTAGCGTTAGCCATTCCCTTTTGTGTACTTTCACTGGACCTATACACAACACACACCTCTGCTGTATCATCTATCATATATCACATATAAGTGTGTTTGTCCTCCAGTGCTAGCCTTTTGAAACTATCCACTGGCATATGATAGATTTTCATTCAATACTGAAATAATGAATGATAAGTATATTTTTTGAAAGACAATCATTTTTAAAGAATAAAAGCCAGTTATAATATTTGACTTCAGTATACATGTTTAAAGGTTTTTTTTAAAGTGATACTTTTCATTAATTTTTCAGTAAAACTAGGGTGTATTGTGGCAGTAGGAGAGAGTGATGCTAACTGGTTCATATGGGTATCAGACACATGACCTTGGCCTCTTTAGCATTGTCCTCTAATCAGCTGATTTAATTTTAGTGGAATCCCTTGAGAAATACTTTGAGATGCTCTGGTTCTGTATGCAGAATTTAGAAATCATAAATGTTGTGTATAGATCCTGACTGTATTAGGGTTTATGGATTAAAACCAGCAGATAAGACAGCGTAGGCATTAGGACATTATGACTGGGCAAGTGTAGGCATTATGACAATGATAATTTTGTTCATCTCAAATGTTATAAAATTAAATTCCAGAATATGTTATCTGAAGTTTTGTCATTTCACTTCAGGTTGTAATTTCTCAAGCCAGTTTTAATTTAAAAAGATCAGACTAGAATCATTGCCATTTGTTCAGACTAATAGGATTAGAATAATTAATAAGTATTGAGTGCCTTAGGGTTTAATACTGTTAGTAATATGTAAAAAGTAAGACTTTGACCTTGATGTCAAGCAACTTATATTTATTGATGACGTAGAAAACATAGATACAAAGTGATTTATAAATAGTTCTTTCCAACCCCAACAGTCTGTAGATGGGAGGCCAAGTAGAAAAAGCACTCAGTTTGGAGACAGAGCAGATCTGGGTTAGAATCTCAGCTTTTAAAATATTAAATGAGTTATATAACCTTGGTCACATTGACATCTCTAGAACTCTTGTTTCTTAGTAAAGTGAGGTAAGTTTTTGGTTTTATCTTTGAGAGTAACAATAACCCATATAAAACCATTGGCACATAATAAATGCACCCAATACATGCTTGAATGAAAGGAGTGGATAAATAGAGCTTTATTTGCAGCAGTCTACTTAGTCCAGACCATTGCTGATAGATTTCAAAATGACACTAACAGAAGTCAAGCTCAGTAATTGATTTGATGGGCAGTCTTGGAAACCATGCTTCAGCCTCCCATTGTAGAATAAGGTCTTCTCTTCATTTTTTTTTTAAAATATATTTTATTGATTTTTTACAGAGAGGAAGGGAGAGAGAAAGAGAGTTAGAAACATCGATGAGAGAGAAACATCGATCAGCTGCCTCCTGCACACCTCCCACTGGGGATGTGCCCGCAACCAAGGTACATGCCCTTGACCGGAATCGAACCTGGGACCTTTCAGTCCGCAGGCCGACGCTCTATCCACTGAGCCAAACTGGTTTTGGCTTCTCTTCATTTTTAAGAGTGTTAGGCAGGTTTTTCAGTAGGGTGCTCATCATAGCCTGTGGAGCTATCTGGCCAGTGATGTACACAGGAGAGGTTTCACACAAGAAATGCTTTGTTAGGAGTCCACAGGGGTGAGATAAAAGAACATATCTCAGAGATGGGCTAATCAGACTGTGCCGGGGTCCAGCCCCAGCGGGTCCAGGGGTCCCCAAAGGTGTGGACGGAGTCGGCGAAGAAGGAATAACACGGAGGCAGTGTTCAGTTGATCAGCAGCCTAGCCAGGATCTCTAGCCAGGGTCTCCAGCCAAGTTCTGGTCTGGATCTCCAGAGAGGTTCTGCTTCGGATCTCCAGCCAGGTTCTGTGGCCATGTTCTCTTGCTAGGTTCTCCTGGTGCCAGGATCTCTAGCCACAATCTCCAGCCAAGTTCTGTGTCCATATTCTCTTGCTAGGTTCTCCAGCCAGGCTCTGTCCAGGCTCTCCAGCCAGGCTCAGTCACCAGGTTCTAGTCAGGTTCTCTTGCCAATTTCTGTAGTCAGGTTCAGTCCAGGATCTTTTGCCATGTTCTCTCCAGCGAAGTTCTTCTGTCTGTAGGTTCTGTGTAGGTTCTGTCTTCTTGGTTCTCTTTTAAGTTCTGTCTCTTTCTGTCTTGTTACATCTGTATTTATACCAGTTGATTCAATCCTATCAATCTCTATTACAAAGGTTAGGGCGTTTCTTATCTCCATTCCAGGGAGTAAAGATTATGTAGCTTAAGCATGATTGTTTGTAGTTAAAGTGATTAATTACCCGCCTGGCACTTAGTTGAGGGGTTTTATTCCCTCCCTAACTTCAGGGGAAAATCCCTACCTGGGGATTCAACCTTTCTCGGAGAGGTGACCTTGGTTAAAACACAGCGCAAAGAAGGTGAGCAAACATATTAAGAACCGTATGCCATATATGCCAGGTCCCTTGAAACAGCAAGGATGGACCGGCTCCCGGCAAGACTGAGTTCCTTCCTCCCTTCCTTCCCCCTAGAACAGTGGTTCTCAACCTTCCTAATACAGTTCCTCATGTTGTGGTGACCCCCAACCATAAAATTATTTTCGTTGCTACTTCATAACTGTAATTTTGCTACTGTTATGAATCATAATATAAATATCTGATATGCAGGATGTATTTTCATTGCTACAAATTGAACATAATTAAAGCATAGTGATTAATCACAAAAACAATATGTAATTATAAATGTGTTTTCTGATGGTCTTAGGCGACCCCTGTGAAAGGGTCGTTCGACCCCCAAAGGGGTCGCGACCCACAGGCTGAGAACCGCTGCTCCATTCGTTTATTAGCAAATGCTGCCTCCTTCGCTGTTTTCCACAGCAGTTTTGAAGCTTACTCTGGATGCCTGTGTGGTAACTAGTGGGGCATTTTGCCTTTGCTAAATGTTTCAAATTGTTTAAGTTCTGTTTGGGGTAAATGACTTTTTTTTTATTATACTAAGTCATTTTCCTTTCATGTCTATATTTTTCGCTGGGGAGTTGGTGCCCTGGAGTTGAGTCTTTGCCCTGCAAACCAAAAATACAGTTTTCCCGGGTGTGTCTTACTTTAATCCACTCCCTTTCATACTACAAGGCTCTGACCTCCTTGGAGCCTTTCCTACTTGGTTACAATTAATGCTTTGTCCTTTAGAGTCATATAGGACATAGCCACTGGGTTGATTCAGCGTTCAGCTGTCACATATGGTTCTGCGAAAAAATTCCTTCTCTAGAATGGGAAGTGGACAGTCGAGCTGGAAAACCAAGTCCTGGTTCATATTCAGTCATCATGTAGGGAGAGTGAGCAGCAATGCCAAATTAGATTTAGGACTAAGCATAGAGAAAATAGGGCTAACTCCAAAATTGAGTACTAGTCAGAAATTGGCTGGTAGATGAGGTGAGTATAGCTGGATTTACTAGAAGTAGATACCTTTTAAGGAATTGTCTATGGTTCAAGAAATTATGCATATTTTAGAGTATATCTCTGCTTATGAAAGGATAATTTTCTAGAAGTTCATGTTCGCCCTTTGAGGATTATTAATTTCTGTTAATATACACAGGAATTTCACTCCTAATGATGTCAGTTTATTTATTCAATCCCTTTAGCCCAGTGACTTAAACTACTTTACATTAATTTGTCAGTACT
The DNA here is from genome assembly GCF_963259705.1 of Myotis daubentonii. Taxonomy (NCBI): domain Eukaryota; kingdom Metazoa; phylum Chordata; class Mammalia; order Chiroptera; family Vespertilionidae; genus Myotis; species Myotis daubentonii. The sequence goes on from NC_081841.1 coordinate 9,076,106, forward strand.
TCTTATACTGAGTGGGAGCTGCTTTTTAGATGAGGTATGTGAGAAGTTGCTTTTATTGCATAGCAGGTCAGTCCCGGGGATGGAAAATCGGTCCCAGGATTTTTGGTTCTAGGCTTAGAGTGTTTAGTCACTGAAGATTCTGTCTTTATACCTCACTTACCTCCTCCTTTTTTTCTCTGCTGGAAGAAATAGTATCAAGCAAATAGCAAGAGAATCTGGTCTTTTAAGGGTTAGAGACTGTTGTGCCTTTAGGCATAGAGTTCCCAGTCTTTAGCTTGGGATGGAAAGAAGCAGCAGAAGATTGATGCTTAGCACAGGAAATGTTTTTTGACTGGTGCATACTTTTATTTTTGTTCTTTTTTTTTCTCTCGTTGGGAGGAGAGGAGGGTGTGAGAATTTCTTGTGTGCCAGCCCTCTATGGGGGTAATCCAGCTGTTTTAACATTCAGCAAATATTGCCACTTGCTTTTGGGTTGGGGGCCAGAGAGGAGGAGGTGAAGCAGCCACTTTGGGGTGGGATTGAGAGGAGGATGGAACGTAAGGAGGAGCACATTTCTCTGTTTTCGTAGTCATAGGACTCTGAATCCCAGGTAGCTAAATTTAGCTCAGGTTCCTGTTGAAAGCATCATTTTTGGGGGCGGGTGGTAGTGGGGAAACGGAAAACCTTTTTGTGTATCCTGTTCTATGAAGCCAATAGGGAAGCAGGAGGAGGTGAGGTTGCCATGGAGATGGTAGCTGTGTGCAAGGGGAGAGCAGCAGGGTTTAGAATTCCAGGAAGGAAGAGAGAGTGATGTCATCAGATTCCATGGACCAGCCCAGGAACCCCTGTGAGGTTGGTGGGGAGTTGGGTGTGCGTGGGGGGTGGTGGAGTGGGAGTTTGTGCAGGGGAATTTGTGGCTTCAGTAAGGTGTGGAGAATCCAGTTCAAGCAGAGAGGTTGGTTGTGTGGAATTGTGCTGATCTGCATTAATGCCTGCTTTTTAAAAATCTGTAAATCATTCTGAATTTGCAGAATGCTTTCTTTGTTGAAAAAGGACGCATTCCTTTAACAAAAGAGCTAATCTAGATGTAGAGTATGATATCTTTTTATAGTTATTCTCCCTGTAGTATTTGTGTGTGCCTTTATCCCGTGTAAGTGAGGGTATTTGTGCATACATTTTGGATATATAGTTGCCTTTGTGTGATGCCTTTTATGGTGCTGCATGCAGTTAAATGCTTCATTAACACCTGATTATCATATTTATTTTTCTATGGATGGATGTGTATAAATGAAATAGACTTCTTATTAGAACAACCTGAAAGAAAATCAAAGCATTTCCTTTTGCGGCAGAAAGGAAAGCTGCATGCTTCAAGACAGTCATTCTGAACATATGCATGTGTGTTTGTACTGATTGTGAAGGGCAAATATAGTTCTTTTAGAATGACCGAGAGGCTAAATTTCTTTTTAAACTTACGTAACAGTTCTGTGCACCAAAATGAGTACTGTCCTTCAAAATAGTCACTTTGACTCTGGCGATGCAGCCATTGCGCAAAACATAAAGACTTCTCACTGGAATCAGCTTCCGAGATGAGTGATGAGGAAAACATTTTCAGTACCCAGCACTGAATTGTGTGTGTGTGTGTGTGTATTTATTTATTTCAGAGAGGAAGGGAGAGGGAGAGAGAGCTAGAAACATCAATGATGAGAGAGAATTATTGATGACTGCCTCCTACACACCCCTCACTGGGGACCAAGCCCACGACTTGGGCATATGCCCTGACTGGGAATCGAACCATGACCTCCTGGACTCATAGGTTGATGTTCAACCACTGAGCCCCACTGGCTGTGAAGCACTGAGTTTTTTATTTAAAAATACCTAACTTGATCAGACACTAGGTTTCTTTGAATTGGGTTTTCCTGATTTTGGGTTGTCAAACATCAAATCTATGCTCAGATGATGAGCTTTTATCCCAGTTAAAGATATCTGAAGTCATAGGTTTAGGTTCTGAAGGCATTTTTATTTTCAGATCAAGAGCTCATAGATCATTTAGTTCAGCAGTGGCAGTGTTTGGAATGATGACAGCATCTGAGGAGTAAGAACATAGCCTTCCCAGGGCAACATCTTCTGAGGTGACCCATTTGGATGTGTTTGTTCGAGAGTGTCTGTTAAAATCAGTGACATTACCATTGGATAAGATGGGAAGCAGCATTATGTGGTGTGCCTGGGAGCATAGACACATTGGAATCAGTTTGGCTCAAGTCTGGACCCCTGTTCTGCTACTCCCTGACTGACCTTGGACAAGCAACTGGCCTTTGGTGTGTTGGTTTCCTCATTTGTAAAATAGGAATGAAGGTGCTGTAAGTACCAGCTATATAGTGTGGTGTGAGGGGACGTAGGTTAATGTGGGAAGCACTTAGACATTTGGTATGCTCTCAGTCAGTGCTTGCTTTGGTTATTGTCATTAATAATTACACATTTCTTTGAATTACAGAATTATGAGGTAGAAGGTCCCAGACACCACTGAATGTCCTAGAAGGAGGGGCTCAGGAATCTATAGTTTTTAAATGATTCCTGGATGATTCCGATGACCAGCCAGGTTTGGGAAACACTGAGTATAATCTATGTTGAGTATGGCCCAAGTACTGGAAGCTTCCTCATCTCCTGTGCAGAATCTTTGGCGCTGCCCCAAACCCACTGAATCAGAATCTGCATTTTAAACAAGATACCCTACAAGTGACGTGTATGCATGTTAAAATGTAGGAGACCCTGCTTTTCTTCTGGCAGTGGAGTAAGTGGGCAATAACTATAGGCTAAAGATGCATTATCTCTCAATTGTTCCCATGGTGGAAGGGAAACAGTCTGGCCAAGCCAGTGTTTAGATGAGCATATACTTACTTACCTTCCCTATTGCTTGGCCTAGGGCAAAATGCTTCTCTGGACTAAGTCACTGTGTACCCTGGAATTGAAAGAGCAGAGCTAAAATTGTGTCTCTAGCTTGACGACTTACTAGCTTGATTCAGTCATTTCACCTCTCTGAGTCTGTCTTCTTACCTGACAATGGAAGTAATACCTAGACCATGAAATAATGTGTATCTAGCACATTGCAGTCCCTGCATATGTAGTGCCTTCCCCTTCTTCCTCCCTTCAACCTTTAAATGAGGACCTGTATAGTAGTACTCTCCCCTCTGAAAGGGCCGCCATCCTTGCCTTTGGTCCTTCTCCCAGCTATCTTGAGCATCTAATTGGACTACAGAGAACCACATATATAGTTTTCTTAGCCATATTTTTCTACATAGTGCCTTTTACTTAATGGAGACTACTATCTAAGAAGGCTAGAAGGAGAATATAGGAGTTGAATAGTTGAGCTGGTACAGGAATCAAGGTATGATGAGATAGGATGGAGGCGGCTGTGTTTTGAATTCATAATAGTTGACCATATGTTTAAGACAATTAAGTTTATGTTTTTAAAAAACTGGTATTTTGAAAAAGAAAAAAAAAGAACCATAAATTCAGATAGTTTTTTTGAAGTCTTTTAGACTAATCCCAAGCAAGGATTAGCATAGCGTTATCAGAAAATCATTGAATTATTTAGTAATTAGCATTATTTTTTTTCTGACCAGGCAATTAATACAGTAAAAACAAGTTCAGGGACTTGCCGTGGAGACATCAGAAGTAGATGGCAGAGAGTTTAGGTCAGAGGATTGCAGTTATAGCCAGTCAGGCATTGGAAGTAACAGCAGGAGCAGCAGCAAATAGAAAGGTCCATTTTCACTCAGTTGGACAAATCTTAGGGGACTGAGGGATAAGACAGAACTGTGAACTCAAGCATAGAATAATAATTGTTACAATCGCTTTCTTCTTTAGGATGGGTACATGCTTACGTGCTTTGTATACATCATGCCTATCTTACTTAACATTCCTGCAGGGTACAACATAATCACATGTTTTACAGATCAAAAAGGTTGAGTATCTTGCCCTAAGTCACTCTGCTAATAAGCAATAGAGCTTGTTTGACATCATTTTGAATAGCAGTGTGAGTGATGAGACTGTATAAATTGAAACAGGTAAAATACGCCAGTTAAAATAAATTTACATTGTCTATATTGACATTTTTGATGAAAGTGTTAATTTAAACTAAGACTGATATTCAACATGTTAGCCTATCTTAGAGGGATTTTTTGAACATTGCAGAATTCCCTTTTTGGGATAATATTTCCTTTATATTCTGAGGCTAGTGAAGAGGTATCTCTTTTTAAATGCCAAAGCTTGTCTGAAGTTCAGTGAAACACCAGTTTGAATTGAATATCACAAGATAAAATTAACTTGGCATATTTAGTTATAATCATTCACATAATCATGTCAGTTATTTTATTCAGATCTAAATGCAGATAATCATCAATGATTATACAAAGTGAATTTTGGATTCTTGGATAGCTTTCTAAGTTATAGTTGGAAGAACCCCAAACTTGCAGTTACACTTGGTTTCCGTGCCCCTTTTTGTTATTTACTGCCTAAGAGACCTTGGACATGTCACTTAACTTCAGCAAGTCTGACCCTGAGTTTCTCTTATCAGTCAAAAAGGAATAACAGTGTTATCTATTTAGCAGGATTGTTATGAATAGGAGGATGTGTTCGACACCCAGTTCTGCTCCTCACTGGCTCTATAAATATGAGAAAGACATTTAAAACCTTGTGCTCCTTTGGTTTTCTTATCTGTAGTGTGTGAGTGTGGGGAAGGTGAGGAGAATGCAGTTAAAGGAGCTGGATTAGAATTAGATGACGTATGTGGTCCCCTCAAAATCTGTGACCCTATAATTGTTGGATCTGCCTATGGTTTATATGTGGTGAAGTGTTTTGTATGAATAAGGCATTACTTATTATCATTATTCTTCAATAGTGCCATTCCATTAAGGAACAGGTACTGTAAAAGTCACTTTATCTCACTTAATCCTTGTAACAACCCAAGGAGGCAGGAGGTCCTCTCATTTAGAAGGTGAAGAATTTGAGGCTCAGAGATGAAGTAACATTCCATGATCATGGAGCTAGTAAGTGTCAAGGACATATCTCAGGTCAGTGTGTTGCCAATGACTATACTTTCCCCTCCGTACCTCATTATGCATGGAATTATTCATGACATGTCAAAATTGGGGAGTTTTTGTGGGCTTAGTATGCCACAGACAATTGTTTCTTAGGCTCATTATATACTAACTAGAGGCCCGATGCACAAAATTTGTGCAAGGGGCTTGGCCCTCGCAGCTGCGGAGGCTTGCCTCGGCCCTCACAGCCCCGGCTTTGTCCAGAAGGCCGTCTGGCTGTCCGGTCTAATTAGCATATTGTGCTTTTATTATTAAAGATGAGTAAATGCAATACAGGTGTTTTTTTGAGAACCTGTGATATAAATAGTATCATTGCGAGAATATACAAAGATGCATAAGATGTAGTTTGAGAACTTGTGGCCTCTTTGGGAATAGGAAGTGTAGGCATTTACATAGTATATTTAGAATTAGTCTGTAGTGGAATGAACTCAAGTACTCAGTAAGGGCTGTAGTAATTTTAAGAAGGGAGTACTTGCTAGAGGCTAGGGGAGTGTTTTGCAAGCTCTTATGACCCATGAGAAGAGATCCACTTTATTTGACAACCTAGTATATAGTTAAATATTTATCTGTATATATGTGACTAAAACGCGTTTCATGAAATAATTCGCTTACTAAATGCAAGATATTTGATTATTTATTTAAAATAATTCTGTTGTAGTCCAGTACAATATAGTACAGTGATTCTTAAAGTGGACCCCTCAAGGTACCCAAGACACTTTTAGGGGTTCTTTAAGGTCAAAACCATTTTTATAAACCCTAAGATATTATTTGCTTTTCCCAGTGTATTGGCTTTTGCACTGAGGTTGCATAAGCAGTGATGGATAAAACTGCTGAAACCCTTGCATGAATCAAGACAGTGGCACTAAATTGTACTAATAGTCATTATATTGTTCACCACCACATACTTGCAGTAAAAAAAGAAAAAGATCCAGTTTCACTTAAGAATGTTGTTCAAGCAGTAAAAATGACTAGTATTTTAAAATCTTTACTCTGATTACTCATCTTTTTAATATTCTGTGTGACAAAGTGGGAAATACACATAAGGTATTTCTGCATACTGATGGTTTTCTCAAGAAAAAACACTTGTGATTATTTGTTTCCAGCTGAGCTAGCCTCTCTTCTCAGGGAATACCATTTTTACTTGAAAAACAAACTTAGAGTATGGTTATTCAGACTTGGGTATTTGGTAGCCATTTTATTAAGAATGAATGACGTGAGCCTGTCACTTCAAGGAAAACAATAATAGTATTTGTTTCCAGTAATAAAATTTGAGCTTTCAAACAAAATTAGAATTTTGGAAAACTTATGTTCTGGACAGTGGGCTTGACAGCTCCAATATGAAAAGACTTTTCTGTTGAGATTGATCGTGATTTATGTGCTTACTCACCCCACCCCGTTATATAATGAAATGTGTCAAAATTTAGAAGATCATAATAACTTAGTGAGCCAGTATTTTAAAAATGAACAATGTATACTGTAACATAATCATGATAGGTAAAAATTCCTTCAAAATGCAAGACATACCAATAGATTTAACATAACAGGGCATATAGAAAATTCATTGATATGGTTTCAGATGTCACATTGCAACTAAAAGTGACAGGTAAGAAACTGTCACTTTTCAGGTTTTGGTGTAGTATTAAGGAATATTACCCATAGACACTTGAAAAGACTATTAAAATATTCTTTCCTTTTCTAAATATATGTGTGTGGAAGGCCATATTTTCTTTATTTATTTCAACCAAAAATAACATCACAACAGATTGAATGCAGAAACTGACAGGAGAATCTAGTCATCTTTTATTAAGTAGGATATGAAAGATATTTGTAAAAATATCAGACAATAAACTATTTTTAAAATTTGGTTTTCATTATATAAATTATAGTTAATTTTCATAAAATATTTTTATGTTAGCAATGGTTTATTATTGGTTTGTTAAAATGAATAAATAAATATTTTTAAAAATTACTCAGTTTCAGATAGGCAAATATCAATACTTATAACCCTCATAAGCAAAAGTTTTTGGGAATCTTTAATAATTTTTAATGTGTAAGGTAATTCTAAGACCAAAACATTTGAGAACTACTCTAATCTTTTAAAAATAGCAGTTGAGACCTCTTAAATAAGTCATGAAGAGAAGAACTAATAACTATTTGTCTGTTTCTACCATAGTACCAGACACACGAAAAGTCCCTCAGTAAATGTTTGTTGAAGGCATAAATAAATGGGGTGAAACAGGTAATAATGACCAAGTGAGGCCTGATTTAGAATGTTTGCAACTTGGACATCTGAGCAATGGAAGGCCATTAGAAATGGGAGTGATAGGAATGTTGTTTTATGAAATTAACCCTGGCTCTGGTAAGAAAATTGTGAAGAGGTGAATGGATGCTGCTGAACCAGCTAAGAAACTATTATTATAGTAATTTAGGCTCTGGGTGACACAGAACTGGATTAGGGTGAATACGTTTGCCATAGATAATGAAAGACATGTATCTGAGGATCAGTTACAAAAACATAATAATGCCCATACTATCTAACATGTATTGTGTACATCTGATATTCTGAATACTGTGCTAAGAGAGCTTTATGTGTATTATCTCATTTACTCTTTATATCATCCTTGAGGAGGTACTGTTATTGTCTCCATCTTTTTGATAGTTAAAAACAACAACATGTAAATTGTTGAAAAATTAGAAAATACAGATAGGGAAAATAAAAAAATATGTATATCCAAACTCAACACCAGGACTAGACATTTTGGGATATATTTCCTTAAAAAACAAAATGGTATGTTTATGTGCTATATATGCCTGAGTATGAGGAAACCCTGAATATAAGGCTTTATGCAGGTTGTTTTTTTTCCCATTGAAAGGATGGGCCAACTTAAAATAATAAACTTTTAGGGATGTTTATGAAATAGGCAAATGTCTTTAAAGTGTTGATTTTATTATTTATACATGCATATTCAAAGCCACACACAAAATTATATAATAATTTAGAATCATGTTTTCTTCTATGGTTTAGGAAGAACTACATCTCATCTGTATTATTGTTTAGAACCACTTTGAGTCTTCAGTTTTCCAGGGTATATACCGAGATACACACTTTTTTGGAATATATATCTATTGCAGATATATTTATTTCAAGCTATAAGTACCAATTCAGATGACATCAAGCAGGTTTACTAGTAGTTTTCTTCAGTTACATCATAGGGTATACTGCATTGCTTTAAAAATTTTTTTTATTGAGATGAAACTTACGTAACATAAAAATCAAACTTTTAAAAGTGAACAATTTGATGGTATTTAGTATATTTACAGTGTTGTACTGCCACCACCCCTATCTAATTCCAAACATTTCGTCATCCCAAAAAGAACCACTCATACATTTTAAGCACTCACTCTCCCTTCCCCCTTTCATCAAGCCCCTGACTACCCCCAATTTGCTTTCTGTCTCTGTGAATTTACCTGTTTTGAATATATATAAAGGGAATCATTCAATATGTGATCTTTTGTATCTGGCTTCTTTCACTTAGCATAATGTTTATCTGTTGTAGCATATAACAGTATATTGTTATTGTGGGTGTTTTTTTTATAGCTGAATAATATTTCTTTGTATGTATATACTACAGTTTATCAGTTTATTTGTTGATATTTGTGTTGTTTCCATCTTTTAACTGTTGTGCATAATGCTGCTATGAACATGTGTGTACATTTGTTCATAGCAGCACTATGTATTTGAGTACCTGTTTTTAATTCTTTTGGGAATATACCTAGGAGTGGAATTACTAGGCCATATGGTAGCTTTATATTTAATTTTGAGGAGCTGCCGAGCTGTGTCTGTAGCAGCTGCATCATTTTATATTCCCACCAGCAATGTACAAGGGCTTGTCAATTTATTTTTAATGAGGAACACAATAAGATGGGGAAAGTAAAGAGAAAATAATGTGTGGCCTTTGAGTTTATTAGAGCTTTGTAGCTCAGCTTTTGCCTGATGGACTTATTAAATATTTAGCATCACTTCAGCACTAAGAATGAAATTTAGCTCAGGGAGATGTATCTAATCTATTTTAAGTGGTGAACAGACTAAAGTGAAGATCAGAAATGAAGGAAGGGAAATTTAAATTGACTGTCAAATTCCTTGAGGGCAAAGGCCCTATTTGTCCTTGTGTCCTCCTCATTTAATAAAATGCGTGGCATGCCATTGGTTGTGTTGAGGCTGCTCAAGACTCCCCGAGGTCCAGTGATTCCATAGGATTTATGGAATTCATACTAATGGCTATGATTTGTACTAGTGAACGGATATAAAGTAAAATCAGAAGGAGCAAATGTGTGTGGGGTGACGTCCCGAAGAAATTGCGGTCAAGCTTCCAAGAGTGCTCTCCTAGTGGAGTCACAGAGGATGTGCTTACTTCCTTCAGCAGTGAGTTGTGACAGTTGTTGTCTACCAGGGAAGCCATTAGAGACAGTGCTGAGATCTTTCTTTGTTGGGGGTGGGTGGGAAGGGTTGTTCACAGAGCCACCCTCTACCTTAGCTCTCACCAAAATTCCAGACTCCCAGAAAGAAAGTAGGTGTTCAGCACAAACCATATTGTTTGCACAATATAGCCACAGTGAGCCACTCTTACCATTTCTGGGAATAGAACTATCCCGAAATCTAAGTTTTCCAAGGTCAGCCTTGCAAACTGCCCTTTCTAAGGATAGCAGTCAGGCCTGCTGTGTTCATTCTTTCCCTGTACATAGATGTTTATTTAATGCCTTAAAAATAAATGCCATAGCAGAGAATCAGCAGGGACTTGTGTCAGACAGACCTGGATTTGTATTACTGTAGACAAATTGCACAGTTTTCTTACTAAACAGAGATATGTCACAGAGTTTTAGTGAGAATGCAAAGTGATAATGTATAGCAAACACTAAGTATAATATACGTCCTGTATATAGTAAGTGGCTGTTAAGGTCTTGTTTCAGCTCACCTGTATCTGTCTGGGTTCAGTCAGGAGAGAGACTGACTACAAGTAATTTGGACCCAGAATGTAATATAAATAATTACTACAACAGAAGATTGAAGTAATGAGGGATTGGCTTGTAAGAAGTAAAGAGAACTCTAAAGAGTAGTAAATGTAATATAATGTAATATATAATATAATGTAACATAATAATGTAGTTTATTATGCTAAAATACCAATATTATAATTAGTATGTAATTATTTATTGCCCCAGGATTGAGATAAAGCACCCAAAAGAGAGCCATCTCCTCTGTTTCCCATCCTCTGCACTTGGGGCTGAAATCTAGACCTTGTTGGAGAGGGCATGTTGAGTAGCAGAGAAGTGAGTCCCTGTGATACCAGACCTGAAGAACTTGTTGGAAATCTGCCCTTTTTATTTGCCAGAAATCTATCCTCTTGGGCAGCGGTTCTCAACCTGTGGGTCGCAACCCCTTTGGGGGTCGAATGACCCTTTCCCAGGGGTCGCCTAAGACCATCGGAAAACACATATATAATTACATATTGTTTTTGTGATTCATCACTATGCTTTAATTATGTTGAATTTGTAACAATGAAATTGGGGGTCACCACAACATGAGGAACTGTATTAAAGGGTTGCGTCATTAGGAAGGTTGAAAACCACTGTTCTAGGGTACTGGGGAACAGCCCAAACAGGATAACTAGGGGAAACTGGCTGCTGGGTGCTGCTGGCTGCTATGCATTGCTGGAGCCGGGAAGGAGGAGGCTGCTGTAAAAGCACCCTGAGACCAGAAAGCAAAACCCCTTTCTACTAAAATGTTTTTCCTGTGCTCTCTGCTGACGAAGCTTGACATCAGGGCTGCTGTCAAAGGAAAAATATTGAAAGGGCCCAGATTCATTTTCACAGAACAGGCAGGCAAAAAGGGTGAATTCAGAGCTGAATAAATAGAATGGATATTTAATTCTAGATGCTTAGAAACCAGGAAGAAGGTGGCAAATAGAGATCTAAGAAATTTCAAATATAAGTAAGACACGTGCAAAAAATAAATGAAGTTGGACCCTTCACCATATATAAAATCAATTCAGAATGGATCAAAGGCCTAAACATAAAACCAAAAACTATAAAATTCTTGGAAGAAAACATAGGGGTAAAACATGACTTTGAATTTGGTAATAGGTTCTTGGACATGATGCCAAAAGCACACATAATAAAAGAAAAAAGAGGTAAATTAGACTTTATGAAAATTAAAGACTTTGTGCATGAAAGAATATTACCAACAGAGTGAAAAGGTAGCCCACGTATGGGAGAACATATTTACAAATCATTGCAAATTATATATCTGATAAGGGCTTAATATTTAAAATATAAAAAGGATTCCCACAACTCAGCAACAATAAACAGCTCATTTAAAAAATGGGTATAGGACTTGAATAGACATTTCTCCAAAGACGATATACAAATGGCCAATAAACACATGAAATGATGCTCAATATCAATAATCATAGAGGAACTGCAAATCAAGACCACAATGAGAAAACACTTCACACGCGTGAGAATGGCTATGGTATAAAAAAAGAAAAAGAAAAAGAACAAACAAAAAAACAAAATGACAAGTGTTGGCGAGGATGTGGAGATATTGGAACCCTGTGCATTGCTGGTGGGAATGTAACATGGCCCAACTGCTATAGAAAAGTAAGTGGTGATTCCTCAAAGTATTAAATCTAGATTTATCAGTGATCCAGTAATTCTGCTTTTAGGTATATGCCCAAAGGAGTTAAAAGCAGGGATTCCAATAGGTATTTCTACACTTATCTTCATAGCAGTATTATTCACAACTAGAGGCCTGGTGCACCAATTCGTGCACAGGTGGGGTCTGGCCATCCTGCCCCAATGGGGGCTGATCAGACCGGGCGGGGGGGGGGGGGGGGGACATGAGAGGTTGGCTGGCTGGCCCCGCCCCCAATTAGGAGGGGTGATCATGGGCTGGGCTGGCCGGGGCGGTGGGGCCGTGGGAGGTTGGGGGGGCTGATCGGGGCCCCAATCAGGGCCATGATCGGGCCAGTTGGCCTCTGCAGTGCATGTCATATCGACTGGTCATCCTGGTCGCTTGGCTTTTACATACATAGATAGCCAAAACGTAGAAGCAACTCAAGTGTCCATGAACAGATGAATAGATAAAATAATGTGGTGCATACATAAAATGGAATATTATTATTCAGCCTTAAAAAGAAGGACATTTTGACTCATGCTAAATGTGGATGAACCATGAAGGCATGATAAGTGAAATAAGCCAGTCATAAAAGGACAGGTATTGTATGATTCCACTTATATGAGATTCCTAGAGTAGCCAAATTAATAGAGACAGAGTTGAATGGTGGTTGCCACAGGCTTGGGGGAGGGTATACTGGGGAGTTAAATGCTTATGGCGTTCCAGTTGGAGAAGCTTTTGGAGATGAATGGTGGTGATGGTTGCACAATAATGTGAATGTACTTAATGCTACAGAATTATACACTTTAAAAATGGTTGATATGGTAAATTTTGTTATCACAGGTTTTTTTTTTAAAAAGGAAACTTTTGAAGAATATTTGCAATATGATCTCAAACCTTAGTATTGGAAGGGTTATATTGAAGGAGAGTTTTATTCATTATTTATATTCTTCAAAATATAACTTTGTTATGATTGAATTTTAATTAAAAAATAAGTAAGAACAGAATAGATTTGTAAAGGAAATTTAAAGAACTGAGAGTGTTAGCCAATAGGAATTGATCCAGCAGAATGGACTGCTTACCTGTTTGAGGTATCTATATCACAAAAGGCAAAAGGTTGCTTTGGTCACCTTAGAGCAGTGATTCACAACCTTGGCTGCACATTAGAATCACCTGGGAATCTTTTTAAAATCCTGATTTCTGGGCCTCATCCTCCGGAAATTCTGTTTCTTTGTTACTAATGTTGTGGCCCCACCCCATAACAAAGAAACAGAATTTCCGGAGGATGAGGCCCAGAAATCAGGATTTTAAAAAGATTCCCAGGTGATTCAATATGCCCTGGAGCCAACCTCCCTTGGTCCCTCCCTAGCCAGCTGCACCTGGGGTGGCCCTGGGGCTTGAAGGGTGTCTGTGAAGTGAGCAGGGTCCCTCCAGCAGGTGGGGTTCCTCAGCCTGGCCTGTGGGGATCGGGCTGAAACCGGCAGTCCGACATCCCCCAAGGGGTCCCGGAGTGCGAGAGGCACTCTGCAAAGTTGCTGTTGCTTGGCAGCTCCTGCGTGGAGTGTCTGCCCCCTGGTGATCAGTGTGCGTCATAGTTACTGGCTGGTCGGCTGGTCAGCTGGTGGCTTAGTCTTTTATATATACTAGAGGCCCAGTGCACGAATTCATGCATTGGTGGGACCACCTCGATAGGGGCTGATTGGGCTGGGCTGGCCGGAGGGAGGGGATGTGGGAGGTTGGCTGGCTGGCCCCGCCTTCGATCGGGGTGGGGGCCAATTGGGATGGGGCTGGCCGGGGGGAGGGGTTGCAGTCGGTTGGCCCACCAGCCCCACCCCCTGGTCGAACTCCCAGTCGGTCGAACTCCTCTCTAGGGGACAATTTACATTTTAGCCTTTTATTATATAGGATGGATGATATTGCTGATTTTCTGAATGCATTTAGAAAAGTGGCTTTAGAAATGGTCTTTTCAGCATGCATCAGTCCATCACAGTATTGGGATCTTGTCCTCCAATAAGAGTTAGAGGTTATTCTTCCCCTCTCCTCCCTTCACTTTTTAAAAAGATCTTCTCGTATTTTCTGGAGTCCTGTAGTTCTTTTTATAGGCTTTAGTTAATGGCATCAGTCACCTTATCTTGTAATTAGTATGACTCTGAGCTCCTCAAGGGCAAGTATACTAGAACAGTGCTTGTAATAAAGCAATTGTTCAATGAAGGATCCTTCTGCTTAAATTGATTTTTCTAACACAGATGCATATGGGAGCTTCTAAGCAGCCAGTGAAGAATACAATGTCTGATGATATTTTCCTTCACTTCTTTGTGTCCACTGTACACACACAATCCATTGCAGTTACTTAAGGATTCTTCTGTTACTCTTTCACATGTTCACTAATCGAAAACTCCTGAACTGGTTTAATTGCTGTCCTCTATAGTCAGCAAGGATTCTTGAGGTTGGTATTCATTTCATTTATTTATTATTATTTTAAATCCTCACCTGAGGACATGTTTTTTTTTATTGATTTTAGAGAGAGAAAAAGGGAGAGGGAGAGTGAGAAACATCCATGTGAGAGAGGAACTTCAATTGGTTGCCTCCCACCTGTGCCCTGACCCGGAATCAAACCTGCTGCCTCTTGGTGTATGGGACTGAGCCTCCTGGCCAGGGCCATTTTATTTTTGAGCATTCTGTGTGGTTAGGCAGAGTCAGTTTCTAACTCTTTCAGTCTTACTAGGCCAATAGGTCTTGCTTATAGGCACATAACTGCTAAAGGCTTTCTTTCCTCTTTAGAGTTTAACATATCTGATTTATATCCCATCTGCTCAGTTAGCTTGTCTTGTGATTCCATCTTTGCTTTAAGTGTCAGTTATTATTTTTACACCGATTAAAAAAATCAGGTGTGCATGTCTTTAAACAATCATGATCATCCCTACCTGGACCAGGGGAATGTTTTTTCAGTACTTGTCTTGAAGCAGCAGAAGTACTGGGTGTAGAGTTAAGACCTGTTTGATGACAGCTCAACCACTATTATTTGTCCTTGAGCAGATCACTTAATCTTCCTGAAACTTAGTTTTGTCACCTGTAAAATGAGGGTTATCAGATCTATTTTTTTTGCGTTGTGAGGATTAAATAAGATGACATGAAGGTGTTTTTGTAAGTTTTTTAAAACATGAAACACCAGTAGTTGTGATTTTTTTTTGTACATCAGGAATACATGAATTTTACATTTTGTAAAATTCAAACAATTCAGATAAAGTATGCCCTCTCGACCTTCCACAGATCTTATTCTTCTCCCTAGAGGTAACCACTATTAGAAGTTACAAGTTTGTTGTATATCCTTCTATGTCTTTGTGCATTTATTTACTTCTTTATATGTATGTAGAAATGCCTCTTTTTGTATTGTAATTAAAAAAATAAATGTTTTGCTATCATTAAATATGACTTAGATGTTCATAGAGATTTTACCTTTTTAAAAACTTGTACAGAGGATGTTGAAATAGTAATTGATACTATTTTCCTACTATTAATGGAGACTTGAGGTTCTTTCTAGTTTTTCATTGTTACAAACTATTGAAAATTTTTGCACATGCTTTTTTGAGCACATGTGCAAGTGATTCTTTAGATAGAAATCAAAGATGTGAAATTATAGGAAGATAGGTGCACTAATATTTTGATAATTATTGTCACTGCTTTCCAAAACAGTGGTCCCAATATACTTAAGTTCCTACTGTTAGATGTGAAGATATCTATATACTCTTCTTGACAATTTGTGTATTATTTTCACCAATCTCATGAGTAAAAAGTATCTCAAATCTAAAAGAACATTTATAGGAGCATTGTTTGTGAGTGCAAACACAAAGACCTGAAACAATTTAAATGTATATTAACAAGAAAATAAGGTAAATAGTGACATGTTCATAAACTAGAATACTTAAACAGTAGTCAAAAATAGTGAAATTGATCTTTAGTGTTGAGTAAAAAAAGGAAATTGCTAAATAATACATAAAATAGGATCCATTTTTATAAACTTCAAAGACATCCAAAGTTAATGTATTTTGAAGGGAGAGATATATGCATGATAAAGTAAAAAAGAAAAGCAAGAGTTATTAAGCATAGGCCACTCTCAGAGAGTCAGGAAATGAGGGCTGGAGACTTCCAAATGGCCTATTGGAGAGATGGAGACATAGAAGAGTACTGCTTTGCGAAGGCAAGTGGAGTAAATCCATTTCCTCTGGTACATCTCCATGCTATCTTATCTGTCCTTGCTATTAAAGTTTTGACAATACTGGCTTGTAGGAATGTGATTTTTTTTTTCCTTGTAAGAAATTTTGTGCATTGTTGAACCTAAAAATATGGTTTAAACATGCATCTTCTCTGGGGGTGACAAATCTCTGTTAGTTATGCTTTTGGATGTTTTTGATTACTTTCTTAATTATATAATTCATTTTTCAGACAATCTTTAAATACTTACTATAAAAGAATAATATGGAATGGTTATTAGAGAAGAGAACTTGATAAAATG
Source organism: Myotis daubentonii (assembly GCF_963259705.1). Lineage (NCBI taxonomy): Eukaryota > Metazoa > Chordata > Mammalia > Chiroptera > Vespertilionidae > Myotis > Myotis daubentonii. The sequence goes on from NC_081841.1 coordinate 9,092,367, forward strand.
GAAAGAGCAGGGGCTTTGAAGTCCAACAGACCTGGGTTGAAAGTTTGCTTTTCCACTTAATAGCTATACTTTATCATCTTCTCTTTGCAACTTTCTCCTTCCTGAAACAATATCTGATCAGTTGCTTAGTATCTAGTGTTATCATCATCGTTGTTAAAATCTGTAGGGAATGGTGTTAAAACACATTTGTAGAATTAAGAACAAACAAGGTGCTTGTAGATTTCAAAAGGAGCCCTGGTCTTTGGTTTCAGTCTAAGCTATCTGTGTCTCCCCTGTAAAAGTTTGTGTGATAATAGCCAACATTGCCTGTAATTATTTTTAAATAGGTTTATTGACATAATTCACAGGCCATAAATCATGCCCTTTTAAAGTATTTTTTAGGGTGTTTTTTTTGGTGGTTTGGTGGATTTTAGTGTTAAAATAATTATAGTGTTGTGCATCCATTACCACTATCTAATGCCAGAATATTTTCCTTTCCAAAAATAAACTTAGTATCCATCAGCAATCACTCCCCATTCCTCCCCTTTAACTTCTGGAATGACTAGTTCACTTTCTTTCTCCATGGATTTGCCCATTCTGGATATTTCATATAAATGGAATTATATAATTCGTAGCCATTTTTTCTCGTTTTTTTGTGTGTTTTTTTTTCACTTAACGTTGATGTTTTCAAGATTCACCCATGTTGTATTAGTACTGCATTCCTGTTTATTGCTGAACTAGAGGCCCGGTGCACTATATTATATACTTGAATGTTGCTAAGAAAGGAGATCTTAGATCTCACACACACAAAAATTTTTATTATTATATGGCATAATGCAGGTATTAGCTAAGGCTGTGGTGGTAATCACTTTACAATATATAAGTGTATCAAATGAACACATTGTACACCTTAAATTTACATGATGTTATACATCAACAATAACCCGATAAAGCTGGGGGTGGAGGAAGACACCACCAAGTGAAAAGAAATCCCATAGAATGAGAGAAAATATTTGTAAATCGTATATCTGATAAGGGACTTGTATTCAGAATATAGTATAAAGAACTCTTACAACTCAACTACAAAAAGACAACCCAAATTTTAAAATGAGCAAAGGGTTTCAACAGGAAGCTCTCCAAAGAAATATACAAATGGTGAATAAGGACGTGAAAAGAAGCTCAATAGCATTAGTCATTAGGGAAATGCAAGTCACACCCACACAGTGAGATAACATTTCACACCCACTAGGATGGCTATAATAAAAAAAAGTTGGCCAATAACAAGTGTTGGGAAGGATATGGAGAAATTGGAATCTCATACATTGCTGGTGGGAATGTAAAATGGTACAGACACTTTGGAAACAGTTTGATAGCCCCTGAAAATGTTAAAACAGAGTTACCATATGACCCAGCAATTCCACACCTAGGTATAAGCAAGAAAATGAAACTGTATGTCCACCCAAAACCTTGTACACAAATGTTCGCAGCAGCATTATTTCATAATAGCCAAAAAGTAGAAATAATCCAAATGTCCATGAGTTGATAATGGACAACGTGGTATATATCCATAATTGAATATTATCCTATACAATAAAAGGCTAATATGCAAATTGTCCCTTCGACTGGGAGGTCAACTGGGAGTTCGTTTGACCAGAGGTGGGGCCAGCTGGCCAGCTGCCTGTGGCCCCTCCCCCTGGCTGGACCCGCCCTTGATCAGGGTCCCCCCCCCTACTCTTTTTGGGGGTGGGGCCGGCACACCAACCGCCCTCGGCCCCTCCCCCTGGCCGGCTTGGCCTGATTGGCCCACTATGCTGTACATTAGATTCTCAGAACTGGTAGTGCCCTTTGAAGAACAAAAGTTTTAACATTTTGGCTAAGTCCAATTTATCTATTTTTTCCTTTATTTCTGTTTTTGGTGTCCTGTTGAAGAAACTATCACCTAATCAAAGACCATGAAGATTTACTCCTGTGTTTCTTTTAAGAGTTCTGTGGCTTTAAGTCTATGATGTATTTTGAGTTAATTTTGTATATGGTCTGAGATAGAGTACCAACTTCATTCTGTTACATGTGAATATTCAGTTGTCCCAGCACCATTTGTTGAAAGGATACTTTGTCCTCCATTGATTTTTTTTTTTTTTGGCACCCTTTCAAAAATCATTTATTTTAACTAAAGGTTTATTTTGGGACTTTCAGTTGTATTTCATTGGTCTGTATGTCTGTCCTTATGCCAGTATTACACTACCTTGATTACTGAACTTTGCAGTAAACTTTGAAATCAGAAAGTATGAGTCCTTCGAACTTTGCTTTTCTTTCTCAAGATTGTTTGGGCATCTGTGCTTTTTTTAAGGCAGTTACCTTTTTGTGTGTTTTCTTTATAAATGTCCAGATAAAGATTTAGTAATAAAAAAAGTGCGCCAGATTATCTATGACTGAATTAGTGACTAAATGCCTAAATAATTTCTGGTTTTTGAACTCCATTTATTTATTTACACATTATTTTGGGTGTTCATCATGTGTTAAACCAGTGGTTCTCAACCTTCTTTAATAGTTCCTCATGTTGTGGTGACCCCCAATTTCATTGTTACAAATTGAACATAATTAAAGCATAGTGATGAATCACAAAAACAATATGTAATTATGTATGTGTTTTCCAATGGTCTTAGGCGAACCCTGTGAAAGGGTCGTTTGACCCCCAAAGGGGTTGTGACCCACAGGTTGAGAACCGCTGTGTTAAACACTGCTAAATCGTAGGAAAACCATGATGAACAAGACGTGGGATCTGCATGTGAGCTTAAGTTGAATCCTGGCCTTCATGTTTTTGAAAGGAGTGTGGACTTTGATTATAAACGCTATGGATATAAATAAAGCAGATGTACCATTAGGTAGAAAGTTTACACTCTTTTTATGAAAGCCCTATCAATGAAAATTCTTCTTGCTATTCTGCTAGTAGGAATGAAAGTACAAATGTACGGAAGAGGATGTGGGTCTTTCAGGTAGCTGTGTTGAGCACTTTGAAGGAAAAGTTACAAAAGCATCATATGCCCTTATTTACACCTTTGTGTGCGCGTATATCTCCTCCATTTAAAAGTTCCCCTGAAGGCAAGGGACTTGGTTTTGGTTTTTTGTTTTTCCATCTTTCTTACTCTGAGCCATCTAACAGTGTTTTGAAAATATTAGGTATTCAATATATGTTGACCTAATGGTTGAATGGGTCCAGTAAGCCATAAATAAGTGCTCATATTATATGACCTTAAACTAAATTAGGGTTTGTATAGCTTTTATTAGCTATCATTCTTGCCCTCAAAGATCTAGATTTAATGACTAATGTGAATATGAGACACTGAATATGATACACCTTTACAAAAATAAGATTTATTGAGTCATAAGTAATATTAAAAGTAAATTGTATAAGTACACTAAACAAATTTTAACTAGTATACATGTTAGGAATTACTGGAGTCCACAAGATGATATAGGGTGGTAGAGGAAGTCTGGAACAGAGGTGGAATTTCATCTAGGTTTAAAAGAGCAGATTAGTAGAAGGAGGGGCTAAAACTTTTCCGGGCTAGAGGTAGTTCTCAGTAGAGGTAGTACTGTTGCCTTCCAACCAGAGACTTGGAAGTGTGTGGACATTTTGGGTTGTCCTGGTGTTCAGGACTGCTACTGGCTTTAGTGGTTAGGGGCCACTAAATGCTAAATTTTAAATTCTAAAGTCCTACAGTGTGAAGTTAGGAATGGTTTGGCCCTAAATCCCAGTAGCTCCCTGGTTGATATATATTGGGAAGGAAATAGATTTAGCAGTACAAGAGGGAAAATAGTGTTTGTAAGCAAATAATGGTTTTCTTATGTGTTTGATTTTGTGGAGGCCGAACTGGGAAATGTTTGTAGTTAGCTAGTGTGGAATATAGCAACAGAACACCTTATGGTCTGGTGCAGGGATTTATATTTGATCAGTTTGGATGATTTTGATTATTATTAACGTTTTCTTTTTCTTATAGTTTTTCTTTCTTTTTCTTCTTTTAGAACGAGCCTCTGACCCCAGGTTATCATGGATTCCCAGCACGGGACAGCCAGGTTGGTATCTGCTATTTCTAACTTAGATAATGTGTGTGTGTGTGTGTGTGTGTGTGTGTGTGTGTGTGTGTGTGTGATTAAGGATGCTATGATAGCTAGCATGTCCTGAAATTATTTCTTTTGGAGAGTGATATGGTTAATTTCAGCAATGAATTTATACTTAGAGATATAAATAAAATATACAGGGTGGGGCAAAAAGTAGGTTTACATTTGTGAACATGCGAAATAGTTTAATCCTGTATTATTGATTATTGTACTATTTTCCATATGACCAACTCTAAACCTACTTTTGACCTACCCTGTATTTCTTAATCCTAAAAGTATTGTAATCACCTTATTGAAATTGTGGATTTTATAGGGGAAAACTCACTCAAGTGCAATCGTAATTGCTTTTATTTTTCTTCTCCAGGCAATATAATAATTTTAAACCAGGTTTTCTTGGTGCCTCATAATTCTAAATGCTGGGTTTGTCTCTTTATTCTCTGTCACTTAGCTCCTGCTTGCACACATTTTTTTAGTCCTGCAATAATCTGCAACAAGAAAATTCCATTCTCCTCCCCGGGGGAATTCAGCCGTATGGTTTTAATCAGGGAAGGCTTGCTTGAGAGAGGGAAGTTTCTGTCTTTCTTTGTTAGATAGGGAGAACGACTAGAAAGAGCTCAGGCCCTATTGTGGGCTAGAGCAGAACTGCATCCTACTCGACATCCTCTGTATGGTTTAGGTGAGTGTATAAAATGCCTTCCCTGCCCTTTGCTATTTGAAGCTTTGAGCAGGTGAGGCTGGAGCAGAGTTAGGGCAGAAGAATGGGTAAGGCTGCTACAGACAGATGGTGTGGCTTAAGACACCTAGCCTTTGAAATTTACCTCCTTGACATTTTCTTTTTTTAATTTATTTATTTAGTAGAGGCCCGGTGCACAAATTCATGCATGGATGGAGTCCCTCGGCCTGGCCGGCAATCAAGGCCTATGGGGGTGCCGGCCGGCCAGGGGGAGGGACCCCAGGAGGTTGTCCAGCCAGCTCCCCCCATCAGGGACTATTGGGGGGGGGGCGGCAGCTGGCAGCGGGGAGGGGCTGCGGGAGTGCACAGTCCACCAGGGGGCAGCTCCTGCATTGAGCGTCTGCCCCCTGGTGGTCAGTGCATGTCATAGCGACTGGTCGACAGGTTGTTCCAGCTGTTTGGTCATATGTATATATATGTATATATATGTATGTGTATATATATGTATATATATGTATATGTGTGTGTGTATATATATATATATATATATATATATATATATATTGATTTGAGAGAGAAAGAGATATTGATTGATTTGTTGTTCTACTTACTTATGCATTCATTGGTTGATTCTTGTATGTGTCCTGACCAAGGATCGAACTCACAAACAACCTTGGTGTATTGGGATGAAGCTCTAACCAACTGAGCTACCTGGCCAGGGCAGGATATTGACATTCTTCAGGAGATTTGAAAAGGGCAGCTCCTAGAAATATCTTTGAATGCTTTATCTATCATTCCTTATAGATTTGTCACACACAAAAAATTGCCACCATTATTAGGCTTGTCCAAGGGATATGTGTCATCAGAATGCTAACCCAAAATTGACACAGTTCCCCTTTCCAGAAATTAATTGAACCTCATCAAAGCCCCTGAAGTTGATTTTAAAAACTAGGATGGCCCCCATAATCAGTAGTCACCTCTGGGGGGAGGGGCTTCTAGATTTGAGAGTATTTTCCCAGTTCTTACACTTTTGGTGCTGGGTTGTCCTCACAACAGCCCTAGGGAGAATTGGAGAACAAAGGAGAGATAAAGTGTTGCTCACCTCTGTGTTAATCTCCCTGTGGAATCATTACCGTTGGAATTGTCTCTGTGGAAGTTTTCGGTGAAAGATAGGATCATTTACCCCAAATCTAAAGAGTATAGAGGGGTTTTCCCCCTTTCTTTTTAGTTTGGGTTTGCTCTAGAGCTGCTGTAAGCTTTAAAATATATGCCCTTTGATAGTAGTTCTATATAATGTTCATATATCAGAAAAATATTGTTGCCTGGAAATCTAGCCCTCAAGAGTCTGATTGAATAGATCTAAGATTGGGCTTCGTCATTCAGATATATAGCAATTCCTATAGGTGATTCTATTAAGCAATCAAGGTCTGTGGGCTGGTTTAAAGGAGGGATATTTTCTATTACTGTGCTTTTCACCTGTGACTCTTAAAGTATAAGGCGTCACGGGAAGTCTCTTAATCTAATCTTGCATACTGATGCATGTATTTAATTATTTATAAAGTGTTTCTTGTTTTGCATACAAGCTGATTTTAAATATAGGAAGATAAAACTAATTGAACTGTAAAGTATGGGAATAGACTAAGTTTAAAAGACTCTCAAAGGGTACTGTATAATGCTCTGTTCTTCCTGTGGGCATTACTGATCAATAAGGAATCAGGCAAAAGGAATGAAGAGGAGTTTGTTAAAGCACAAAAAGTAGAGGCTTTGCTTGGAACTACTCATTTTTCTCTTCTTTTGCATCAGGGGCCACCTCTGTAACCTGTGCATTCATTACTTACACTATTTCTACTATAGGCTTGTGCAGACCCTTTGCAATGTTTAAAGCGACTCATTTACTTTGAGGCACATTCTGATGGTGACAGGTTTATTTTAGTTTATTTTCCTGGCATTAATTTGTTCTCTGGCCAAATCTTTGAATTTGAGATCTTAGAGTAGTGTGAATAAGCAAATATTGAATAGCTGCTTGTTTTAGTTGATGAATACAGAATCCAAATGAGTACTGCTAATTAATGGGCCTAACCGTATAAACTCTCACTTTGTGCTCTGAGGTTTGGGAAGCATTTATCAGCGTGAAACACTGGTCACTGAGCAGCCTGAGCTGGGCAGAGACTGAACTTGTGATCTTTACATCTCCCCAGAGTAGTTTGGCTCAGCAAATCCGGGAGCTGGGGGTGGGGTGAAGGTGAATTTTAATTGTGTCATTATTTGCATTCTTTAATTCTCGTGCTGTTCCTGTCTAAGTAGATAGGAGCCATCCCCAGGCAGGCTTTTTATCAGCATCTACTGGTGATTTTAAAAGAAATAAAAATTACAGTTTTCTGATTGGTGCAGAGCACTTTCATCATTATTTTCTCATCCTTACAACCACCTTTTGAAGTAAATAGAACCAATATTGCCTTTGGAAAGATAAGGAAACTGAGGCACACAGAGATTAAAGTGATTTATTCAAGGTAACCATGCAAGTTAGTAGCTGAATAAGAACTAAAATTTGTCTTTGTTTGTTGAGGGCCCCTTCCTCTGTACTGGGAATTATTGACGCACCCAAGGAAAAATCTAGTCATGTGCGTGTGTGCCTTCTCACTCAGTGCTACCACTTGGGGGCTTCTTAGACCCTTTGAAGCTCAACCTTAGGTCTAGGAGTGTATGGCCTGTGGTTAAAGATTATTACAACCAAGTTCTTTAGCACGAAGTGGACTAACATTTCACTGTTTAATGACCCTTTTCATCCGATTTTGAAGTCCCTGGCAACACACTTGAATTAAAACCTGTGAAGGAAAAGAGGGGAAAAAGACACACCACCTTGTAGAGGTTTTGCTTTTTTATGCAAGGTCACCTTGGTCTTCTTTCCCAATGAATTAACAAGCTTTATGGGTTGGCAGTCCATTGCTTTTATGAAGCACTCCAAGCACTTTACTGTGCATGCTAATGTGATCTCTTTATGGAAGTGGTGGAGACAAACATTGTTCCAGATTTACTGAGGTGAAAACCAGCTCAGAAGGCTGAATGTTTTATCTGAGGCTCTGCAGGATTTTAGGTTGGTACAAAGTAATGGTTTAGATTCCTCACTGGCGGTTTCTTTGTGATTTATGTGTATATGCATGTGCTTATGTGAGTTCTCAAGTGTTGACTAAGGCTGGAATATTTTGTGGGTTTGTAATATGTTTTAAAAGAGAGAGTATTTGGGTGCATTAGCTCCAGAGTTTTTATATAGGAGGGGTTTAGGAGCAGCAATCTGATTAGGCTCAGTTCTGCGTAGCAAGCTTACTGTTTTTGCTAACATTGTTTATTTGTGATGGCTTTCAGGGGCTCCTGGAACATACAATGGGAATCCTAAGGCCAACCCCTTGCCACCTCTTCGTGCTACAGCTTTACACCTGATATAATTAGGGTGACCTTTTAATTTATCATTCAAGTTTGGGGCACTTTTGAGAGTGAAAAGGGATGCTAATGTTGAATTAATCCTAGGCAATCCTGGTTGAATGGGATGTATGGTCACTCTAGTTATAAATAAAGAAATATAGAGAACTTTTAAGTATAGTAATCAGGATTTGGAGTCAGGGCACAGTGCCTAACACTGTGTGGGAATGGAATTTTGGCCTTCACATTTGAGGTAAGAGGTGATTGCACAGACTCTTGGTTGGGTTCAGGTGTTGAGTCAGCTATGGGAATGGGAATATTAGTAAATTATAAAAACTAATGTTTGTAAAAGCATTTTACAATGAATAATGTGATCTTTACAATAGCTCTGCCAAGTGGATTGGGCTTTTTTACCCAGATTTTATAGATAAGAAAACCAAAGCAGAGATTTTTAAGTGAACTTCTCAATGTCACATAGATAGTAAGTGGAAGAACTGGACTTGAATCTCAGATTTTCAGCCTCCATCTATGTATATAAAAGCCTAAGTGACCATTCGACTGTCCGACCAGTAGCTATGATGCGTAGTGACCAGCAGGGGATAGATGCTCTGACCAGTAGCTGTGATGCACACTGAGCACCAGGGGGCAGATGCTCAACACAGGAGCTGCCAAGCTGTGGTGACTTGGCAGCTGTGGTTCTTGGGTGACCGGAACCAGAGAGGAGGGAGCCCGATTCCGGGTGCGTCACCTGAGAATCGCCCTCTCGCAATCTGGGACCCCTCAGGGGATGTTGGAGAGCTGGTTTCGGCCTGATCCCTGCAGGCCAGGCCGAGAGACCCCACGAATCCATACACCGGTCCTCTAGTGTCTTATATTTTCCTTTTGTGTTCTTCTGTCAGTGTTCTTTCTTTGAATTGGGGATGTTCTCTTGCTGGTCTGTCAAGATAAGATATTATGGAATCTTTGGAGAATGTGGCAGCCCGAAAAGTCTTCACATGACCTAGTGGTCCCTTGAATAACTTATTTCTGTCAAGTTTTCTTTCTTATTTGTTAGAATATCTTATGGTCCACAATTTATCTATTTGTATTTTAAATATAAAGAAATAAATTAATGTCATGGTGTCAAGCCCTTTGATTTTTTTAAAATGCCAAGTCAGTGTTCCCCCTTCTGTTTTCTAAAATCCTGTTGAAATCCACAGTATGGACATGTTCAGATGAGTCACAGAAACAAAGTGGGGATGTCAAAGCAGATGTTTTTTAGGTTGACAGATGCAACCGAAACATTATTAGATAATTAAATTCAGCCCTAACTGGTTTGGCTCAGTGGATAAAGCATCGGCCTGAGGACTGAAGGGTCCCAGATTCGATTCCAGTCAAGAGCATGTGCCTTGGTTGTGGGCACATCCCCATTAGGGGGTGTGCAGGAGGCAGCTGATCGATGTTTCTCTCTCACCAATGTTTCTAACTCTCTATCCCTCTCCCTTCCCCTCTGTAAAAAAACAACAAAAAAATTTTTAGTTCTTTTGATTAGGAGCTGTAGACAATGTCAAATGCATTTTATTTCATGCTCATTTGTTTTGGTGGCAAAGAAATGATGGCTACTTTTCTTCCCTTGGGGAGAGTTAGAATGGAAGATGCAATGAGGATATTCAATACCACTTGTAAGCAGTACCTTTTATATCGTGATCCATTGTGTACACACACACATCTCTGTGAATATAACAGCATTAGTCTTACTAAGTAATACTTATTCTTATTAAGTTCTAAGCGCTGTGATAGTTTCATTCCATTAAAAAAAAATTGTTGATATGACCCACAAATGATTGGCTAGATTTCCTTCCTGGACCCACTAATAACTTGCAGTGTGTAGTTTTGCAAATAAAATTCTAATAATTGTTGTCCTTAAAAATGTAGCCTTTCCCTATTTCCTATACCTTCACCCCAGCCCTAAGTAACTGCTCATCTTTCTGTCTCTGTGGATTTGCCCATTCTGGGTATTTCGTATAAATGGAATCATACAATATCTGGTCTTTTGTGACTGGCTTCTTTCACTTGGCATAGTGTTTTCAAGGCTCATCATACACTAGCATGAGTCAGTACTCTCCTTTTTGGGGGGGCAGAATAGTATCCCATCATATAGGTTGCTATAGGAGCATTCTTAGGGGAACCTACTGCCTACCTCTGTAATTCTGACTCCTACAGTTCTTAGAATTGGCTTCAGCCTCATTGGCCATTGTTTTCATTCTTGAACTCATCAAGCTTGATCCTAGCTTCAGGCCTGTGGAATCACTGTCTCCTCCACCTTCAGACCTGCACTGATCTTCACCCAGATCCTTACCTCCTTCTTGTTCAGGTCACAGGTACAAAGTTGGCTCCTGAGAGAAGCCTTCTCTGACTGTACCAACCTAAAGTTGTCCACATACATAACTGACAGTTAGTTCAGTGTTATCTTCTTCACATTTCTAATCATTATCTGAGATTATCTACTGCAGGTACTTTATTGTCTGTCTCTCCCACTAAAATAGAAGTTCTGTGCAAGCTGTGACTTTGATTAGAGCAGAGCCTGGTGTGTAGGGGAAGATGAATAAATGTTTGTTGAATGAATAAGTGAATATTGTCCTCAATTTAATGCTAAGCCTTTAAAGGTTTTAAGCAGGGAAGTGACACGATCTATTTTACATTTCTAAAAACAACATTCTGGTTGCTGTGAAGAATGAATTTTAAAAGGGACCCCCCTCCCCCCCCCCAGTGCAGCCTAGATTGTCTAGGCAATAAATTTATCATTTGCTGTATTAAATATTGATTCCAGCTAGAACTTATTTGTTGAAAGAAATTCTTTTTCACCCCCTTCTCCCAGGTGGAGATTAGATTAAAATGACTGGTTCAGAAGCAAAATGTTTCACACCCCTTTTTGTATCTCATAATGTACTGTATAATAATCGGTCCCCTATATTCATTGTACTTATTCAGTGATTTTATTAACTAAAAATATTTCTGCTTTGATTTTTAATTACAGAAAGTATGAAATCACTTTCTTTTCTTTCTACTAGTTTGTCTAGAACCCCACTTTCAGTCTTCATGCAAGGTTATATTTGAGGTTGCTTCTCCCCAGTATCTGACATCAGTGGTTGAGGTCCTTCTGTGGTGTTGCCTTACGCCCTCTAGTGGATGAAGGCCTGGTTGCTATATCTAGTGTTCCCAGACACTTTTCTCAGACCATGTAATTAGCTCAGGCTTAAGATTGCCTTCTGCAGATAGTTTATAAGCTTTTCCCTCCTGGGAAAGGCCATTTTATTTCTTCTGCTGCTTGCTTCTGTGTATTTAAGTAATATGCTTATTTTGCTGTTTCTTGATTTATAAATTTTAGACACCACTCTACCCTTTGGTTTCCTGTTGTTAAAGACCAGAAATTAAGTTTTACAAACACTCTCTCCTTTCAAATAAGGCCATTTTTTTGTTGTTAAATTTGGGATTCATTACTGATTTATGATTGCAGAATAATTATATTATTACTAGGGGCCCGGTGCACGAAATTCGTGCACTGGGTGTGTGTGTGTGGGGGGGGGGGAGTGTCCCTCAGCCCAGCCTGCCCCCTCTCACATACTGGGAGCCCTCAGGCGTTGACCCCCATCACCCTCCAATTGCAGGATCGGCCCCTTGCCCAGGCCTGACGCCTCTGGCCTAGGCATCCGGCCCGGGCAGCGGGGACCCGCAGCTGCAGTGGCCCCGCGATCGTGGGCTTCGCTTTAGGCCCAGGCAAGGGACCCCTAGCTCCCGGGACTGCCAGCTTCGACCATGCCCAGCTCCCATCGCTGGCTCCACCCCTACTTCCTGCTATCACTGGCCAGGGAGGAAAAGGCACCTGATTCTCCGATCATGGCTGGGGGGCAGGGCAAAGGCGGCCCCAGGGCCGCCTTTGCCCTGCCCCCCAGCTCTTAGCTCCCCTCTGGGTTTCCGATCACTGTCAGTGGCAGGGGGCTTCTTCCTGCTTTCCCTTTTGCCTCCCTGCATTGTGCCTACATATGCAAATTAACCGCCATCTTGTTGGCAGTTAACTGCCAATCTTAGTTGGCAGTTAATTTGCATATAGCCCTGATTAGCCAATGAAAAGGGTAGCTCGTACGCCAATTACCATTTTTCTCTTTTATTAGTGTTGATGCCTAAGTATTTTTATAGTTGAATCATAAAATATTATGACTACATTCCCTTATATACTTTTTGTTTCCCCTGGAGTTAGTAAGTATATACATAAAAATATAGGAGTAAATATATATTTAATAATTAATTTTTTAAATAGCACTATATGAATTCGATACCATAAAGTTCACTCATTGTATTTATTCAGTAATTTTATTAAATTTATAGAGTTGTGCCATCAACACTACAGTTCAGTTTTAGAACATTTTCACCATCTTCCCCAAATTCTCTTGAATTCTTTTGTACTCAGTCTCCACTCCCACTCCAACCCTAGGCAACCATTGATCTGCTTTCTGACTCCATAAAATTGTCTTTTCTGGACATTTCATTTAAATGGAATCATATGTATGTAGCTTTGTGTTTGACTTCTTTCATTTAACAGTGTTTTTGAGGTTTGTCTATGTTGTTGTATCACTATATTATTACTTTTATTAAGTATCACTATATTATTGCTGAATAGTATTCCGTTATATGGATGTACCACATTTTATTATTTACCAGATGATAGATATTTGGACTGTTTCCAGTTTGGCTATTATGAATAATGCTGTTATGAATATTTGCATACAGTCTTGCGTGGACATATGTTTTAATTTCTCTTGGATAGATTTCTAGGAGTGGAATTGTTGGGGTTTATGGTAAGCTTATGTTGAACTTTTAAAGATTCTGTCAAACTATTTTCCAAAGTGGCTTGGTTTTATCGACCTTTTTTTTTATTGTAGTGAGTGTGTAGTGGTATCTCATTGTGGTTTAAAACTTCTTAAAATTTTCACTTGAGGATATGTTTTTATTGATATTAGAGAGAGGCGGGGGAGAAACATGCATCAGTTGCCTCCTGTATGCTCCCCAACCAGGGATTGAACCCGAAACCTAGGTGTGTGCCTTAAGTGGGAATCGAACCCATAACCTTTTGGTGTTCAGGATGACACTCCAACCAACTGAGGCACGTGGCCAGGGCTCAATGTGGTTTCAATTTTGGATTTCCCTAATGATTAACAATTTGGAGTACCTTTTTGTGTGCTTTTTATTAGCTATTTATATGTCTTTGTTGAGACATCTGTTCAAGTTTTTTGCTCACTTTTCATTTGGTCTGTTTGTCTTATTATTGAGTTGTAAAGAGTTTTTAAAACACAGGTTCTTTGAAAAAATATGTTTTTATTGATTTTAGAGAGAGAGGAAGGGAGTGGGATCAAGAGATACAAACATAGATGAGAAAGAAACATCAATTAGCTGCCTCTTTACACCCCCTTCTGGGCTTGTGCCCTGACCAGGAATTGAACCAGTGATCTCTTGGTTCATGGGTCATTGTTCAACCACTGAGCCACACCAGCCAGGCTAAATACAGGTTCTTTGTTAGATTTACAGTTTGTAAATATTTTTTCTCAGTTATCAGATTTCACAAGGTATATCTTTCCTCCTTGCCCCAATAAGACAAAACAAAACTATTTGCTAAGATTGGATAAACTCTGCATAACTATCATATGAAAGAGACTGTGAAAACAGGCATTGACTATCTGTGTTTAAGCCTAGTGATTGCTTCAAGAATATTGTCAGGGTTATAGTGGCTTTGGCTGACACAGCCTTCTCCAGATACTTAGTGACAGGCATGTTTGGACAAGAAAGCTCTTCATGTAATCAAGACAAATTATGCTGCTTGCTGCATGTCCTAAGGCAACGGTCGCCAACCTTTCGGACCTCACAGACAACGGGTTGGTGACCGCTGCTCCAAAGGTTTCCTTAAACCAGCGGTCGCCAACCTTTCGGACCTCACGGACCACCAATGGTCCGCGGACCATCGGTTGGTGACCACTGTCCTAAGGGATGTGGCATGGTAGTGGATCAGGTTCATTGGCTTATTTTTTCCATTTAAGATAGTGTAGCTTCTATGTAAGACTGCTTCATGGAAATTTCCCTGTAGATACACCCATGCACAGCCACTCATCCACCCACCCACCCCTGGCCTTTGGGTTTAAATTTTAGCCCTGTCATTGCAGGCTATATGACCTTGGGCAAGTGTTTCCCCTCGCTAAGCCTTAGTCCCTTCTTTTATAAAATAGGAGTAGTATCTCCTCTGAAAGGTTATATAGACTTAGTGATAACATATGTAAATTTCCAGGCATGTAATGGGGTCAAATAAGTAATTTTTCTCATTTATTTTATAGAAAAGAGGTCTTTGGGAAGATTTATAAGGAAATGCTTAGTTCTCAGAGTCTCTTTTTGTCTATTTCATCGTTCTCTCTCTCTTTTTTTTTAATATATTTTATTGATTTTTTTACAGAGAAGAAGGGAGAGAGATAGAGAGCTAGAAACATTGATGAGAGAGGAACATCGATCAGCTGCCTCCTGCACATCTCCTACTGGGGATGTGCCCGCAACCCAGGTACATGCCCTTGACCGGAATCGAACCTGGGACCTTTCAGTCCGCAAGCCGACGCTCTATCCACTGAGCCAAACCGGTTTCGGCTTTTGTTCTCTTTTTGATTCTTAGTTATTCACCATTTGAAATGAATTTTATCTATAGATTTGAAATTCCTAGCTTAGGAACATAGCTTTGCCCTATTTTCAAGAAAAATGTTTGTGTGAGGGAAATGAAATGTGTGTCAGTTTATTTACTTAATTCATTACAGGTCTTGGCAGTGTCAACAGAAAAAGAGGGTCATTTTTGAGGTTTTATGACTTGAACAGAATCTGGTCCAAACTGAGCCAGACACTCAAGTCTCTCCAAACTTACCTGGCTCATTGTTACCCTGTCCATATATTTCTTCAGCTCTGTATGTCTCCTCACAGCCCTTCAAATATCTGTCTTGGATATTTATTTCTTCCTATTGCCTTTTGCTTGAAATATTTCTCCATTTCCCAGCAGAATTCTAGGCATCCCAGAACTCTAGGCTACACCTTAACTTCCTTTATGAAATGTTTCCTAATTGCCTCTAATTATTTAAAGTCATTTAACATGTTGTTTGTAACATGAAACTGTTTCACAGTTTTCTCATCTGTGAAAGTGAGGATAATAGTACTTTTGTAAGGTGGGTGTAAGGATTAAATTTTTTAAAATTTTCTAGATCAAGAGTGACTTATTGGTTGATGCTGTGATGTTGCACAGACCTGCCTTTAGCTTTCCATGCAATCTACAAAGTCCCTTCTCATCTCTGGGCCCATGTTTCTTCTTTTTCCTTTAAGAGCTCTTTTGGCTCTAACGGGTTTGATTTTGTGGATCTTGGGAGTGTCACACTTCCGTTGCGGAAACAAAAGAAGCTTTTATCACTTAGCTTCTTACCTCTGAATCTAGCAGGACTGCTATGGATCTGTGGATAGAGTGACTTGAGCCAAAAGCATAGAAGTATATCTGGCTTTTCTTTTCATCTCTTTTGTACCTGGTTTCTTTGTCACACCCTGTATCTTATGCCACAGTTTGACTTCTTCCCCCAGCTTTGCCTTGTTTTGCTCATTTTAGGGTTGCTGTGATTTTAGGCTGTCAGAATAGTTTGTATTCGACTCGATCCAGTTGCTTAAGTATTTTTTTAGATGGATGGATCATAACTTCACCGCTTGGCTTTCTAGTAGATTGACCTAATACTTTGTATATAGGTAATTGATTTATATTATAATGAGAGGTCTTACTGTGGCCATCCAAAAGAATTATCTGTCTAAAGTTTGTTAATCACTGGGACTATTTTTTTTTAAAATATATTTTTTTATTGATTTTTTACAGAGAGGAAGAGAGAGAGGTAGAGAGTCAGAAACATCGATGAGAGAGAAACATCGATCAGCTGCCTCCTGCACATCTCCTACTGGGGATGTGCCCGCAACCCAGGTACATGCCCTTGACGGGAATCGAACCTGGGACCCTTCAGTCTGCAGGCCGATGCTCTATCCACTGAGCCAAACCGGTTTCGGAATCACTGGGACTATTTACAAAGGAAAATTATAGAATTTCCTTTATTAGCAATTTTCAAAATTAGGAACTTTGTCTAGAATTGCTTAGGGTAGCCAAGCAGTTAGTAGGCTATATTCTTGCTGTAGTGGTTAGTACCAGTAAACAGCAGATGGTCTTCTCATAACCAAACCTGACTACCATTTTGTGAGCTACTTTTAAGAAGCTTCATGTGTCTCCTCAACCCTTTGTTCTTCAACAGACAGCCATCTAAGTCAACATGAATCTAAGTCATTCAGCAGATGATTTAGAATGAAACTAAGTAGGTAAGTAACAGGTAAGGCAAAAGGTCTCATAGTTGACAAACAATATAGTTGTGTGTTTCAGTTATAGATTAAATATTTTTATTAGTAGCATTAGCTGTATACCATTATACTGAGCTGATTTAGGTTTGAGTTAGAGAGGCAAAGGAATACAACAGATGACTTAAGATCTTTGTTAGAAAATTTGGTGCCACCAGAAAATAATTTCAGCAAGTTCTGTGTAATCATGTATTTAAATAAAGGCACAGCTCTAATCTCACTGGGGTCTCATTACTCTGCTCAGCTTTTATCTGCGGAAAACAGTCTGATGGACATTCTATGCCTTCCATGATCTGGCCCCAAGTCTTTTTCCTTCTGTGTCATAGAAGGTATTCTGTGTTCTAGACACACTATGGGACAGGACAGTATAGCTTTGAAATTGGATATGGATTTTAATTTTAATTTCTTTTTTTTAATTCTAATTTCTTACGGCATTTTTCACGTTTAAATACAGTTATTCTTTGCATCCTACCTTAAATGTGACTTCCTCCATGGAGCCTTGCCGGAAGCACTTATTTGGGAATAGACTCTTAATGTCCACTGATCTCCCAACCACATTCTTTCTTCTCTGTAATGACACGTCATCACTCACTGCCTGTTGGCTTATGGCGAACAGGTTGGATGACCTATCCAGTTCTCTGAGAACAAGGACCCTGTCGTGCTTCTTCTTACTCTTTTATACTTTGCCCAGTAAGAATTTGGTAAAGGGACAAATTAAAAAGTAAACTTATCTTCAGCCTTCTTGAAATAGCCTACTCTGTTGGGATTTTTTTCCTGTGGGCAAAGAAAAAAACTTTGTTCAGATTTTTGCTAGATTTTTATTGCCTTTGCTTTTCCAGAGCGATATGAAAAATTAATATTTAAGAAGCTAGATATCTGATCTTCAGCAAGAGAGGATCTCTTACAAGTTTAATGGGTTTGGTCAAGTGGATATTAAATGTAAATCTGTCATTTTATGGAGTCATAGAAGGCTCTTACAGCACTCAATAAATATCCTTATTGGATTAGTAGAATTTTTCATCAGGGGACGGTGTACCTCCCACTATTAGGATCTTTCATTGTTCCTTTAGAGCACTGTTAGCGTATGCTAACAAGCTTTGTGGTGTCATGTGGATCACAGAATCATCTCCGCTGAAGATGCTTCTAGCTTCTTAATTCTTTTATTTCGTTATTGGTACAGGGAACTCATACATTACTTCTAGCAGATATGTGTGAATTTCAATAATATTTTTCAAAGTAACAAGTGGGCGGGGGGGATCCCCATGAAAAGAGAGCTAACAGGAATTGAGCACTGACTATGTACCAGGTCTTGTATAAAGCATTTAGCTAGTATTATTTTATTTCATCCCATTTGCAGGTGAGGAAACCAAGCTCAAGGAGATTTAAGTCATTGCCCAAGGCTATGTAGCTATTAATTGGGAAGCTGGGTTTTAAATTTAAATGTGTTGGGCTTCAAAGTTTATTTTTTAAATGTTAAGATTTTTTTTTTCTCCTCCAAGATGTCACAGGTCTGAAATGAGGCTGAGCCACCGGGAGGCGCAGCCCTTTGGACTCCCCTGAGGAAAATGTTAAGATTTTTAATTACAGTTGACATACCTTGTTATATTAGTTTCAGGTGTATAATGTAGTGATTAGGCATTTATATGATTTATGAAGTCATCACCCCAATAAGTGTAGTAACTATCTGACACCACACATCCTATCTAATAAAAGAGAAACATGGTAATTGGCGTACGACCGCTACCCTTCCCATTGGCTAATCAGCGAGATATGCAAATTAACAGCCAGCCAAGATGGCGGCCGGCAGCCAGGCAGCTTGAAACTAACATGAGGCTTGCTTGCTTCAGTGAGGGAGGAAACCAACGCTCCCCGCCTGCTTTGCCGGCCTCTGAGCCTGCAGTTTAAGAAACATTGTAACGAATATAGAAGCTAAACAAAACCCCAGAAACCTGCTTTCAGCGAGCCGGGATCTCAGAGCTGGAGTTATACATTGTTTCGATTATAGAACCGAAACAAACCAGATACCTTCTTTCAGCAGCAGAAGCCTCAGAGCTAGAGCCAGAGATAAAGCTGGCCCAGAATAAAAATGAAAAAGAAAAAAAGGAGCAGTTGGGAGCTTTAGTTGGCCTGAAAACAGCCCTCAGCCCCTCACCCAGACTGGCCAGGCACCCCAGTGGGGACCCCCACCCTAAAGGGTGTGTGACCAGCTGCAAACAGCCATCATCCCCTCACCCAGGTTGGCCAGGCACCCCAGTGGGGACCCCCACCCTGAAGGGTGTGTGACCAGCTGAAAACAGCCATCATCCCCTCACCCAGGCTGGCCAGGCACCCCAGTGGGAACCCCCACCCTGATCCAGGACACCCTTCAGGAAAAACCAGCCAGCCCCCACCCATGCACCAGGCCTCTATTCTATATAGTAAAAGGGTAATATGCCTCCCAGCACCGGGATCAGTGGAGCTGAGAGGCCTCCTGGCACCGGGATCAGCATGACAGGGGGCAGAGCCCAAACCCCCTGATTGCCCTGCAGTTCTGTGTGTGAAAGGGGGCGGGGCCACAACCTCCCTATCCGCCCTGCTATGTTCGTGACAGGGGAAGGCGCCCCAACCCCCTGATCAGCCCTGCTCTGTGCCTGATAGGGGAGAGCTCCCCAACCCCCTGATCGCCCTGCAGCTCTGTGTGTGACAGGCTGCGGTGCCCCAACCCCCTGATCGGCCCTGCTCTGTGTGTGCCAGGGTGCGGCGCCCCAACCCCCCGCTCCCCACGGGCCCTGCGCTGTGTGTGACGGGGTAGAGCCATAACCTCCCCATCAGCCCTGCCCTGAGTGTGACAGGGTGCGGCACCGCAACCCCCTGATCCGCCCTGCTTTGTGTGTGACAGGGGGCAGTGCCCCAACTCCCCAGTCGGCCCTACTCTGTGAGTGACAGGGTACGGAGCCCCAACCCCCCTGATGGGCCCTGCTCTGTGCGTGATAGGGGGTGGCACTGCAACCTCCCCATCGACCCTGCCTTGAGTGTGACAGGGGGCGGTGCCCCAACCCCCCAATCGGCCCTACCCTGAGGGTGACTGAGGGTGGCATCGCAACCTCCCGATCCGCCCTGCTCTGTGCATGACAGGGGCGATGCCCCAACTCCCCCATCAGCCCTGCTCTGAGCCCGACCAGGGGCTGCACCTAGGGATTGGGCCTGCCCTCTGCCACCTGGGAGCAGGCCTAAGCCAGCAGGTCGTTATCTCCTGAGGGGTCCCAGACTTCGAGAGGGCACAGGCGGGGCTGAGGGAGCCCCCTCTCCCCCAAGTGCACAAATTTTTGTGCACCGGGCCTCTAGTAGTTGTAATAAGATTTTTCACTATAATTCCTATGTTGTACTTTACATACCTGTGACTGTTTTTATAACTGGCAATTTGTACATCTTAATCTTTTCCCATTTTTTTGCCCCTTCCCCCAACTCTTCCCCCCTCCCCCAATCTGGCAAGCATCAAGATTTCAAAGTTTATGATATTTCTACTGTGTATATGTCTTTTACTATTTACTTTTACTTGAATGTTTATTTTTTTTACATTTTACTTGCATGTTTGATTTTTCTTCAGTTAGCAACAAGCATTATTTCCCTATTTGCTCCCCTCCCCAGCACTTCACTGAGATGATCATTCTCTATTTCTGTAATCCTGTGTAACGGTTTCATATTCACTCTCATTTGATCTTGGTGAGACCCCAGTGTGGTCTGTGTGTAGGGGGTCAGAGTTTTCATCTCATTGGTAGATGAGGACATTAAGCTTTCCGGTTTTGTGAGAGATTTGCCAAAGGTGGTAATTAGCTTTTGAAGAGGTACGCTGACCGTCTAACTAAATTTTCTAACAGCAAATTCCCTTTCAAACAAATTATATGGACACAATATATAAAAAATATAAGTGGGGTAGAAAAGTTGTGGGAGGTCTGGAGCCCCACCCTCTGGACTTCCGTTTGCCCCTGAGCCTCTCAGCTGACGGGGACACAGTTAAAAAAACACTGGGGAGTGATTAGACAACTTTGGTATCAGACAGGTCTGGGTTCAAATTCTACTTTAGGCCTGATGTTTAACCTGTCTTATCTCTTATGCTTGGTTCCTCATTTATAAAATGGGAATGTTTTTATAGGATTGCTGATAAATAGCAATTAAAAACCATGTCAAAGGCTAGCACAGTGCCCTCTGCTTGTCTGGAGGAGAGATCAGGTTGCCAGGCCGTCCAGGCCGTCCACTCACCCTGTGCAGGACTCCTGCTAAATTTGTGGGGAGCTCATGACTGAGCCCGGACCTCCATAGAACTTATAACCCAATACTTTGACTTGACCAAAGGTTCACACATCACATTTGTCAATAGTTTAGAACAGGGATGCGCAAACATTTCATGTAAAGGATCAGAGAGATATTGGGCCATACAGTCTCTGGTGCATCTATTCAACTCTGCTGCTGTAGTAAGTAAGCAACCATAGTTAATAGGTAAAGAAATGAGGATGACTTTGTGTTCTAATAAAACTTTATTTTTGGGCAATGCAATTTGAATTTCATAAAAATGTCACATGTCATGAAATATTATGCTTCTTTTGGTCCCCCCCCCCATTAAAAAATGTAAAAACCATTTTAGCTTATGGTCTGTACATTGTACGTGGGTAGTATAAAAAGAAGCCACAGGCTAGATTTGGCCCATGGACCATAGTTTGCCTACTCCTGATTTAGACATTGCTTGCTGATGATAATCAGTGCACTTTTTGACCCTGTGAAGATTAACTTAATGTAAAAATGACTGCTACTAAGGAAGTATTGATAGTAGGAAAGGCTTAATTTTCACAATAGAAAAAGGTAGAATTTTTTTCTTCTTCTCCTCTCAGGAATACTTACATGTTCATTAGTTTCTTTACCCTCTATGAAGTAGTTACAATTCAGTTATCCTTGTCTTGACTAAATGGAAACTGTTTCTAAATAAAGACTATATTATAGTGGAAAGACCATGAGTCATGCGGGAGTCAGGAAACTTGGCTTTGTCACTGAGTCTGTGACTTTGTGTATGTCACTTTACCTCTTTGAGTTCTTCAGTTTCCTTATATCAATGAGGAAGTTGGAGATGATAATATTAGAGATCTTTGCCAGCTCTAAAATTTTCTCAAACTACTTTTAGTTGCCTGGAATGGTGCTATAAAACAGTTTTCCTTGAAAGAAACTAAATACTTCATCGGTTAGTATTTTTTTTTTTAACGCCAACAGCGTTTCACATTGCATCGGAGATTGTTTACAAAAGGAATTCTTCCCACTGTGCTAAATGCTAGCCTTTTTTGAAGTGAAATGCAGTTGCGATTTAAATTCCACATACAGTACCTTCATGATAAATGCTGCTCACTTCTTGTTCTGCCATCCTGATGCAGGTAAACTGTTGGGGGGGATAAGCTGCGAGTACAAAGAAAAGGGAGCTGGGAAAACTGACAGAAGAAAATGTCTGTCCTGACTGTGTATGGGCTTAGGAAAATTTCATAACTGGAAACCTTCCCTCAAGTCTGAGTCACACTCCAAGGACTCTTGGCTCTCCTGGGAGGAGAGGAGAAAAGGGAGGGAGCGGTGGAGCAAGTGGCTATGTCTGTTTCCGTCAACAGAGGGCACCCGGAGCAAGCAAGTTCTCTGACACGCTGGAGACTGCTCTCCTCCCGGCGGTGCAGTCACCATGTCCGTCTGGAATTTTGTTGTATCCGTGTCCACATCCTCAGACATTTTGTCCCATGCTAAAGTCGGACATGCTAAATTCAATCCTAATAATTATTATTTGCTTCCAACGTAAGTGGAAAACCAATTCCCTCAATGTCTTGGAGTGAATTATCCCATATTGTAAAGTCTGGGATTTTAAGTGAATGAGCAGTATTAGGCTCTAATTTAATTCAGTATCCACTGAGCACATATTTCTGAAATATTATTATTCTGAAAGAGTACTAAATTAATATCTGTGTAGCATATTCTAAGAAGACTTTGCTCTTATTACCCAGAGCAGTGATCCTCAAAATGTTGTTTCCAGCCCAGCTATTGTGCAGTTATGGCGAACCTTTTGAGCTCGGCATGTCAGCATTTCAAAAAACCCTAACAGCTCTGGTGCTGTGTCACATATAGAAATTTTTTGATATTTGCAACCGTAGTAAAACAAAGACTTATATTTTTGATATTTATTTTATATATTTAAATGCCATTTAACACAGAAAAATCAACCACAAAAATGAGTTCGTGTGTCACCTCTGACACGCTTGTCATAGGTTTGCCATCACTGCTATAGTGTCTGCTAAGAAAATGATAAGAAACATTGTATTATTTAAATTTCTTGTTTTTATTGTTTTATTGCTTAAAGTATTACAAAGAGTATTACATATGTCTCCTTTTTTTCCCGCCCTTGACAATCCCCTGGCCTGCCCTACCCCCCAGTGTCTTATGTCCATTGGTTATGCTTATATGCATCCATACAAGTCCTTCGATTGATCTCCTACCCTCCCCTCCTGCCCCCCAACCCTCCCCGGCCTTCCCACTGTAGTTTGACAGTCTGTTTGAGGCAGCTCTGCCTCTGTATCTATTTTTGTTTATAAGTTTATAATGGTCTTTATTATCCATGAATGAGTGAGATCATGTGGTATTTTTCCTTCATTGACTGGCTTATTTCACTTAGCATAATGCTCTCCAGTTCCATCCATGCTGTTGCAAATGGTAAGAATTCCTTTTTTTTTTACAGCAGCATAGTATTCCATTGTGTAGATGTACCACAGTTTTCTAATCCATTCATCTACTGATGGGCACTTAGACTGTTTCCAGATCTTTGCTATGGTGAATTGTGCTGCTATGAACATAGGGGTGCATATATCCTTTCTGATTGGTGTTTCTGTTTTAAACTCTTTTTCTTAAAAGCAACATCAACACTAATAAAAGAGAAAAATGGTAATTGGCGTACGAGCTACCCTTTTCATTGGCTAATCAGGGCTATATGCAAATTAACTGCCAACTAAGATTGGCAGTTAACTGCCAACAAGATGGTGGTTAATTTGCATATGTAGGCACAATGCAGGGAGGCGAAAGGGAAAGCAGGAAGAAGCCTCCTGCCACTGACAGTGATTGGAAACCCAGAGGGGAGCTAAGAGCTGGGGGGCAGGGCAAAGGCGGCCCTGGGGCCACCTTTGCCCTGCCCCCCAGCCATGATCGGAGAATCAGGTGCCTTTTCCACCCTGGCCAGTGATAGCAGGAAGTAGGGGTGGAGCCAGCGATGGGAGCTGGGCACGGTCGAAGCTGGCAGTCCCAGGAGCTAGGGGCCCCATGCCTGGGCCTAAAGCGAAGCCCACAATCGTGGGGCCGCTGCAGCTGCGGGTCCCCGCTGCCCGGCCAGACACCTAGGCCAGAGGCATCTTGCAGGGGCAGGGGCAGAGCCCGCGCGATCGCGGCACCCCCCCCCCCCCCCCCCCCCCCCCCCCGCTGCCACTGCAGGTCCCCGCTGCCCGGGCCGGACGCCTAGGCCAGAGGCGTCAGGCCTGGGCAAGGGGCCGATCCTGCGATTTGAGGGTGATGGGGGTCAACGCCTGAGGGCTCCTAGTATGTGAGAGGGGGCAGGCTGGGCTGAGGAACACTCCCCCACACACACACCCAGTGCACGAATTTCCTGCACCGGGCCCCTAGTACATTCATAAAAGAAAATTTAGAAAATACAGCAGATGAAAGAATAAAATAAAAATTTCTTTGATATATTAAACTTTATATTTTTATTATTTGTTGGTCTAATCTTGTTTCTATACAGCTGTATTTGCATATACACACATTTTAAAATTTCTTATAAAATGTCATCACATTGTATAAAATTTTGTAATGTGCTTCCAGCTCTTTCCTATTCTGTTATAAATATCTTTTTTTTTTAATTTTTTAAAAAAATATATCTTATTGATTTTTTACAGAGAGGAAGGGAGAGAGATAGAGAGTTAGAAACATCAATGAGAGAGAAACATCGATCAGCTGCCTCCTACACATCTCCTGGGGATGTGCCCGCAACCCAGGTACATGCCCTTGACCGGAATCGAACCCGGGACCCTTCAGTCCGCAGGCCGACGCTCTATCCACTGAGCCAAACCGGTTTCGGCGTGTTGTAAATATCTTTTCATGCCATTAACTATTTCTATAGCATCATTTTCATGGCTGCCTAGTATTCTATTGTGAGATTCTGTTATTTTTTTCTAAATTCCATTTTAAGTTGTTTTGACTCCATGATAGGCTTTTATGAGGAATAGGATACGGAGTGCTTGGTTACTGTGGGTAAAGAATTAACCCACAGTGTCTTTAAGTGTTATAATTAAGGTGATACATACAGATTATGGTTGACGACTGAACATGGAACTGGAGAGACAATACTGAGCCTAATATTTGAGGTTAAAGTGAGTCTAGGAAAAAAAATAATTGAAGTAAAAACTCCGAAAGTATTAAGACTGGATTAGTGATGTGTGAGTGAGAGGGGTTAAAATAAATAGAAGAATGCTTATAAACAATTTGGTGGTGCTAATGGCCTGCTTTTGTTCTGCCTTTTTGACACAGAGGATGACAGTATGAAAAGATTGGGCATAAGTCTTCTTCTGTGTGCCAGGCATCATAGTAATCATTTACATAGATTTTCCCATTTAATTTTTATACTGACCACATGCATTAGATGCATTAGGTAGTGCCATGCACCCCTCAACCCCTCCCCCCCTTCTTAAGGAAGTGGAAACTGACAGTGAGACTTAGAGTAACTTGTTCAGATGCTTTGATTGGAACCCACATTTGTTGAAACTCTCAAACTCTCAAACTTGTGCTTTTATAGTGTCATTTATGTTCATTCTGTTTTCATCGTGCAGCAGGTTATTAGCTTCTGCTGGGGAGGGTGGGTTGAAGGTGATTTTACTATCTCTTCAGGGACAGAGGGAAACTATATGTAAAAGGAAGGATACTAAGTAAATATAGAGCCGGGGTAGACTTTAAGACCCAAGCAGTGCTACCTCCAGCCAGTTAGTTATCTTGGGAAGGGCGTGAGCCTGAGCTGGAGACTGCAGTGGAGCAGGGGATGGAAACAGCAAAATGAGCAGTTGCTAGGAAGGTGTGAGGGGCCTTTAGAAACAAGGGATGGCCAGAATAAAATAAAAAAATTAAATATATTTAACTTTTAATCTCTCTCATTAAATTTCCCTTGCTAGTGGAGGTTACATTCCTTTGAGATATTTTTTAACACTCTTATCCTATATAATAAAAGGGTAATATGCAAATTGACCCTAACAGCAGAAAGACTGGGAATGACTGGTCACTATGACACACACTGACCACCAGGGGGCAGACGCTCAATGCAGGAGCTGCCCCCTGGTGGTCAGTGCGCTCCCACATGGGGGAGCTCTGCTCAGCCACAAGCAAGGCTGCCAGCTGCCAGTACAGAGGTGGTGGTGGGAGCTTCTCCCGCCACCTCAGCAGCGCTAAGGATGTCCGACTGCAGCTTAGACCTGCTCCCTGCTGGCAAGTGGACATCCCCCGAGGGCTCCCGGGCTGCCAGAGAGATGTCTGAATGCCAGCTTAGGCCCAATCCCCCGGGGAGCAGGCCTAAGCCAGCAGGTGGTCATCCCCCGAGGGGACCCAGACTGCGCAAGAGGGCACAGGCCGGGCTGAGGGACACACCCCCCCCCAGTGCACAAATTTTTGTGCACCAGGCCTCTAGTTGAGATATAAGTTGATATTATACAATCTACCCATTTAAACTACAGTTCACTCATTTAAAGTATACAGCTCATTGGCTTTTAGTATGTTCACAGCTGTTATGTTCACAGTTGTTCAGCTGTCACCACAAACAATTTTAGAACATTTGATCACTCCAAAAAGAAGCCATGTACCCCTTAGTCATCATTTTCTAGTTCCTCTACCCTCCCTACCCCTCCAAGCCCTAAGCAACCACTAGTCTACTTTTTGTCCGTATAGATTTGCCTTTTCTGGATATTTCATATAAATGGACTCCATATAATACATGGTCCTTTATGTCTGGCTTCTTTCATTGAGCATAATGTTCTCGAGGTTCCTTGATGATGTAGCATGCATCAGTACTTCATTCTTTTTTTTTTTTTTTAAATATTTTATTGACTTTTTACAGAGAGGAAGGGAGAGGGATAGAGAGTTAGAAACATCAACAGAGAGAAATATCGATCAGCTGCCTTCTGCACACACCCCACTGGGGATGTGCCGGCAACCAAGGTACATGCCCTTGACCGGAATCGAACCTGGGACCCTTGAGTATGCAGGCCGATGCTCCATCCACTGAGCCAAACCGGCCAGGGCTCATTCTTTTTTATAGTCAAATAATACTCCATTGCAGTGGTCACCAACTTTTCAGACCTCATGGACCACCGGTTGGTGACTGCTGCTCCATTGTATGGACACATCACATCTTATTTAGGGTTTTATTTTAGTTAGGCAAAGGTAAAGGGAAGAATGAGACAATAAATAAGAATTCTTCTTCCTAACTTAAAATGGACAGAATGGGCAACTACGCTGAAAAGCAAACCTATTAGGCTCTCTTGAGGAATTGTAGCTAAAGGAATCAATAGGTAAATAGGATACTTGGCATCTGCTGCCTATGAGGCATGTGTAGCAAAGCGGCAGCTCTTCTGACCTGAACACGTGCAGCCTTCAGGGAGCTCATTGTGTAAATCTTGTGTGTTGGCCAGTGCCTTTGCCCCCTACAATACTTCATGTGGAACCAGAGAGGCCTGTGCTGATCTAATCTGGGTACATTTCCCTTGGTTACTGCAGTGCGGGGTCCCTAGAGAGTTCTCTCTAAAGAGCTGCCAGTTTGTTGAGTGCTGGCAGTTGCAAGATTATTTCTGACTATAGGATTTGTTCAGTGACGATTACACCCACCTTTCAGGTCCTGACCCATTGGCCAGAAATAGCAGCCGTCATTCCTGTATTTTTGGAATGAATCCTACTCTAAGGCCCCAGCTTGTCCTTCTCAGTAGAGTGTTAGGAAGGCTCCTTCAGCAAGCAAATGATGTGCCCTCCAGTTGCTGGGTCCTTTACTGTTGTCGCGTTGCTTTCTGGTACTTTCTTTGCTGGTTCACCATCCTAGAAGAAAAAGTCCTGACCTTCATAAAGTGAATGGTCTAGGCCAGGACTCTAAGTCCCCAAACCTTTTAGTTTATATTTCAGAAATGTGAGGCTGGCTCTCTACTGTGCCTGAACTTTCATCTGGTTTGGAGAGAGAATTATAATTACTCGTCTTAATGCCCTGGCTTCTCTGTGGCATGTCTGCCCTAACATTGAAACAAGAACAGGGTAGGGAACATCACCTTGGCCCTCAGCTCCTAAGTTATTGAATGTCAGAGCTGGATTTCATCACATCGCCCCTGTTTTGTATGTGGGGAACTGAGTCTCCCCCCCCGCCCCCCGCCCCCCTGAGGTTTTAGAACTCTTGGTAGTGGCAGAGCTGGGTCTGTGATATAGAGCCTTCATTCTCAGTTCAGTGCTTCCCCAATGTTATGTTGTTACCTGAAGGCTGTATGCTGTCATGACCAAGGAGTGGCCTGGCCCTGCTCTGCTCCATCAACAGTGCAGACCTTAAGGCAGTGGTTCTCAACCTTCCTAATGCCGCGACCCTTTAATACGGTTCCTCATGTTGTGGTGATCCCCAACCATAAAATTGTTTTCGTTGCTACTTCATAACTGTAATTTTGCTACTGTTATGAATCGTAATGTAAATATCTGATATGCAGGATGTATTTTCATTGTGACAAATTGAACATAATTAAAGCATAGTGATTAATCACAAAAACAATATGTAATTATATATGTGTTTTCCGATGGTCTTAGGCGACCCCTGTGAAAGGGTCATTCGACCCCCAAAGGAGTCTCGACCCACAGGCTGAGAACCGCTGCCTTAGGTGTGTGTGTGAGAGTGGACCAGGTTCGGATTGTGATGATGAAAATTTGTAAGAGGGAAAGAGCACTGGTGTGAGTTCGGGTGCCACTAACTGGTAGAACCCAGCCCTCTGGTCTTCCCTAGGACATGGTTTCCAGTGCGTATGTATGTTTTTTATTAAATGAGTGTAATTCTTTGAGAGCTTCATGTCTATTTGCTAAAAAAAAAAAAAAATGTATGTACTGCTCCGCTAAGCCAACAAGCAGTAATCGTGTAGTGCCTGCCTGAAAATGCTTGGTCATGGTTGCCAACGCCATGCTTGGTATTATTTTTGCCTGGTATAATGTGAAGAGAAAAGACCAAAATTCTCCCACTGTACATATTCCCACTCTCCCCTCCTCTCACACTGAGTGTATAGAGTTCCAGGATGGACCTTGCTTTCCTTTCCTGCACTCCCCAGCCCCATGACCTTAGTAGATCTATTCAACATGACCCAGACTGCTGGGACTAGAACTACCCACAACCCTTCCACAGTGGAACACAAACACTGAGTAGTGGTTCCCTGAGACCCCCACCCCCTTGGTACACGACTTCCTTTCTGTTGTGTCCGTCCTCAGCGTGAGATGCTCTGTAGGCAGAGGTTGTGTCCTTCACTCTGTTCCCCAGCACCTAGCATGCTGTTCACTAGAGAGTCATTAAGTAATCTTTGGCATTCTCCTGCTGTTTACCACTCTCTGATGGGATGGCTAAGGTGCAGGATGATAATACAGTTGTCAGATGGCAGTATTGTTTCTTTATAGGAGTTGTTTTATACTCCTCAGTAATAATGTATAGTGACAACTCCTATTTATCGAATGCTTAGTAATGCATCAAGTACTGTGTTAAGTATACACACACACCCTCAGTTCCTCATTATTCTTAACAACTCTCTGTATGAGGCAGACAGTAGAAGCCTTATTTGACAGAAGAAAGAACTGTGATTTGGAGAGGTTTAGGTCAGAGCTAGGGAGTGGTGGAACAGGTATTTAAACCTAGGCCTATCTGACACTGAAGCCTGTGTGTTTAGTGACTACGTGTAATCTCCTTGAATAATTAATTTGCTGAACATTCCTGCAAAAGAGAGCTGAGTCACTTATGCTCCCTGAGATTTATAAATGAGACATCTGTTTTAGCAAAGGGCACTAGTAGCATAGTTCAGATGGAATCTGGTGTTAGTGTTATAGAGCAGAGACAAAGAGGAGACAGAGGGAGTGTCGGCCCTTCTGAAACCGGTTTGCTTCGTTCAGCCCCCTGGCGAGGTGCCTTTGCTCTTTGAGTACACCACGGTCTCAGGCCATTCCTGGTCCACACAATCCTGAGAGATGGGTCTTTCGGACCGTTTGGTCCCTGGGGCCACACTAAGGTGGACTCAAGTTGATCCCTGGATTGACTGGGTTTCTGAAAGGTCCTCCTGGTATAGTCATTCAGTAGGAGGTATTCTCTTTAGTTTGTCTTTAGTTCTCCTCTCGACCTTGGGTTTCAGTTATTGGGACTTTTGTATGTAAGTCTTCGTATGTAAGGACAAAGAGGATGCATTTTTCAGGGGCTCCTCAGGGATCAGTCTGCGGAGTCCCGGAAGTGCACTGGGGATGAGGGACTGCCTCTCTCATTCTCTGCTCAGAACTGAAATGTTTTGTGTATACCTTTGAAGTGGGAGAGAGAAACTTCTGAGGAAATGGAGTGTGGTTGGGGATAATAAGATTTTGAGATGGCCCTTCCTGCATTCTCCCCTGGGGGAAAGAATGTAGCCAGGATTGAAGGGCATTGCCTCAACCAATTCAGTTAAGTGGCCCCGGCCTGGATTAATAACTTGGGCAGACTTCCCAATGGATTTGGCAAGGTATTGGGTTTCTCTCTCCCCAAACCCTCCCTTCTCTCTGCTTTGCACATGTGTGCTAACATAATTACAGAGAGGTTGCGTCTTGCAATAAGATACCCTTTTTAAAAAGGAGGGGGCTCCTCTTAAAAAGGATGGAGAGAAACTCAGAGGAGGGGATGCGACTGTGCAGTCTCGTCTTGTTTTTGAAATGGCAGGGTTTGAGAAACGTGGCAGAGTAGGAGCGAGCAGGCTGGTTCCTTTGTAGTGCGGCAAGGGGGTTAAGAGGAATATGATGGCCCCGTGTTGATTTCAAGCACCTAGAGCACAAGCGTTGGGTACTAATTTTGTGCTAGAGAAATATTAAACTGTCCTTTTGCATTTGTTCGTCCAGATTGTATTACTAAGAATCTGGTCATTACAGAACAAGGGCTCTCTTGTTTGTGAAGGTCAGAGGTCGCAGTATTATGAGTTTGGTGGTCAAGTGTTCAGAAATATTTTACGGATTTAGTTGAAAACCTGAGCAGATGCTCCTGCTGTTGTTTACCCGTGGGGATCGGGTGACATTCTTCTCCCTTTTCCTCTCTCCCCCAGCCGCCCTCCTTTGAGGACCAACCAATCATACTGAGGAATGGATTTCAGTGCCTGCCTGGCCTCCTCCCATAAGAAGTCTGCCCAACCACAGCTCTCTGGAGCTTTGGCTAAGGCTGAGTGTTTAACTCTTGGGTGTCTGAGTCACAGGGAGCTGCTGACATTGCAGTTAGTTTGTTCTCTTGTTCGAATTGACTCTCTGCACCCATATGATAAATACTAAGCTGAGCTTGCTGTGTCCCCAAAGAAATGTTACAAATGAGGTAAGATGCGATGCATTGAGCTTGAAGAAACTGATTTTAAGCCCTAATTCTGCCAACAACCAGCAGTGTAACCTTGGGAAAGTCACTTTCCCTACTTGGACTTGATTTGATTCCCTTTCTGCTAAGTTAGCAGAAAAGGAAAGGGAGAGAACGAATGTTTATGATATCGCTGTATGCCAGCCATCAGCGCATTTTATGTCGGGCTAGCCTGAGGTTTGGGGAAAAGCCCCGTTTAACCTGTATTGAGTGCCGATTCTGGAACAGTTTGCTTCTCACAGTTTGTCCTATGCAGGGCAAATGCTGTCCAACCGATTTTGTAGATGAGAAGAGGGAAGGCTGCAGAGGCTGTCCAGCTTGCCCAAGGTCAAATACCTAGGAAGGCCCATCTGGCTCTCATGCCCAGACTTTCTTCCATTCCACTGGGCTGGCTAGAAAATCCCTGAAGTCCTTCCAGCATTTTCATTCTAACACTGAAAGCTTTAACTCCTTCATCGTTTTCCCATCCTGCTGTGTAGAAAGACCAAACACTACTGCCTCCCCTTTCACTAGAGCAGGTAAGTGACATAAACATTCCTGCCAGCTCCTGAAAGCAGCAGCAGCAAAAGGTGCAGCGAGTTCTCGTTCCTCCATAACAAAGTCCTCATCCTGGTCACCAGCATCTCCCACTTCCTCAGCACCCCCTTTCCCACACAGCCACAGGGACTTCCTTCTCTCTTTGCCTTGTGCTTACGATGGTCAGGTAAGTATCTCTGGTTTAAGGGAGAATTTTGAGGAGATTAAAAAACATCTCCTTTACTCAAAGCTTTCAATGTCACAGATACTGTAATATTGGGTTTCCCCTACCCGAGTCTCTACGGGAGCTATCTCCCATTAGATTGCTCCCCCTCCCCCCTAAGAGCTTTGTTTTCATTACAGACTTTATAAATTATCCTACCATCTGGCTTAATAGGGACATCTTGCCCAGTGGAACACTTTGTGTTTCTCTTCCTGCAGTTTTTAATTTTAAAAAAAAAAATATATATATATATTTGTTTATTTTTAGAGAGAGAAAGGAAGGGAGAGAGAGCGGGAGAAACACTGATGTGAGGATGCAACATCTATTGGCTGCCCCCTGCATGCCACCTGCCCCACTTAGCCCACAACCGCATGACCAGGGATCTAACCGGCAATCTTTTTGTGCACAGGATGATGCCAGGGCCTGCAGATTTTACTTTTACATACAGAGAAAATAGCTCTCTTTAGGTGTGTCTTACTGATATTCTCTTGTTATCAGTTGAAAATAAATTATATTGGTAGCCTTCAAATGTCATATTTTCCAAGGAGTCATTTTCTGCTGTTTATTGTGGGCTAAGAAAGGTGACAATAAGCAAAGCTATTAACAATTATAATTTATTAAGCAGGGCACTGAGCTAGGTGTTTTAATACATTATTTCTAATTTTCCTAATAACCCTGCATTTATAGATGAAGAACAGATTTAGTTGAAAACAGGTTAAGAGAGGTTAAAGTACTTGCTCAAGGTCACAGCTAGTGAGTGGTGATTTGGCAGTTTGATTCCTGTTCTATTTCACTTCCAAACCCTAAGTTCTTTCTTCAGTACTTTCCATGCTGCTTATTGAAAATGATCCTGAGAATTTATTTAATCATCCATGCCCGTGCCTCAATTTTGATCACTCCAGAAAAACCATATGTCTTCTTTTAAAAAGGAAGCATCATCCCATACACCCAAAGGTGGCAGGTTTGATTTCCAGACCAGTCTCCGGTCCGGTGTATACGGGAGGCAACCAATCGATGTTTCTCTCAAACATCTCTCTCTCTCTCAAGTCAATTTTTTAAAAAGGGAAAATGCCATTTTATATGATTAACTTCACAACTGAACAATATTTTTAAAGAAGTATTTTCTGGTGATTGCTAACATTATTTATCTATTGGTGATTGATTTAAATTGTTGCGGTGACATTGGTTAATAAAATTATATGGGGTTCAGGCATACAATTCTACAAAACATCATCTGTACATTGTATTGTGTGTTTACCACCCCAAGTCAAGGTGATAGCTAACTTTTACAGTCAGGTGAATGTACCCATGTTTAATTTGATTTATTTTTCGTGAAACTTAAAGCCATCCATCCCTTGTTGTTACAAGTAAAAATGCTAAGTAACTACAGCAGCATAAGTATTGGAGGGTTAGGGATTGGGGTGGGCAGGAGGAGTTCATCCTTAGAGGATGAGTAGTAATATATAGGGAGAAAAGCAGCTAGAGTTTTCTTGTGGTAAGGAAATGTTACCCTTTGCCCCATGTTTGTACATTCTGTGTTCATTGTCTCTTAGGTCACCTGAGAAAGATGAGGAGAATCCAATGAAAGGTGTGTGGTATTACTTAATGGCCCTGTGCTTCTCCTTCCTTTCAGGAATTGCTTGTGATTCAATTCTAGTACAGCTCTATTGGGCTTTCCCAGTTGTGTGCAGTGTGAGATTCACATAAGTGAAGTGTAATTGCTACACTGTTTTCACCATCTGGATCAGCCGAACAGATATTTCAGCAATGTTTACTGTGTGCCTATTATATGCCAGTTATTTGACATGGCACTGATGATACTGAGACAAATAAGACATGGTCATTGCCATTGAGGAGCTCATAACGGAGCGGAATTTGCAGTTTCATTCATGATATAAGACCTACAAATAGGCAGTTAATAACCAAAGGCAGTATATGCTTAAGATTGTAAAAAAAAAAAAAAAAAAGTGAACCAGGGACAGTAAATTACTGGTATTCAGAGATGAAGGGGGTTAGGGTTTACAAGAGTTGTAAAGACAGGGTTTATTTACAATTTCATCCAGAGTATGGGGTAGGGCAGGGCTGGGGTGAGATGGGGTCTGGGTCATGCCACTGCTAGTGAAAGGAAACAATGAAAATGGTTCACCAAGTTAGAGTAAGATGCCCTTATAGAATTGTGGATGGAGTCATATCCAGAAACCGGGATGGAATGGGGGAGATAATTTCCATAGCATTTTAAGCGAAGCATGTAAAGATGCCAGCAGCTAATGTAAAACAACAGCTCAATTTCTGAGGATGTCACAATTTTTAAGAAAAATTTAATCTCATATTTATCTTCGGGTTCCCTGGTTAGCTTTTGAGTACAATATCCTGTACGTTAGAAACCCCTTGGTTTTTTATAAGATAGAAAACTGTAAGCTAAATCATACACAGATAAAGACATCAATAGCCCCATTTGCCACATACATTGCTCACCCGAGTAGCAGTAATCTTGATGATTGCTGAATGTTTCTTCCCCAAACACTCACCAAATGAAGAACAACTCTCTTCTCCCTTTTCCTGAAACTTACCTAAAAGTCTCCAGAAAAGGAGAAGGCTTAGGGAAAGGAGATTCTTCCCTACCCCCCTCACCCCCATAGTAGCTTAACTTAAGTACCCTGTGGAGATAAAGATAAATGTGAGCAACTTTAGGGTGAAAAGAAAGTTAGAGACCTGAGAAGTCAGGGGAGGTCATATCAGGATTAAAGTGGAAACTATGTTACCACCTAAGCAAGGAGCAACTGATAGGTCTATAAATAGGGTTTTATCTCCTCATAGAAAATTTTTGGCATGGTTGTAGCTTCCCATGTGGGGGACTATTATATTTACTAAAAATAAACTATGTTTCTAAAATGATTAAAGTAAGTCCCACAGAACTCTTTTACGTTATTAAAGGTGTAGTCATAGCCTGAAAATAAGTGGCTAGAGTTTGTTATGTGCTAACTTTTGGGAGAACTTTGATATTGAGACCATCAGTTAGGTCTGGGGTAGAATGGTCTAGTCCAGTCTAGCGTGGATTGGATAGATTTTTTTCCGGCTAGTTGAGAAGACCCTCAACCTCAGTCATACATTTAAATTCATAAGTAGGCATTCTAAGTATATCATCTAGGAAAGGCAGAATTCTACTTCTCCAGAAATCTTACTGCTTACTTAAAGCTGCTTGAATATGGCCATTCAGAGCAGAGGGGTATATAAATCAGCAATACCTTTGGCATAAAGCTTTCAAGCTGTCTGTCTGTTTCTCATACTCACATTATCCTGATTGTAGCCCTTTAAATTGTGCAAAAAATTCTTGGCATCTATCTGCCTGTCAGCTAATCTCTTAAACTCCTGGATAGCTTATTTTCTTCCTATAAGTATATTTGAAATTAGTAAAAAGCATCATTAATTTTAGTATGCTGTTAGGAAATTATGAAAAGCTGAAATTTGACAAATAGTGAAATTGCTTAATGCATGTTTCTCAAAATTATTTGACCATGAATACTTTTCAAAATAGACTGCATTGAACAATACAGTGTAGTATGACTCACGCACAAATGTGGGTATGGATTAAAGTCATCACCAGAAATGGTTTCAGAGACGAGTTAATGGCTTCAAGAAGTGAATTCATTTGCTTCAGTCTTCAAAGCATGTTTTGGAGAAGTTAAATCATTTCTAAGTGCAAACAATGAAAGAGATTAAGCCGTTTTTGTTTTAAATATACTGCCTATGCCTTAGTGCACTGGTTAAAAATTGTTTTCCTGCATCACAGGATCTCACTTATTATCTTTATTTCTCAAAATGGCATTCCACTTTTAAACAATAGATTGCTGTATGCTCAGTAGAAATAATATACATGTGTTTAGTATTTTTATTTTAAATGAATAAGTTGTAGGAGAGAAATACTATACTGCTAGCATCAATTTAAAATTTGTTGGACTACATATTGACAACTTGTAAAATGCTAAAAGAGGTTATATATTTCAGATACATCTATTCCCTAATTGCTTTAAACCTTTTACTAATCTTGTTCTCACAACCACTTAACTCCCATCTCTTCTTCAGTGCTTTAAAGAAGGAAACTAAAGTTCCTAGTGTAATATTTTCTGCAAGATAAAGAGATAATAAAGTCAGTGCAAGAGGTTTAACAAGTTCACAGCATTCTTTGGGCCCCAAGCCCAAGTTTCTGTTTATTTAATTACTTTCATCTCATTTTTGTTTTGTAACTCACATGCTGTCATAGCAGTGATTGTGATGGTAGTGATCCTATATAATAAAAGGCTACTATGCAAATTGTCCCCTTGGGAGTTAGACCGACCAGGAGTTTGACTGCCCGCTATGATGATGCTGACCACCAGAGGGCAGCGTGGAATGAAGGAAGGCCCCAGCCGGCAGCTGAGGGAAGGAACGCCCTGATCAGCCCTGATCGCCAGCCAGCCAGGCCTAGGGACCGTACCCGTGCACGAATTTCATGCACTGGGCCTCTAGTAGTATATAATGTTCTGTTTACTAAATAGTTAACATACTCGATTTTATTTGGGTCTGACATCATAGTGTTGTAGGCATTACTACCTATTTTACAGATGATGAAAATGTGTGTGTGTGTTTGACTTTTTTTCATTAATAGAAATCAGTAATTGTTAAGTTAAAAGTTTATTTCTATTATTTTGGTGTTGAATGGTTTAAGGACAGTCGATTAGGGGGATAGATTTAGAAGTTCAACTTCATGTTTTTAGAAATCAGTTATTTTATTGGGACTTCAAATAGTATAGTTAACTTTTTATTAAGAATAAAATGTGTTAAATATTTAGGTGACTAGTCATTGGTAAAGGAAAAAGTAATTATTTTCCTTGAGGTTTTTGTTTTTGTTTTTGGGGGGGTTTTTTTGATGCCCAGATAAGCATTAGATTATATTTCTTGGGGATAGAGAACTTACTTTCCCCCCCTTAAATTTAAGGTATTTTTTTTAATAAAAAAAAAATTTATATGACTTCATTCAATAGGTACAAAACGGTAACACAGTGAAAAGTTGCTTCCACATTCCTGTCTTGAATTCCCCAGTATTTTTCCCCTAGAGTCAAAGGGTACCTTTTTGTATATAATTATTCCTTTTTTCCCCTCTTTTTATTTTTTTTATTTATTTTATTATTATTTTTTTTTATTGCTTAAAGTATTACAAAGGGTATTACATATGTGTCCATTTCCCCCCCCCCCCCCCCCGCCCTAGACAGTCCCCTAGCCTCCCCTATACCCCAGTGTCTTATGTCCATTGGTTATGCTTATATGCATGCATACAAGTCCTTTGGTTGATCTCTTACCCCCCTACCTCCTGCCCCCCCCAACCCTCTTTTCCCCTCTTTTTAATTCAGTGGTACTGTGCTATACTTTGTTCTGAAGCTTTAAAAAAAAACTCTTAAAGACAAGTAGTAGAGTATTTCATATTAGTATTTTAAGAGCATCCTCATCCCTCCCCAAAGGCTATATAGTATTTCATTCTATGGATGAAATAAATCCTTATAAAATGTGCTATATAACTCTATAATTTGTGTTCTTAATAGTGTAATGGTAGGTGCTTTTCTTAATGGTTTAACACAATTATCAACATCAGTTATTGTTCAGGACTGTAAAAGACTGATATTTCAGCAGCTTTTGTTGGTTTTTCATTACTGTATTGCCTCATTTTGACATGTCCACTTTTTGATTTCTGCTTGTTTAGATTTTTTTCTCTTGGTCCTCTCTTGTTTCTGATGTGGCTGCCTCTAATATAATATTCCTCTTTCCTCTGGTACTTATTCCCTACTGCTTCCTAGCTTCCTTTCCTAATTTGCTTTAATATTGGTGGGCAAGCTGCCAGATAATCAGTACAGAAATATTTCTAAAATAAAAATAAATAGATTTAGAAAGAAAGCCTGGAGGAGTTTTTCTGCTGATGAAAGTGCTTGAACATTTTGATGTTCTGGGTGCTTAGAGGGCCTTTTGCTTCCTGGTTATTACCATGTTCTACACCAATTCTGTCTAATAGAGATTGTTGGGTCAATGGAAATGTGTCACATCTGCCCTGTCCATTATAATAGCAGCAGCCTCATGTGGTACTTGAGCACCTGAAATGTGGGTAATGGGACCAAGGAACTGAAATTTTAGTATTAAGGCTGAGGAACGGAAATCTTAATATTCATTTTTAATTTAAATGAGATGAAACTCAAATAACCACATGTAACAAGTGGCCACTGTGTAGACACATGGTTCTAGACTCTAGGTAATTAACTTCTATACAGCAAGCTTGATCATAGTGGAGCTTGGATTGGGATGCTATTATTTCATTGTCCTGAGCAAATTTATAGTATTGGGAGGGAGACAGTTCAGACT
Source organism: Myotis daubentonii (assembly GCF_963259705.1). Lineage (NCBI taxonomy): Eukaryota > Metazoa > Chordata > Mammalia > Chiroptera > Vespertilionidae > Myotis > Myotis daubentonii. The sequence goes on from NC_081841.1 coordinate 9,130,758, forward strand.
GTTTATGCTCAAATTAGCTTAAGTAAATGATTAGATTAGAACTGCTTTTTTATATTAATATTATGATTTTTTTCAATCTAGTATTATAAAGCCATTGGTGCTGGCATGTAGTTATGATTTGTAGCTAGGGTAAAACTTTTATCCTTTTGTCCTTTTGGTAAGTAGGGAAAAATTAGTGGCACTCTAACTTTATTTATAGGACTTGGTTAGATAGTTGCCTGAGTGCCAGAAACTCCTACAAATAACTTTGACCTTCCCTAACAAAAGTCAAGGGGTAAAATATTCCATAGTAGATCTTAGTTGTGTGCAATATACACAGGATACTACTTTCTAATAGAGAAATCTATAACAAATAAGAAAAACCAATAAATGAATTATGGATGTTTTATAACTGCTAGGAGGAAAATAAAGAGAGCACAGTAATAGAGAATATGGACTTGTGGGGAAGGTCTCCAACTAGATAGAGCAGTCTGGAGTTTTATGTGAGGAGGTGTTATTTAAGCTGAGGTCTGAAAGATAAGCAGGAGCCGGCCTTGCAAAGAATGGAGGCAGGATGAGGAGGGATTTCAAGAAGAGGGGGGAAGGGTTACAGGGATGCCAAGGAGATGGATGGATTTGCTCTAGACCAGGAACTGCCCTGACACAAGATCAGTGTATTTAGAGTATAGTGATTGAAAGGAAGATAATGATATGAAATGAGGCTGGAGAGGCAGGCACTTAGCAGATCATCAAGGACCTTGCAGGCCATTATAAAGACTTCAGATAGAAAAAAAATTAAGTGCAATGTGAACTTACAGAATCAGAGAAGTGACATGATCTGATTTTCATTTTAAGAAGTCCCTCTGGCTGCTGTCATGAATGTTTTCAAGGGAAGCAACAATAGAGCGGAGGAACCATTGTGACGTCCAGGAAAGAGTGATGCTGGCTTGGGATAAGGTGGTGGCAGTGGAGATCAGGAGAAGTCAGACACACAGGACCTTCTAATGGGTTTGAGATGAGGAGGGAAGGAAAAGGGAAAGGTCTCTGGCTTTCATAATTGCACTTACCAAGGTGGGGAAAGCCAGGGGTAAACCAGGTATTAAGGGTGGTGGCTACAGAGATTTAAGAGCCCAGTTTTGCACATGTATATTTGACTTGCCTGTGAGACAGCTACACAGTCATATTGGAGCACGAGAAGAGGTTTAGGCAGAGATATAACTGTTCATTGTGAGCCTGTTGATGGTGTTGGAAGCATAGGGAATGGATGAGACACTGAAAAAGAGAGATGAGGATGAGCCCCCAGGAACACTTCCCTTTTAGAGGTCTTTTGGGGGAGAAGCCAGAAAAAGATACTGGGACGTAATCAGTGATGCAGGAAGAAAACCAGGAGTGTAGTATCTCAGAAGCCAGAAGAAGAGAATGCTTTAAGAAGGCTGCCAACTTTATGGAATCCTGCTGTGAGGTCAGATAAGCTGAGGACAGCACAGTGTCCATTGGTTTAAGTAACGTGGAAGTGGTTAAAACAATGACTAGTTAGTTCCATAGAGTGGGGTGCTTAGAAACTTAATTTTTAGTAGATTGAAGAAGAAATGAGAGGTGAAGTGGAGACAACTTTTAAAAGAAGTTTTGCTGTGCAGTGGTGAGCAGAGAAATGGTAGGTAGCTAGAAGAAGGAAAGGGTTGAAGGAGACTGTTTAAAACCATGTTTCATTTAGCCACCTATTACTGGACATTTGTATTTTTGAAGGTTTTTCCCCTCCTTTTACAGATTGCTGCAGTGTACTTTTTTCCATTCCAATGGGGATTTTCTAAGTTATGCTACTTGGAGGTGGATTGCTGAGCCATAGGCCATGCACATTTCAAAATTGGATATTGCCAATCTGACTCCCAGAGTGGATACCAGTGTCTACTTTCCCCATCAGTATATGAGAGCAGAGGGAGTTTTTCTGGAGATGGACATGTGTTTATTTGTTGGCCTGACAGTAATGATTAGAGAGGGAGACAGCGGATGATAACCAGCAGCACAGTCCTCCCCCAGGCTCGGCAGGATGGGGTACATGAGTGCAAGTGGTGACATGGGCCTTTGATGCTAGGGATGCGTCCTTCATTCTAACAGAATGTAAGGAGGAGGAGATGCATGCATTTCTAGATAGCATGGTAGATTTGGTGGACAGAAGAGGCTGCCTGAATGCTTCTCTTTTCTAAAATGAAGTATTTGGATAGAGCAACAGCTGAGAGTTGGGTGGTAAGGAGAGAATGAAGTAGGTTGGAGGAGTAACTAAGAAATAGTAATAGTGATGAGCCCAAAGGCTTACAAGGGAGCTTCGGTAGGATTGTTTGGCATTCATTGTCAAGTGCCCGATTGAGGTTTGTGTTATGAATATATGATAAAGTCAGTCAACTACGTCATATGATTTATCTCCGCAACATTCAGCTGATTGTGTCCCGGCACAGAGAAGGCAGATACTTGTATTTGATCACGACGGGAGTATTGACAGATGGTAGTGATGGAGAAGACAAATTATTGTGGATATTCACAAGGGAGGGGTTATAATTATGGACCATGGAGTGAGTGGAAGACAGGACTGGAGTGGATAGATAAATGAGAATATGGTTGGGATAGGGGACTTCATGAGCTGAAAAATTGTAGTAGAGGGGATGCCAGAACAAGTTAGTTAGAAATATGGTAGGCTATTTGAGAGTATGATTGAAACATACTAAAGAAAAGCAGAGCACTTAAGATAATACATTTTCCTCTTTTAGGGATGGTCCCTCTGGGTTTCCTAAAAATGGGGGTAAGAGCTCTTACAAATCTTTCCTAGAGGTGAGCTTTGAGATGTACGTACCCTTTTCTGGAGCTCACTTTAGACATCATAGAGGGTAATGACAAGAGTTTCTGGAATCATTCTCTGAATGATGTCAATCATGGCAGCAGTACTGGACCAGAGTCCCAGCCTTTTGGAAATTCACGTACAGGTGTGTACATGGAGTCCCAAACCTCTCTCCATCACTGATTGTGTGCAGTCTTGGTAAGGGGCAGAGGCAGACTGCAGGGTTCTATCCAGGATAAAATTTCCAATGATTCTGGCAGTCTTGATTTAATTTTTATCAGTGAATAAGTGTATTGTAATTGAAATGATCTTGGAGTCTTAAAAACTTGTGTTCAGCTTTTGGCTTCTCTACTCATTTGCTGTGAGGCAATGGGCAAATCATTTGACCATTTTAAGCCCCAATTTGTTTTTATGTGTGAAAAAGAAAACATAGAACTTACCTTACAGAGATATTGTGAAGATCCAATGAGATAACACATGCAGAGTTCCCGCACATGTGTCCTCAGGAAATAGTAGCTGGTGTTGTTATATTGAAATCAGCAAGCAGGGTGCTTAGTTAATGAACAGATGCCCTAACTGAAAAGTGGCAACCACATCTACCTCTTTCCTCCCTAAGTGTCTGCTGCTGCTGAGGACAGTGTGCTATCTTCACCAGCTTCTCAGACTTTAATGTGCATGTGAATCACCGGGGCTCTTGTTACTGGGTTGATTTTGATTCTGTAAGTTTAGGATGGAGCCTGAGATTGTCCATATCTAAGAAGCCCCCAGTTAATGCTACTCTGCTGCTACTGCTCCATGGTCCACATTTTGAGTAGTAAGATTCTAATGGAGAACTGCCCTCTGGGAATTTTAGCATAGATTCCCTTATTTGACTTTGATGGTTTGACACAATTTTTTTTTTTCCTGTTACTTCTTTGTTTCCTTTCTTCCTTTTTTTTTCAGGTAGGGAAATGTGGACATGCAGGAGCATGAATAAAAAGATTCATTTAGCTTGCATGTGGGAACTTATCTTAAGCTGAGAGGAAACAAAGTTTAAAGAGCCCCATTCTTTCAACTTTTTTCAAAAGTAAAATTCAGTTGGACCTCAGATGGCCCATTTCTATAGCTCAGTATTTGTGGTAAGTCTGTATTGTCTCTACCAATCCTGGAAGTGAAAGGAGTATCAATTATGTACAGAGGGTTGCCTCTGATTTCTTTTGAAAAATTTTCAGTGCCTGACTTCTCAGGAATATTTTTGAAAAATTGTGTTGGCTCCTCAGATGCCCATAGTTCCCCCACCAGTCTTTACACCCACAGAGAAACTTGCATAAAACACAACAGTCTCTTGAATGTTTAGACTATGAGGCAGGGAGTCTAAAATGTGGCTCCAAACACTTGGAAATAACCCAAGTATCCATCAGTAGATGAGTGGATAAAATAGCTGTGGTATATTTACACAGTGAAATACTACTCAGCCATAAAAAAGAAGGGAATTCTGTTCATTATGACAGCATGAATGGGCCTGGAGAACATTATGCTAAGTGAAATAAGACAGAGCAAGATAGGTACCATATGATTTCACTCATATATTGAACCTAATGAAAAAACTGAACTACCAAGCAAATAGAGATAGATTCATAGATAGAGAGCAGACTGACAGCTGGGGAGGGTGGCTGGAGAGGTGGAGGGATTGAGCAAAAAAGAGGGAAAAAAAGATAAAGAGCTCATTGACATGGACAACAGTGTGGTGATTGCGGGAGCTGGGAGGAGGTGGAAGAGGGTGTAGGGGGCATAAATGGTGAGAGGGAAAATTTTTTAAAATTCTTTAAAGTGTGGCTCTGAACCCTTTCTACCTACCATGTTCTTCACATTGGAAAACCCAGCACTTTCAGTAGCGGGATTTCAGGATACATTCTACTAGTAAGGTTAGAGTTACTGGCAGCATCCTATTGCTGTCCTAGATAATCTGATTTTTCTTCCTCAGAAGTAAGTATGCCCGACTTCCTCTGTGGGCCCTCCACAGAAGAGTTCCTTTTCTGATGCTCAAATTCACACATCCCCCCTCGCCCCTCCCAAACGAATGTAAAGGCTGATAAGCTTCCAAGTACAGTAAGACAGTCTGATAAAATGTTCTGATGGAATTAGTATGTGTGTATCTTAATCCTATGTGTAAGACTGATCCTTTCCAGGGTGTCTTCCTACTGTGGAACTATTAGACCTTTGTGTCTCTCAGTCTGAATCCTGTGTAGCTGTAAAGCGTAGATTTCCTTATTTGACTTTGATGATTTGAGACAATTTTTTTTCTGTTACTTCTTGTTTCCTTTCATCCCCCCCCCCTTTTTTTTTAAGGTAGGGAAATGTGGACATGCAGGAGCATGAATAAAACGATTCATTTAGCTTGCCTGTGGGTTTTTGGAGGGTGTGTGTGTGTGTGTGTGTGTGTGTGTGTGTAGAAAACACACAGAAGCATTTGATTTTTGACCAGGCTATTCCCCAGTTCTTAAAATTATGACCAGGAAAGGAAGAGATGCATTTAGAGTAGGAACTTATTAACTCTTCCTGTGGTTCCAAAGAAGTTTATAATGGTTGTACTCATGGGAGTTTTGGAGGTGCCAGAGTTTTTGTGACATATTTTAGTTTTTATTTCATTTCAAGGCTCCCTTTTCTCTGTGTATTTTCTCCTACTTTGATGCAGGAAAGCAGGAATATCTGTATCTTACCCTAAACTTGATGAAAAGATCAGACCATTAAAGTGACAGTCTGTGAAATTTTATTGTATTGTTTTTTGATACTTGTTTTTAAAATGAGTATTAACAATTTTGTGTTCCCAAGGAGCTTGAAAAAACCATAATCTCCTAGTGTGATTTTAATACAGTTATTTAGGATGTAGTATAGGGAGGTCTGGTGACATAAGCTTAGGCCATGGGCTAGAGGAAAGTTGCATATAAACATTGATTATGGACATATAACACACTTTATAGAAAGTCAAGATTTGTTTTTCCATTAAAATGGAAAGGCTGTCTCATAAGTTGTTTTGTACTGGAAATGAGGTAATCTTGCCTTCAGAGGAAGCAGAGAAGTTCTGCCTAAAGAAAAAGAAAAGGTGAGGCTGAGAATACTGCCCCACCTCTTTAAGTTTACATGAGTTGGGAGTTGAAGGTGGAAGGAGAGAAAAGGTACATCTTTGTGCAGAAGAAAAGGAAAAGTGACTTTCTTCTACCCTAAGAGAAAAAGAAACTTCACCTAGCAGCTAACTCAGACCGGAGAGTGAGCATACCACCTACACAGGGCCTACCTTGAATGTGAGACTCTCAGACCTTGGAGATTTTAGAAGCAGGAGAGAGCTGTTCCAACATGTCTGAGGGAAACGGAACCCTGAGGCAGCTGGAAGGTGGTAGGGCTCTTGTTTTAGTTTAGTTTAATGAGTTAAAGGAGTGAAATACTCCTCAAAACACAGAAACCTTTGAGAGCGTATTGTGCACCTACAATGTGCATGGCACTATCCTAAGACTCCCTGGCCTGCCCTAACTGGTTTGGCTCAGTGGATAGAGCGTCGGCCTGCGGACTTAAGGGTCCCAGGTTCGATTCCGGTCAAGGGCATGTACTTGGTTGCGGGCACAACCCCAGTAGGGAGTGTGCAGGAGGCAGCTGATCAATGTTTCTCTCTCATTGATATTTCTAATTCTCTATTCCTCTCCTTCCTCTCTGTAAAAAAATCAATAAAATATATATATTTTTTTAAAAAGACTCCCTGGCCTAAAATCAGTGAACTCTATCCTGAAAGATGTGGATAAAGGAGACAAGATTGGTAAACAGGATACCTGTAGTAGAAACTGGCAAAGATGGTAACTGTCTTGTTACAGACACCAGGCTCCCAGAAGAGACATCAGTTACCACTGGGCTGGGCTTTTGGATTTGAACATGGAGAAATGGGTAGGCAAGCAAGGAACAATCAGGGGCATTGGCATATGGAGAAGTTAGCTGTTTTCTGAATAAAAACCACTAGAACAGATGATTTGTTGTTCAGCATTGAACATAATGGATAAATGTAGGTCTGGCATATAGGAGGCACTTAATAAATGTTTGAACTGAACTGAATTAGAAAATGTGGTCTCCAGGAACATGGCAGATAGTTTACATAGTTATATCCTTTGTTCTAATTACAAGTTCAAAAGGAATAGTATTGTGTACCCAGTTTTTGGTTGAGAAAACAGAGGCCGAGGCAGGTTAAATAACTTTCCCTAGGCCATGATGATAGTAATTGGAGACCCAGATGGCAAACCCAGGTTTGGTATCTTGCTCTGTTGCCATTTCTAGGGGCTAAAAACTCACTTGACTCTGAAACCCTTATCCTTTCTCCTTTCAGAAGGGAGACGTGATCTGAAGTCAGAAGGTAGTAATAAAAATGGCGGAAACTTATTTCAGTTTATATATAATGTGTTCTGTTTTAAAATCTAAGATTCAGAATTATTTGTGGTGAAACTTTATAAAGAACAGTGATGCAAGGCTGACGTTTTGGGGAGGGGATGTAGGCCCTGAGCAGGTTCTGTGTTCATGCTTGGCTTCTGCAAGGGGCTCCAGAAGAATTGGGGCAGAGAGGAAGCTTGGCTCCCTTCCCTTGATCTTGGAGGTCAGAGTTTTTTGATTGCTTCATTAATGTTTAAAGAACCCATCTTAAACTAGTTTATCTCTAGCACTAGAAACTGGTGCTGGTGGTTTATTACTAACCCCACCCGTCCCTGCCTTTTGCAATGATTTCTGTGAGTGAGGATTGTGTTTCTGGAAGTAGAATGACAGAGAGAGAGAGAGAGAGAGAGAGAGAGATTCCCTAAAGGCAAATACAGAGAGAGTGTGCTGCACACTCCAGTTCAGACACACGGGGCTGGGAACTCCCAGAGAGAGAGAGAGAGAGAGAGAGAGAGAGAGAGAGAGAGAGAGAGGGAGAGGGAGAGAGGAGAGAGAGAGGAGAGAGAGAGAGGAGAGAACAACAGAACAGTCAGCTGGAGAGGAGGGAGGAGGGGGGAGGAGACTGGTTGTGTTTTGAAACTCAAGTGATTCTGGGGGGGAGTTTCTCCCCACCCTGAACCCTAGTCCCCTATTCTGGCACCTCCTTACCTACTGAAAGTGCCTTTTTGCAGTCCAGGATCAACTGACCACTGAGTTTGAGCAGCCCGGTCTGACATGATGTACCTCTGGGTGAGTACCGAGTGCTGTGGGTGAGGGTTTGCACTTGCTCATATAAGGAGTGGAAAGCTGCGAGATTCTGCTCTTGCACAAACGGCCTTCCCCACAGAGCACAGGCTGCCATGTACCCTTCTACTCACAGGTGTTGGGGTTTTAAAGCCTAGCAGTGATTGTGACATTGGTGGTTGTTGTTGTTTTTTAATGTTGTTTATCTAATTAGACGTGGGCGTAAGCGTGAGCTCCGGTGCAGGGCCATCCTCTGGGCTTGCTGGTAGCTTCACAGGAGGCGGATTGGGCAGGTGAAATGAGCTGGTCCCTTGAGCAGCTGCAGTCTTCCTGGTTGGTCAGGATACACCTGTGTTTTTGGGGGGTGGGGGTGGGGCACTGACTTCGATAATCAAGCTATCTCTTTAGATATTGAAAGCCAGTAGGTGGCATGATTCTTAATAAGGAATAAACTTTTATAATTTTTTGGTCTAATCATTTTTTATTGTCCTTCACAATAGTCTTGTGAAGTAGGTCACTGTTGTTATTAAATTTTTATGAGGGAAGTAATTAAGTCGCAAAGAGTGACTTGCTCGTAGTTAGAAACCAAATCTATAGCAGCTAGAATAGTAATTAATAACCAGACATTTTAAAACATTTTATATTTGCCAAGAACTTAACACCTTATGTTATTTTAATTTATTGTTAACTATGACATTGTAATTTGGGATAAAGGGAAACATAGTGGGGTTGGAAAGGTTTTTCATTTATGAAATGTGATAACTTTTAGGAGAATGACAGGGAAAATAATACAGGGAAAAAATAAACCCTGCTTTTAGTTGTGAAAACAAGAACATCTATAGTTTCTTGCAAAGATGGCTGTATGCTCTCTTGAGCAGACAGCTGTTGTGTGTTGCTAAGGGAGCCTCCTAGATGTGATGCCCTTGGCTACTAGCCAGCTTTTGAAAGTTTCACTTTGCCCTTTGCCCTTCAGCCTAGCTGTCTGGAATTGCAGAAACCTACTTGGCTCAGGCAGGCTAAATTTAAAAATATCAGAAGGCAGAATTTTAAGTAGGTTTATAGAGATTGTGCTTGGTCACAGAGGGGGTGTGTGTGTGTGTGTGTGTGTGTGTGTGTGTGTGTGTGTGTTGGGAAGGGCTTTTCCTGCTTCTTCCTTTATATTTGAATATGACCTTGAAATGTAATTTTCCTCACTCTATTGATTATTTTTTGTATTATTTGTGAGAAGTCAAAGAACTTTTCTGGCATACTATGTGCTTTAAGTACTTTTCATCTCCCTATGAACTAGACATCTGTGTCCAGGGTCTTTGCAGCCTTGTCGGTGGGACGTTCAGCTATCTGTTGACCAGAGGGTGGGATATTCTGTCTTTGGATTTGTTTGGAAGAGGAGTTATGAAAGGAAGCAAGTTGAATTAATTTCATTTCCACTCACTTAGGTTTGAAGAAAGCAGACAGTGACAGTCTCCTCAGTTATTTCCTTTGTGCTTAAATTAGTTATTTGTAAATTTCTTTCAATCCCCTTCACTTATTGACTCTAGAACAGAGCTTCCCAGCCAGAGTACCACATGTTGGATTGAAATACATGTATGCTCTCACCCCTTGGAGCAGTCAGGTGGGGCCTAGGGTTTCCCTGGTCCCTGGGACCATGTGTATTCTAGTATGTGTGTGTGCGTACAAACATTATATACCCGACAATTGAATGTTTGATAGCTCTTTCTAGAGGGTAAAAAGTGAGTTAGCTCTATCTCTTTGTTATCTGCATTGTCTAGCCCAGTGCCCTACACATTTGTTGAATTCATTGAAAATGTCCAGGAGGAGCCATAGCTGCATGACATCTAGATATAAAGAAGGAAATCTAGGCGGTCAGGCATTAAGTGGCAGGCGCTGAGGAGGTGCTGTGGAGAAACTGGACGAGGAATAGGAGATGAATTTGTCTAGGCCAGTACCCAGCCATTAGACACTGAGCAATCATTTAACTGTTCTGAGCCTCCATAAACTAATAGGACCTATTCTAATTCTAAAGCTCTGTGAAGTGAATTTCATGTAGCAGTACGTATGCCAGAAAAACACTCAGTTGAGCAAGAATGTTTGTGTCCTGGAAAACACGAGCAAGCTGTGAAGCATATTACCTCCTGCTGGGGTCCAACCCCAGCAGATCCAGGGGTTCCCAAAGGTGTGGACGGAGTCGGCGAAGAAGGAATGACACGGAGACAGCCTTCAGTTGATCAGCAGCCTAGCCAGGATCTCTAGCCCGGATCTCCAGCCAAGTTCTGGTCTGGATCTCCAGAGAGGTTCTGCTTCCATGTTCTCTTGCTAGGTTCTCCAGCCAGGTTCAGTCACCAGGTTCTAGTCAGGCTCTCTTGCCAACCTCTGCAGTCAGGTTCAGTCCAGGATCCCTTGCCATGTTCTCTCCAGCGAAGTTCTTCTGTCTGTAGGTTCTGTGTAGGTTCTGTCTTCTTGGCTCTGTGTTCTAAGTTCTGTCTCTTGCTGTCTTGTTAGATCTGTATTTATACCAGTTGATTCAATCCTATCAATCTCTATTACAAAGGTTAGGGCGTTTCTTATCTCCATTCCAGGGAGTAAAGATTATGTAGCTTAAGCATGATTGTGTGTAGTTAAATTGATTAACTACCCGCCTGGCACTTAGTTAAGGAGTTTCATCCCCTCCCTAACTTCAGGGAAAAATCCCTACCTGGGGAAACAACCTTTCTCGGAGAGGTGACCTTGGTTAAAACACAGCGCCAAGAAGGTGAGCAAACACATTAAGAACCGTATGCCATATATGCCAGGTCCCTTGAAACAGCAAGGATGGACCGGCTCCCGGCAAATTCCCCCTTTTTTATTTTTTAAAAGCAAGCATTAAAAAGAAAAACCTCAAATGCTCTCTTGTATCCATTTTAAGAGTAGGATTGGCGCTTTCCGCAATTACCTGAGTCCTGATCTATCACCCCAGGGAGAGCTTGCCAATCCTGCACTTTCCCGGGGTGGAAAGGCTGCAGTGGGGTTAAGGATAAGGCTCCTTGGGCCTACCTTCTCCCATGCCATTACATTTACCTTTCCTTCCTCAGAAAAGCATGGACATACTTCTTGTATAAAACGTTCTGTCTGACTGGGAGTAACCTTAATTCCTCTGCTAGCAAGCATATGTGTTAAAAGATCAATACAGAGTCTTCTTTCTTTAGACTCAGTATGGCACATCTTCTTAATCTAAAGATCAATACAGAGTCTTCTTTCTTTGGACTCAGTATGGCACATCTTCTCAATCTAAGAATCAATACAGAGTCTTCTTTCTTTGGACTCAGTAAGGCACATCTTCTCAATCTAAGTTCTGTACTATCCACCTTCTTACCCTACTTATCCTCTATAGGGGGGTCTGTAGCACCCTGGTGGAGTCCTATCCGTCCCGAGTGTGGGGGTTCTCAATGGGGGGGCTTACCTAAGGGAATCCTTTTCCAGGGGTTCCCAAAGGTGTGTACGGAGTCGGCAAAGACTATCCACCCTTTACCTATGGTGGAGTCCTATCCGTCCCGAGTGCGGGGCGCTTACCTAGGGGTCCCTGTTCGGGCGCCAGATGCCGGGGTCCAACCCCAGCGGGTCCAGGGGTCCCCAAAGGCGTGGACGGAGTCGGCGAAGAAGGAATGACACGGAGACAGCATTCAGTTGATCAGCAGCCTAGCCAGGATCTCTAGCCCGGATCTCCAGCCAAGTTCTGGTCTCGATCTCCAGAGAGGTTCTGCTTCAGATCTCCAGCCAGGTTCAGTCATCAGGTTCTAGTCAGGTTCTCTTGCCAATTTCTGTAGTCAGGTTCAGTCCAGGATCTTTTGCCATTTTCTCTCTAGCGAAGTTCTTCTGTCTCCAGGCTCCGTGTAGGTTCTGTCTTCTGAATTCTGTGTTCTAAGTTCTGTGTCTTGCTGTCTCGTTACATCTGTATTTATACCAGTTGATTCAATCCTATCAATCTCTATTACAAAGGTTAGGGTGTTTCTTATCTCCATTCCAGGGAGAAAAGATTATGTAGTTTAAGCATGATTGTTCGTAGTTAAAGGGATTAATTACCCGCCTGGCACTTAGTTGAGGGGTTTTATTCCCTCCCTAACTTCAGGGGAAAATCCCTACCTGGGGATTCAACCTTTCTCGGAGAGGTGACCTTGGTTAAAACACAGCCCCAAGAAGGTGAGCAAACATATTAAGAACCGTATGCCATATATGCCAGGTCCCTTGAAACAGCAAGGATGGACCGGCTCCCGGCAAATCCTGTCATCGTGGTCGTTGTGGCCTCCTCCTCCTCCTCCTCCTCCTTCTCCTTATCCTCTTCCTCTTTCTCCTCCTCCTGTTCCTCCTCCCCCTCCTCATCCTCCCCCTCCTCCTCGTCCTCATCCAAAGATATTTTCCCCATTGATTTTGTGAGAGAGAGAGAGAGAGAGAGAGAGAGAGAGAGAGAGAGAGAGAAGCATCAATGTGAGAAAGACACATCGGTTGGTTGCCTCCTGCACACTGCCCTGACTAGGGCCGGGAATCAAACCTGCAACTCAGGTATGTGACTTTGACCAGGAATTGAACCTGAGATTCTTTGGTGCATAGGCCAGTGCTCTAACTACTTGGCAGCACTGGCCAGGGCAATCCTTTCTTCTTAATAAATCAGTTCAACCAACTTTTGATGAGTACCTATAATGGGTAGAAGACTGTGCTACCAGCTGTTACATATGCAAAGATGATTTAAGATATCTCATGCCCTCAAAGAATTTATAACAGTGATAGCGATTGTGCATACACAGATAATAATGATTTTTCTATGATGCTATTCAATTAAGAAAGTGCTTTTATTTGTTATCTTATTTTACCCTCACAGCAGTGCTAAGGGCTGAGTATCATTATCTCTATTGTACAAATGAGGAGACGGATAGAGAGTGCATGACAGTAAATGGCAGAGTTGGAAACTTAGCATTATCTTTTTTTTTTTTTTTTTAACTCTGGCTCTTCTTTCTTTCCACACTGTCCTCTTTGGGGAGAAGCTAATGTTTTTGTTGTGTTAACTTTAAACCATTTATTGAGTGATAACATTTATGTTAGGCTTATATCTTACTTAGTCCTCAACACACCTGAGAATTAGCTATTATCTTCATTTTACAGATGAGAAAGCAGAAACTTCAGTAACTTGCTACAGTCACACAATTTAGAATTGACAGAGGTAAGATTTGAACCCTGGTCTGTCTGGCCTTAGAGCTTATTACACTACATTTTCTTTTCTTTGTTCAATAGTGTCAGGTTTATTCAGCATGATATAGGCAGAGTAGAGAAGTGAAGATAAGGTAACCTGAATTCTGTTTCCATATCCATTAATTACTTGAGACAAGTTACTAAACTGTATATATGTTGATTTTCCAGTTGTAACAAGGATATGATAGTTCTTGGAAAAACATTAATGGAGTAATCTTATAAAAATGTATTTCAGCCATTTTAGAAATAAAGTAGTAACTGATGGCTTTATCATAAAACATGGAAACGATGTGCTGTGAGCCAGAAGACAGTTTTGGTCTTGGTGGTGCCATTTGTCAGTGTATGACCTTTCTAACATTAGTTTTTTAATCTTTATAATGGGACTATTAATACCTAACAGATTATTGAGATCATATGTGTTAAAGTTTTTTGGAGGCATTTTGTACTAAGCAAAAAATAAGGTAATGATAATAACAACAGCTGTTATTCAAATTACAGTCAGGCTGATCTTTTAATTAATGCTCACTGTTTATTGCTATTTTGCCATTCTAATTGTTCTACATAGTTAGCGAACTAGACTTAATAGTAAATTAAGTCATCACAAAAGTAGGAACAGTTGTGTTCAGATAACATTGAAGGCCAGGTACTGTCACTAGATACTTGGCAGCGAAAAGCCATTAAAAGATTTTAAGTAAGATTGGAGTAGGCTGGAGTGGAGTTTATAATTAGATTTGTTTTTTAAAAGTTATCTACACAGATTAGAGGGGAGTGAGCTGCAGAAAGAAGTTAGGTGGTTGTTGTGTAACTAAGTGACAGAGAATGATAATGACAACATGTGCTAGAGAGAACTAGAACTGTGTGACCGATAGTCATAGGTCAGAGTGACAGGATATTGTCATGATTTGGAAGAGGAGAGATATTCCGAAGGTAAAATTGGTAAGATATTGCCATGATTTTTGTAAGAGGACCAGGATTGTGGGGTTTTATTTGTTTGTTTTTTTATAAGAATAAAGGTGAAGGGGATAATGAGTTTGATTTGGGGGTAACTTTGAGATGTTCAAGGGGAAATACTGCTTAGATAGTTGGCTACCTTGGTCTGGAATATAAGGAAAGATACGCAGGCAATAGTAACTGAACCTGTAGGCAGGTATGATGATGGCTTAAGAGGAGAATGACATTTAGGGAGAAAATGTAGAGCAAAAAGGGAAGTTAATGCTTGATATAGGAGATGAACCCTCAAAGGAGGCAGAGAACAAGGTTCCGGAGAACTTGCTCTTCAGGAGGAAAACCAGGACACTAGGAAATTAAGATAAAAGAGTGTCAGGAAGCCCAAGCCAGCTTTGCTCAGTGGTTAGGGTGTTGGCCCTGGGCACTGAATGGTCCCCGGGCACTGAACGGTCAAGGGCACATACCTTGGTTACAGGCTCAATCCCCTGCCCCTGGTTGGGGTGCATGTGGTAGGCAACCAATCTTTGTGTCTCTCTCATATCGATGTTTCTCTCTCTCTGTCTCTTCCCCTCCCTTTCACTCTCTCTAAAAATAAATGGGGGGTGGGCGGGGTGGGTGGAGAATATCCTCAGGTGAGAATTAACAAAAGAGTGGCAGGAAGAGAACCAAAATACGAGTTTAACAACATGAAGGTAATTGATAATCTTTGCAAGGGTTGTTTCTCTGAACTATTGAGGGCAGAAGCCTGAGAGTAGTGGAGTAAGTTGTGGAGTTCATGGGTAGGCAAGGAAATGAAGATTGAATTAGTGGACGTAGACAATTGTTGGAAAAGTTTGACTCTGAAGGAATGTAGAGAATAGCTAGAAGAGTATCAGGAGTAGAAAAGGTTTGTTTTATTTTAAATAAAAGAGTCTTAACCATGTTTAAAAGCTAATTGAATAAATTTATTTGAAAAGAAGTGTACTATGTAAGAGGAGGGGTACATGCTCTTATACTTTGGGGAAATGGTATTGGCTCTCCCATTTAACAGGAGGCAAAGCAGATGAGGACAGACGAGCTAACGGCATTTAGGAATTCAAAAAGTCCTTACAGAGAGAAGGTAGAAAGCAGAGTGGGTGAGGTGTGAAAAGGGTCATTGATTTTCCAAAGAAGAAAAGATTGGTGAAAAAGTATTTATGTTTGGGAACCATATATAATTCCATGTGGCTTGTATGTGTGGGATGAGTGGAAGAGTGGTGGATAAAAATTTAAAATTCAGAGGCCAGATTATTTGATCAGTTTAAGGTATTTGTTAGTTTATTCCAATAAGGAACCACTGATAGATTTTAAGCAGGATCAGGTATGATCAGATTTATATATTAGGAAGATAATAAGAGGCTTTATTATTGCAGAATTTATATTTATTCTTTTGGTGAAATTAGTTTGATGCATATTTTAAAAGCTCTAAAAACTGTAAGGGGTAACCAAATCATCATATTAATAATATGTGACTCAAGCAGTTAAGACATTTATTGATGACTACTGTGTGCTGATTGCTTCCTAAGGGGTAGGGAAAGAGCATGAATAAGACTAAGTTTTTTCCCATGGTTTGTTTTTTTTAACTTAACTGAGAAAAGAAAACTGTAAATGTTTAAGGAAACAAGATAATTTCAGAAAACTATAGGAAGTGCTATAGAGAAGAGAAGGTAATATGAACCCAAGTGCTTTGGATAGGCTGAAAAAAGGCCTGAATGATAAACACCATCTTGTCAAATAGGGAAGGAAAGCATTATAAGCAGACAAAGTGACAAATACAGTCTTCAGATGGAAATGCATTGGGGGTATTGGAAAAGAGGGGTGGTGTGGTTAAAGTGCAGAGAACAAAAAGAACATGGGAAGATAAATAAGATTGGAAATGTACTACCCTAGATCATTCCCCAAGGTAGCAGTTTGAATTTTGTTCTGGTTAAAATGGGGAGGCATTGGGAGATTCAAGCAGGAGAGTGGTTTTCTTTAGGAAGAGTGATAAAGTGCTAAGGGAGGTCAGGAAACCCTTGCTCTATCTAAGCGAGAGGTAATGGCTTAGACCAGTGATGGCGAACCTTTTGAGCTCGGCGTGTCAGCATTTTGAAAAACCCTAACTTAACTCTGGTGCCGTGTCACATATAGAAATTTTTTGATATTTGCAACCATAGTAAAAGATATATATATATATATATATATATTGGTGGTCCGTACGGGGACCGAATGGACTTATATTTTTGATATTTATTTTATATATTTAAATGCCATTTAACAAAGAAAAATCAACCAAAAAAATGAGTTTGCATGTCACCTCTGACACGCGTGTCATAGGTTCACCATCACTGGCTTAGACTCTGGAGGGCAGTTTGATAGGACTGAAGAGGGCTTGCGTGTGTGGTGAAATGAAAGAGGGATCTGAGTTACTTGGGTTTTGGCTTAAGGAATTAGGGTGGAGGGGTTGTTTCCTTACAACAGAACAGAGAGTACACAAAAACAGTGTGTATGGTTTGGACTTGCTAAAATTTGAAATGTCTGTTAGGCATCCCGGTGGAAAAGTTCAGTGGCAATTTGATATGAGTGGAGTTCAGAAGAAAGATGTGAGCTGGGGGTGTAAGGTTGAGATTCATCAGTACATACTTAAAGCCTTGGGAGAAAATGTGATTAGAGAATAGGGCTGAGGTGAGGCCACAACATTAGTAACAAAGAAACAGAATTTCCAGAGGATGAGGCCCAGAAACCAGGATTTTAAAAAGATTTCCAGGTGATTCTAATGTGCAGCCAAGGTTGAGAACCACGGTTTGCTGAGGATAGCTCATGGCTTCTAGGGCACAGAGTAGTAGATGAGTTTAGATGAGTGGATGTACAGAGCTGTATGGGGTGAGCCATCTGAAAGGGAGGGGACGTCTGATAATGATTGAGGTAAATGAGGCTATAAGCCAGGATGGAACTGTTCCCTTGAGAAAAATTGGGTGATTACTTAAACCTTTAAGCCAGAGCAATAGTTCTCAAACTTCATAGTGTCTCAGAATGCCTGGCCCACCTCCAGAATTTTGGATTCATTAGATCTGGGTGGACCTGGGTATTTACATTTCTAATTAATGCCCAGGTGATGCTGATGCTGCTGGTCCAGAGACCACACTTCAGAAACTATTGTTCCCGAGAAACTAGTGTGGCTGGGTTGTGAACGGTAGCCCAGTACGATGTGTGGCCTGGGTGCCGGGCAGAGGTTTTCTCGGGACAGCTATGTCAGGCATCTCTCTGACTTCGGCAGTTTAAGAAGGAAGTGAGTATATGATCATTTCTTTTGTGAGAAAGCGGTTTGTAAGTGGTTCAGTTTGATTATCATCAAACATTAATTGAATGTCTATTTTTTGCAGCACATTGAGGATACCAAAAGTTGTAAAGTCCACCCCTTTCCCCCCCAAGAATAATGGGGTAAAGGGGCACAGAAGTTAAATAGAAAAATAATACATTGTAGCAAAGATTACATTGTAGGTGGTAATGGGCAGTTGTCAACGGGAGTTCAGAAAAATAGGCAATCACTGAGGATGGGATTGGTTGGGGAGGGTTTCTTGAAGGAGGTATAATTTAAGCTAGATTCTGGCAGGACTAAACAGAGACAAGCCAGATGGAGAACTGGCATAAGCAAAGGTATGGTGTCAAGTATGAACATGAAACTTGACTACTCAAGAATCCCATTACTTTCATCCTGGCCCAAGCCACCATTATCTCTTGCCTATATTATTATAATAATTTTCTAACTAGCCTCCCTGCTTCTGTTCTTCTGCACCCCCCTCCCAAAGTCTGTCCTCAACACAGCAGCCAGAGTGCTCCTTTTAAATGTCACATTATATTGCTCCTCTGTCCAAAACTCTCTAGGGGCTTCTTATCTTACTGTAAAAATCAAACACCCTACCCTGGCCTTTAAGGCCCTTGTATGACTTGCTTCCCTGACTAAGTTCTTGAACTCATGTTTATATCAAACATGCCCTTGCCTCAGGGCCTTAGCACTTGCCTACCCCCCTGCTCTTTCTCCAGATATCAGTACCACTCTCTTGTATACATG
Source organism: Myotis daubentonii (assembly GCF_963259705.1). NCBI lineage: Eukaryota > Metazoa > Chordata > Mammalia > Chiroptera > Vespertilionidae > Myotis > Myotis daubentonii. The sequence continues at coordinate 9,148,970 of NC_081841.1, forward strand.
AAATCTCTACTCAAATGTCATGTTATCATGAGCATCCTATGTACTGTAAATGGTAATTCCCTACCTCTCTGTGCAATATTTCCCATCCCCTTTTTCCCCTGTCCTTATTTTTCTCCATATCACCTACCACCATCTGATCTGCTGTGTATTTTTTTGTTTAATGTCTTTCTCCTCCAACTAGAATGTAAGCTCCATGAGGGCACTGGTGTATCCTCTGTGCCTAGAAAGGTGCTTGGTACATAGTGGGCGCTGATTGGGCATTTGTGGAGTGAAAAGAAGGGAGGAAGGAAACTTTGGAGGGAAAAGTGAAGAGGCCAGTCTCATTGGAAGAGATAGGAATGGAAGCAATGTTTGATGGGTAAACCAGATGTTGAATGTTAGATAATTACTTATATAGAAAATAGGAATTATTTTTAAAAATCCACTAAGCCAATATTTAACTTTCTTGAAATAGTGCTTTGTAATTAGGTTCTGTTGCTAGGATGGCTTGGGGAGGGACCAGAAGCAACGATAGCAATTACTATTGTAGTTGTTCAGGTATGAGATAACTAGGCCTTGGGATCAGAGTTTGGAAGTGAGTAGTTTTTAAGTAGAGTTGAAGCCTTATGTATGAGTGCTAAAAGATGATGTTTCCAGTTGTATAAAAAAGCTGCCTTGTTTTGATATGTATGTTTTAATATGGCACTTAACCTTAAACAATATAATTTGTCATGTTTCAAACCAGAATATGGGCTTTTATTGTTTTAGAATTTATAAATTAGGGAATAAATTTGTAAGCAATTAAGCAAGTATTCGTTCTAGTAGATTTTAAATTGTACGTTTGGGAAGGGTAGAAAATCAGCGTGATCAAAGCATACATGTAAGTGAAGGGAGCGGACACAGGGGCTACAGTATCTCCCAGCACACTTGGTATCCTCATGTGCTGCACAAAATAGATATTTAACGAATGTTTGCTGATCATCAAACTTTCTACCAAAGTGATGATCTAACATTCAACATCTTCTAGAAATTGCTGTCCCTCAAAAGAAATGATCATATATTCACTTCCTCCTAAGTGCCAAAGGCAGAGATGCCTGACACAGCTGTCCTGAGAAAACCTCTGCCCATCACCTCAGGCCCTTTAGTTTCTTTTTCAATGAATAATGTAGGTATTAGGAGTTATGGTCTTCCTTCGCTAGCTACCTTTTCCCTTCTTTGTTCTGGAAATAGGTGCTGCCTTTAAAACTTGAGATCTGGTTTTAAGCATTGCCTTCTTGTGTGTGGTTAGCCTTCTCTGGTGAATGTGAGCTTGCTGCTCTTCCTCACAAATGCTTTTTTGGCATCCTTCACTATTACAAAATGAGATAACATACAGTACTTTTAATAAAAGGCCAGCATAGAATAGGCACTCCACAAATATTGTTTGAAAGGTTAATTAAATATTCTAAATATAATGAACTGTCTGTGTAGCAAAGTGTCGAACTAAAATACTGGGTTTTGCTTCCACTTAACTCAAAGTGTAGGTTCTGTATTCTTATTTGTGTAGTAACTCAGATGGTATTTTACTTGCTTATTTGAATCTAGACCATTAAATCAGAGGTAGAATAAATCAAAGCCTACTTTTTATTCTTTAACTGTCAAGTTATTTTTCCTGAGTGTGAGATGAACCCTTTAATCACTGGCCAAATTGTCATATCCATGAAAATCAGAAATAACCAATTACAGCTTCATTGAATATTACATTATATGATGGTTACAGTTCTGTTTGTGGCTCAATCATTAACCTACTCTGTGATTATAACAAGTCACAAGATCTTTATGCTCTGTGTTTCATCCATAAGATGGGCATGATGTTAGTTCACTCACATTGTTGAGTGTTATTTCTCAAATAAAATGACATCTAAATAAAAATATTCTAAAACGATTTATTTTTTATTTATTATATTTATAGTTGCCAATTAGATAAAAAGCAGTGTAATATTTTTTTGCCAAGTTCATTTTGAAAGTCTCACTAAACATTACAATTTAAAAGCAGATGGCAATGTGGGTGGGACATGTGTTTGGAGGATAACAGTTGCTATTGTGTGTATGCTCCCCTCTGCTATATTCATTAATTCTAGATGATTATTTTTATTCTTTTGTTTTCTTGTTTAACTTAATTAAATTAATTAAAAAATAAGTTTTCTGTACTTATTGAAAGTCAGAATGGTATTTTTGTATATTACTCTAGTAGTAGATGTTTGCAGATTTCATCCAATACCAGAGAAATTTTCAAGATTGTTAAAAAACAATTGAGATCAGAAAGGAGAAGGAATAGAGATTCCCAAGGGCCTCCTATGTATGAGGCACTGGGTTTTGGCCTTTCACAACTATTATTTTATTATGTTATTATGAAATAATTTTATAATGTAGAAACAAGAGTCAAACCATGCAGAAAGGCTGAAATTTTTCAAAATAAAGTATTGGCTGCTTTTTTGTTTAACAGTCCTTCCTTCAATTCTTTTCTCTCCTCTCACACTTTACCATAATCAGCAAGAAGAAATCAGAGGGCACCTTCAATGTTTTGCTTGGAACATTGTCTTGCTTCAGCCGGTACTCCTAAACAATGTGCTATAATGCTTCCAATAGTCTGTGAGAGACAGCTTCTAAGATGGCCCCAGTGATTCCCATTCTGGTATGCTTGCTCTTGTGCAATCTCTTGCCATTGAGTATAGGCTGGCCCTAGGGACTCACTTCGAAGTAACAGAATATAGCAAAAGTGATAGGATGTTACTTCCAAGATTTGGTTACAAAGAGACTGTCTTTTTTCATCTTGGGTGCTTGCCCTCTCTAGCTCTTTCTGTATGGGGTGCTTCTACAGCAGAAATCTAAAATGTGGGAGTGACTTTGGAACTGGGCAATGGACTTTGAGGAGAGTGTTAGTGAAAGAGTACCTTGAACATGTTGCTTATAAAATCTGGGACTTTGAGGAGATTGCCATGAGGGCTTAAGGAAAGGAAACTGGAAGAAAGGGCAAAGTTTAGCAACACTATTGTTTGTAGTTATGGAAAGCAGCAAATGTGCCTAATGAACTGGGAGATCTAGCTATGTAAATTTCCAAGCAAAACATTGAAGGTGCCCCTGGTTTCTTCTTGTTGCTTATAGTAAAGTGTGAGAGGAGAGAAATGGAAGGAAGGACTGTTAAACAAAAAAGCAACCAGGACTTGATTTTGAAAATTTTCAGCCTTTCTGCATGGTAAATGATAGTAAAATTAAGACTTGGATTCTTAGCAAAGATCCGTTCAAGGGCACTGCCAGGAGAATGGTAGTTTAAAGATGAATCTGAGAGTGTGGCTGTAAAACCTTTTTTATGACAGAAAAATCGAAAGTAGTACTACCTTAAGTCACACAAAAGGCTTCTCAAACACTAGGGCTTCTAACCATTTTAGTACGAGCATAAGGTTGAAAAGGTTTTTTTTAACCCTTTTTGTATCCTCTTTCTTTTTGTTTTATTTTATTTTATTTTTTTAAAATATATTTTATTGATTCTTTACAGAGAGGAAGGGAGAGAGACAGAGAGCTAAAAACATCGATGAGAGAGAAACATCGATCAGCTGCCTCCTGTACATCTCCTACTGGGGATGTGCCCGCAACCCAGGCACATGCCTTTGACCGGAATCGAACCTGGGACCTTTTAGTCCGCAGGCCGACGCTCTATCCACTGAGCCAAACCGGTTTCAGCTTATTTTATTTTTTAATCCTCATGGAGGAGTGAGGATATTTTTCCATTGATTTTTTTTTTTTTTTTTTAGAGAGAGAAAAAAACATCAGTGTGACAGGGACACATCAATTGGTTGCCTCCCACAGGCTCCGACCAGGGGTGAAGGTCGGACCTGCAACCCAGGTATGTGCCCTTGACCAGGAATCGAACACGAGACCTTCTGGTGCACAAGCCAACACTAACAATTGAGCACACCAGCCAGAGCTTTTTCTTTTTATTATATGAGTCCATGCTTATAGACAGTCTTTCTAGTTCTGTATTTATTCCTGTAAGTCATTTCCTACCTGTGTGAGGAACTATCTGATCAATGTGCAGTCTTTTTTTTTTTTTAATATACTTTATTGATTTTTTACAGAGAGGAAAGGAGAGGGATAGAGAGTTAGAAACATCGATCAGCTGCCTCCTGCACGCCCCCCCCCCCCCTACCCCCCCGGGGATGTGCCTGCAACCAAGGTACATGCCCTTGACCGGAATCGAACCTGGGACCCTTGAGTCTGCAGACTGACGCTCTATCTACTGAGCCAAACCGGTTAGGGCACAATGTACAGTCTTATCATTTAAGCTTTCCCTGTAAAATGAAGGCATTCACTGTACTAATGTCAACCATATTGAAGAAAATAGACATAAGCTATCCTCCAGTCATTCTAGATTCTAACTCTATTGATGTGTTGTCGTTCCTCCCCTTCTCCCACTGCCTTTACCCTTGTTAATAGTACAAGATCACTGCAGGTATTTTTTTTTTTTTAAAAAAAACGGGGTTTTTAAAATCTGTTAATAGTTGAAAAAACATTGAGCTGAGAAAAGAGCATTAACAGTTTTTCTTAGGACAGAAAGGATCATTAAATCTCTTTGAAATCCAAATAATGTGCTCTTGATTTCGCTTCCTTTGCATCTGTTTTACATTGAAATTCAAGCCTATTCTTCCTCATAGCTCAAACCAAGGCAAATTTCTTGCTGAGCAGTACTCAAGCCGGTCCCAAACTTGTTCTAGAGTTGTCACATTTTTGCGGTGAGTATTGGGTTCCATGTCAGTGCTTGCACTGCTTTGACCCTTGGTTGCGCTCTTGCTCCTGTTGTAGCTCTCTCCCTGTGTAGATCCGAATCTTCCAAATAAGTGATGTTTCACTGACACATACTGTCCAAATTTTTTATCCCCTATTTTCCTGGTTTTGAAAGCATATATACCTCAAAAGGCAACCTTCTTCGAATGTAATTTAATTGCTTATGAGCTGTCATGCATCAGCCTAGAACATATGCATTTTGTAAATTCTGATTCCAGATTCCAAATACATCACTAATAGGTTCTAGCTTCTTATACGTCTGGATCTCTTATGTAGCCTAATCATAGTATTTAACGTATTTTTTTTAACTATTGACAGTACATAATTTTGTTGAAGAGAGAATGGATGTCTTCTTTGCTCCGTAACTACAAAACATTTTTATTTTTAGATTTATAAACATTTTGGAATGATCAAAGAATTTTAAAAAATTTTAAATTATCTGTTTCTTTCCTTTACCTTTATATATATACTTACCTTCAGCACTTGGCCACTTATGAAATGTAAACTTTCTCATATTGTAAGAGATGAAAGAATACTGTCACGTGTCCTTTTAGCAAAACTGGATGATCCCAGTTCTTGCAAAATACTTCATGAAGACTGGGTGGAGGTGGGCAAAATGGGGGGAAATGGGAGACATCTGTAATAGTTTCAACAATGAAAAAATATACTGCATGAAGAAATACTTTCTGTTGAACTCAGTCAAACTACCATAATACGTTTTGTTCTTAGAAATATATTGTTCAATATTGATTCTTGACTTTGGTTAAGATTATATCCTATGTTAAGATATAATATCTTAAAGAAATCTCAAAATTTCGCTTACATATCAAATTTCACCATCATCAGTGGAAGCTTGACCTGGGGGTGGTAAACACATAATACAGTGTACAGATGGTGAATTGTAGAGTTGTGCACCTGAAACCTGTGTAATTTTGTTAACCAGTGTGACCCCAATAAATTCAATAAAAATTTAAAAGATAATGAATAAAAATCATCCAAAAATAAAAGAAAATTTCACCATCACCATTAGAATTTAGAGTGCTGCTATCCATGTTTGTATTTATTTTCAATTCACCTAATAGTTGTGGAACATTTTCCCATGTTAGTTTTTCTTTTCTTGTCATTATGGGTGGGCAGTGAAAAACTGAATTCCTAACTGTATTCAATGAAAACTAAGCAAACTATAAAGACAGTGTCTCCAGTCTTTTTTATTGCCTTCTTGAAAGGTGACACAGTACTTTGTACAGTGCAATAGGAAAACTGAAGGATGATGTGTTAGCGAGAATTTATTTCACTTTAGCATTATTCTTCTAAGTGAGCACGTCATTTACTTTATTATTTAGTCATTTTCAAAACATGGTTAGGAATAATTAATGAGCAAAGGTTGGTGAAAAATCACTCACAAACTTGTGGGAAAAACTACAGTTTTCCCCTTCTCAGATAATGACATCTTTTTGTTGCTTGGGCCAGAAAAAGTTGGCGTTATCCTAGATCAGTGATGGCGAACCTTTTGAGCTCAACGTGTCAGCATTTTGAAAAACCCTAACGTAACTCTGGTGCCGTGTCACATATAGAAATTTTTTGATATTTGCAACCATAGTAAAACAAAGACTTATATTTTTGATATTTTATATATTTAAATGCCATTTAACAAAGAAAAAAATGAGTTCGCGTGTCATAGGTTCGCCATCACTGTCCTAGATCCTTCTTTCTCTCTCTCTTTTCAGTCTTATAAATCAGCAAACCCTTTAGGCTCTGCCTTTCAAAAATAACCTGAAGCTGATCCCTTTTCACTAGCTCTACTACTTCCATCCTGGGTCAGTGCACCATCCTCTCTTGCCTGGATTATTGTAACAATCTCCTACCTGGTCCCACCATTGACTCCAAATAATTTATTCTGAGCACAGCATCAGATGTGATCCTTTAAAAATATAAATCTGATCATGCTCAAAAGCCCACTAATGTGCTTCACTCAGGGACTTCTGGACAAGGCTGTGGTCGAGCTGGCTCCCACGTACCCCTTTGGTTCCATCTCCCGTTCTTTCCCTTTCTCACTCTCCTCCGGCCACACTTGGCTTCCCGCTGTCCCGCACGCTTGCCAGGGACTTTGTTTGACTTGTTTCCCCCACTTGTACTGCTCTTCTCCAGACACCCTCAGGTCTGTCTTTACCTCATTCACATTTTTGTTCAAATGTTACCTTTCAGCTAGTTCTTTTTAGTCATTCTGCTTTAAATTTTCCATAACTCTTACCATCTTCCAGTATAAAAACATCTCTTTAAAAAAAAAAAAAAAAACTTCTTGTCCCTCCTTTAGAGGTTTTTGTCTGGCTTTGTTTATAGCTGTTTCCCCAATGTCGAGGATAGTGAATGATGTCCAGAAAGTATTTATCAAATGGGTGCTACATTCCAGAGGTTTTCTACTTGTTACTTTTTCTTTAACAAGGGAATACTTAGTAACTAGGAATTTAGTGTGTGGAACTCTCTGTATTTGTCACCAGCCATTCTCTCTCATTTACTAGGGACCACTTGTCCCCAGTGTGCGTGTGATGGTTTATACTGTTGGGGCAGTAATGCTGCATGGTGCAGGCTTTGGAACCAAATTGACTAGTTTCAGGTCTGGCTCTGCTGCAGTCTGTCTTGGCAACATTAGGCGTATTACTGTGCTTTCTCATCTATACAATTAGAACAAAAGTAGTACCTCAGAGGGTTGTTTTGAGCCATGTAAAGCTCTCAGAACAGTTCCTGGTACATAGTAAATGTTCAATATATGTTGTTATGATTGCTAACCTTTCTGGGCTCATCTTAGTTGTTCTGAGACAGGTGTCAACTATATTCCTGAGTGGCAATACTGAGAACTATTGGATTCAGGGTCTCCCTTTTTTTTTTTTTTTTTTAATTCTCACCCAAGGATATTTTTCCCATTGATTTTTTTAGAGAGATAGGGAGGGAGGGAGGGAGGGAGGGAGGGAGGAGGAGAGAGGTAGAGAGAAACATCAGTGGGGGAGAGACACATCTGGGGATGGAACCTGCAACCCAGTTATGTGCCCTTGAGTGGAATAAAGCCCATTACCTTTGGCTCATTGTTTCAGTTTGCTGGGACTGCTATAACAAATGACCACATACTGGGTAGTTTAAACAACAGGAATTTCTTTCACATAGTCTGAGGCTGAGAAGTCCAAGATCAAGGTGCCTGCCAGGTGGGTTTCATTCTGAGGCCTCTCTTCTTGGCTTATAAGCTGCTTCCATCTCCCTGTGCTCACGTGTCCTCTTTGTGCATGTGTTGGTGGAGAGAGAGCAAGAGCAAGAATGCACCGGTGCACTTGTGGGCAAAGCTCTCTGCTGTCTCTTCTTATAAGGACACTAATCCTATCAGATCAGGGTCTCCCTTATAACCTCATGTAACCTTAAGTACTTCTTAGAGGTCCTGTTGCCCAATACTGCCACTCTGAGGCCTAGGGCTTCACCATGTGAATTTAGGGCAGAGGGAGGAGCACAAACATTCAGACCATAGTACTTGTCTTTTTAACTCATCAAAAATTTGAGTATTTACTATGCACTAACCACCTTTATAGACCTGCCATTATCTAGTTGTGTAAATTCAAAGAAATTACTCAATCTCAGTACTCTACAATTCCTTTTTTTAAAAAAAATATATCTTTATTGATCTCAGAGAGGAAGAGAGATATGTAGAAACATCAATGATGAGAGATAATCATTAATTGGCTGCCTCCTGCATGCCCCCCACTGGGGGTCAAGCCCCACAACCCATGCATGTGCCCTGACCAGGAATTGAACCTGTGACCGCTAGATGCATGGAACGATGCTCAGCCAACTAAGCCACACTGGAAATTTAGCCAGTAGGTAGACTATTTTATATTTCTTTCTGTTAGATATTCTGCAAACCTTTAAACTAAATTTACTCTAAATTAAATTCCTTTGTAGGCACAGGTTTGTATTCCTGTAGTCTACTGCTCTTTGCTAGGCAAGTTTCCTCATAGCATTATCTCTTAGAGTTTATCCTGAGGGGGCTAGCGATATTGGTGTTCTTGTATACTTTTACTAACACATCTAAATCCATTATGGGAGATCAGTAAGTATGGATTGACATGATGACCATGATGTGCTTTTTTACTCTTTTTTTTTTAAATATATTTTATTGATTTTTTACAGAGAGGAAGGGAGAGAGATAGAGAGTTAGAAACATCGATGAGAGAGAAACATCGATCAACTGCCTCCCACACATCCCCCACTGGGGATGTGCCTGCAACCCAGGTACATGCCCTCGACCGGAATCGAACCCGGGACCCTTCAGTCCGCAGGCCGACGCTCTATCCACTGAGCCAAACCGGTTTTGGCTACTTTTTTACTCTTAAGGGAAGAAAAAACTTGTGCTTTCCCTTCTAATTTCTCCCTTTTGATCTGTGACATTTGAAAGTAGTTTTTCTGAAGTCTCTGGCTTTTCTCTTTTTGTGAATATCAGCAACAAACTATGAAGTCAGCTTCACAGGATGTAAAAAATGTGGTAACATGGGTGCGAGACTATGTTGGTGTCAACATTTCCATGACTGATTGAGAAAGTTTGCCAGAAACAGTGTCACTAAGACTGTTGTAGGAACTAGATCATAGTGGGGAGAGGTCTTGCCCTAGTTTTAACAGAAATCCTTAATGGCAAACTTTAAGGAATGGCAAAGTATTAAGAAACAAACCATTTAGAAACAAATTCTTCACAATTTAAAGCTGTTTCTGCTAGAATTTAAAATTCGTTATTCCTACAGCATAGTAATAGGTATTGTAGTGATGATGGTAATAATTATAAGGATGCTGATTAGCAGCGACTGGTTTTTGAATATCTACCATTTGCCAGACTTCACACCAAATATTTTAAAGTCATTAACACGTCGAATTCTAACAACAACCCAATGGTAAGTGGTCTTGGACTGGCCATTCTAGTTTCACCTATAAACTCTTTAAAGTCAGGGATGAATTCCTGTGTTCCAGCACTTTACTGTAATACTGAACACCTACCAGGTAGTAGAGGTTGAACTGATTTGAACTCTCGTCTTGTTTATAGCTGTCAGTCTTTGCCTGCCCATGCCCTGCCCAGCTATGGATACAGAAGGCTTGCAAATGCAATTCTCTAAATTAGAGAGTTTAGTCTGCCCGTATGTTAAGCAGCTGCTTTCCTACTAGTCAGCATGGTCTTTAAACAATTTGATGCCTCATTACCCGTGTGCCAAGGGTTAAACATTACCCTTATTAAATTGTCTAGTCTTTTCCCTGGTCTTTTTATTATGGTGCATGGGGCATTCTAGTTTTTCTTGGGACCGGAGGCCAACACTGATCCCGAGTTCAGTTAACAAAGGATTTTCTCAGTCATGTTTTGCTAGTGCCTTTTAAAAATTTATTGGATCTGGATTCCCTTTTTCTTGCTTGAGTGTTAAAGTATTCCTTCCTGTGTGATTAGGAAAAGTAAACTTTGCCTTGTCTTCTCACACTGAACCCCCTGAACAAGAACAGCTCAGATTAGGCTAGTTTGGTATATCCTTAAGACTTGATCATTTGGATCTTGACCTTTCTGTAGGTGATACATCTTTTCCCAATTTCCATTTTGACAAGTCTTTTTCTCAATAATTCCTTGCTTGCAGGACTCCACCAATTCCCTTTATTTTCGTTGTTGCATACTAATGTCACACTCAATCTGAAGCTCCTCTTAACTGTTGTTTAGAACGCCTTTTCTTTCAGCCTCCCATTTAAAAAAAAAAAAAAAAAAAGCCCTAGCCGGTTTGGCTCAGTGGACAGAGCATTGTCCTGCGGACTGAAGGGTCCCGGGTTCGATTCCAGTCAAGGGCACATGCCTGGGCTCAGTCCCCAGTAGGAGGCCTGCAGGAGGCAGCCGATCAGTGATTCTCTCTCATCATTGATGTTTATATCTCCCTCCCTCTCTGAAGTCAATAAAAAACATTCAATAATAAATAAATAAATAAATAAATAAATAAATAAATAAATAAATAATCCCTTCTTTTACCTTCACATTTCTTTTGTTTCCCTCTCCTTGAACTATACAACATACATTACTTAGGGAAACCCAGTTATATTTTAAAGCGTAGGTCTTGGAAATATGTTTATGTACTGTCCAAGATCAGTTTCTCTTCATCTGTCTCTCCCCAGGTAATTAACACAAATGAAAATAGTGACCTTGTAGAATAGCTTGCAAGGGAGGTAGCAACATACCAACTCCCCCAGGATGCTGTTGAGCTTGGAAGCCGACTGGCATGAAGTAAGCAAGAAGAGTAAGCCTGTGAAACAGAACTAAGTGTTTCAGAACTAGGAACTAAATGGAAGCAAGGAAAGCAAGGGGAAGGGGAAAGTGGTGCTGGCTCTAATGTGGAAAAGATTTTAAAATAATAACAACAGTGGCAATTCAGAATACATTGAAAGCCCCAGTTGTTTTCTTTAAATTTCACGTTCTCCTTGTATTAGTAAGTGGACTGAATTGTGTGTGTGTTTTTATACATCTCTGAATAAAAGGTCAAAAGAATATAGCTCATTAAATTCCTTGTTGCCTCCAAACAAATCCTAAAAGTTCAAATAACTGGAAGTCAATACCTAAATCTTTACCCTACTATTTTCAGAGGAAATTGAGACCTGCCTATATTAGCCGTTTATCCAGAATAGCATATGTTCTGTATTACTCCAGCCAAGTCTCCTGCACTGTGTGCCTATATTCTGCATTATAATTGATGTTCATGGTGTCAGCCAGATATTTTTAGTATAGTTCTGTATTATTTTATTGATTCTCACATATGACAGTTCTCAGGTAACCAGAAACTCCTATTGTTTTAAATTTGATTTTATTGTTTCTCTTATGACACAAAAGTTGTAAAGCCCTTTTCTATTATCCTTATCATTTTGTTTATAGATTACCATTTTGAACCTTTTGAATGGACGTCGCCACAAAAGTCCATATTTACAGAATATTCTGTATGTTTAGCCCCATGCTCTCAGTCAGGAATGAGGAGGAGATATAAATCAGAATCTCAGGGTTGGGAGGAGAGAGACTATATAGTTTAGAAAAGAATATTTAAACTTCTAAGTCATTCTGGACATTTTAGAAAGTAAGACTGTGGTATTCTGAGCTGATGGAAGGTTCAGAAGATAAAAGTGAGTAAATATTATAGAACAAGGGATTTTTAAATGGTTAAGAAATGCTGGTTTAGAGTCTCTAATTTTCTGAGTGACTAAAAGAATTTCTCATTGGTAAGCCTGGAGTAGAAGTATGTCATTAGAGCTTGTTCAGACTAAAAGATGTGGTGGACTTGAGGAAAATTCAGGCATGACCAAAAAGGGGCAATAGATTCTTGACCCCAGGTTTTCCCTTGAGGGTTTAAAGCCAGATTGGTTCAAACAGCTGTTTAACAGAAAACAAAAAACACACACAAAAATAAACAAAGACTTCTCTTCGTGGACCAGCCCCTCAGTAAGACAGTTGGAATATGGGAGCTCGAGTGTTTTCTCGTCAGTTGGTTCCTGACTTGAAAGAATTACAGTGAGCCTAGGATTTGGGTCTCTGGCCTAGCACTTGGAAGAGAAGGGGGGTGGGGTTTTTTAAGAAGATGAGGGTTAGAAATGAATGTAGAGGCCCTTTAATCAAAGGGAAACCTTCAACAGAGGTAGGATCAGGACGTGAGCTTGGGGCAAATACCCAAGTTAGAAATATTAGTTGTTCACCAGGGAAAAATAGGAGTGTTTGAATGGAATAGCTCCTTAAAAGAAGGAATTACCGCATAACTTTGTTAATTTTCTGGCCTATTGGTTCTTAAACTTTATTGTGGGTCTTGAACCTCATTGAGTATCTAATGAAAGCGCTGGACCAGGTCCCCAGAACAGTATATATTTACATTTTGCACACCGTTTTGAGAGGAGCATGGGCCCTGTGAAGCCCAATGATTTAAGAATGCGTTAACTCTTCTGTCATCTGCTACTGCTCAGACTTAGCCAAAATATAGTGAACTTGGTGCCACAGGAAATATTTGGATGCTCTAAGATGATTAAGTTTGTTTGGCATGTGGATAAAGAATGAATTATATTTAAGGTAAAAATGTATGTGTGCATTAGATATGTACTCTTGGACCAGACAATATTAGTATCTGGATTTTAAAGAACTGAATTTTTTTTCATGTTTCTTTTCTTAGTACCTAAAAATTTGAACATGCTTTCTCTTCCTGTAAGTGGCCTGAGGTGACCTCTGAAAATGATTTGCTATTTACTTAACCCAGAAAACCCCACAAAATCATGCAAATCTAGAGGTTCAAATTTTTGTGTTCACTTTAAGAACACTTGTGAAACTGCCCAGGCCATCAAGGGCATGTGTATCCAAAAAGCCACCAAGTATCTGAAGGATGTCCCTTTACAGAAGCAATGCATGCCATTCTGCGGTTAGTGGTGGAGTGGTTGGTAGGTGTGCCCAGGCCAAACAGTGGCTGGACGCAGGGCCCGTGCCCACAGAGTGCTGAATTTTTGCTGCACATGATTAAAAATGCAGAGAGTGAACTTAAGGGTTTAGATGTAGGTTCTCTGGTCATTGAGCACATCCAGGTGAACAGAACTCCCAAGATGGGGTGTAGAATTTACAGAGCTCATGGTTCCGACACCAGAAGAGGAGGATATTGCACAGAAGAAAAAGATATTCCAGAGAAACTGAAGAAACGGAAACGTAAAGCCTGGGAGTAAATTCAGCATAAAATAACTGCTAATAAAAGTAAAAGCAGAATGTTGATTGTCTTTAAAGTGTCCTTACAATATGGATCAACTGAGTTTTCTTCTGATTAGAATGAAAAATAGATTACATAATTGATACAGCTGAGATATAAGGTATGCTATTTAATGGGCTGGACAGAAGGTCCTGGAAAATTGGCTGCAATTCAGGAGCTGTCATTCACTGTGACTCTGAACGAGTCATTTATCCTGTTGTCAAAAAGGATACATCATAAAAAGATACTGTTAGCAAACTCAAATTGTAGGATACAGAAAAGCAACAAACAAAATTTATGCTCCAAGTCACGTAACTTCCCCACTAAAACCGCAGGGAGGGTAGAACTAGAAGATGGGGAATCAAGATCACAGAGGCAGATGTGAAATTGGACATTTCCGTGTACGGCAGCTGATAGTTAGTGGAAATAGCAGGCTGGATCCAGGCGATATATTTGGAGTGAGGCCTCTGTTTTTAGGAAAGCTAGAGCCAGAGTGGGCATACGGGCTGAGTAAATATCAAAAGGTCAGGACATATTGAAGATCCAAACTAGTCTAGCAGGTAAATTTTGATGTTGAGGCAGATAGCCCAGGCAGTATTTTAGAGGTAAGATTCTTGGGTAAGATACCTGATGACTGGGGATTCAGGTATCTGTAGTAATAAATAGGTTTTGGATATCATGTATTTATTTATTTGTTTGTTTGTTTTCCTTTTATTCAGTAAATATATTGTGCAAATCTACTGTGGGCCAAGAGCTCTCGTAGGTGCTGGGAATACATAGTGGGCTTGATTTGGATGCTGAATCAGTCCATTGCGTCATCACAAATTACTTCTGTTTTTGGTGAAGGTAGGAATGGATTCCTAAAATTGTTAGCCTGAAGCTTGGCAGAGTGTGAGACAACCTGGCTAGATTGAAAGGAAGGAGATAGCAAATAAAAGTGATTTCTTCCTGCCCTCACACATAGTTTAGAACTTTAGGGATTGACTTTCCTAGCTTCTGTTTATTTTTTTGGTAAATAATATTGTTTTTTATACAGTTTCATAAGAAACGTGATTGTGATTATCAGTTTTTCAGGAATCTTATTCATGTTATCTTAGTTTTAAATGATGACCCCAAAATATTTGTGTTGTTTTCAGTGGGAAGTAACACGTACTATAGTATTAACTTAGACTATCTAGAAAGATTCTACACATATTCGTATGTATTGGTCCTTAACGGATTTGAATCAGAACTTCTGTCTTAATCAGTCTTTCCTCTTTCCCTTTCTCCTTCCCTTCCACCAGCTCTCCCTTCCTCCTGTCCTCCTTTTCTTCCTTCCATTGAGTTTTAATAATTTTATAGATAATATATAACCTGGTTTTTAAAAAGTGGCATGATATACAATGTTGAATATTCCATTGGTAAAATAATTATCTAAAAGTGTTTGTGTCTTTTGCTTGATGTGTATATTTTGTTTTTGGCTAAGGTGATTGAAGAAAACTTATTCTGGAGATAATAAAGAAAAAAATTCTAACTCTGAAACTGATGATCAAATGGAAGGTGTGAGCCATTTTTTTCACCATAAAATAATTTTCAAAGAATGCTATTATTTATAAAAACTAATCAAACATATTAATAAAGGAATATCTCTTAAGTTCTAATAGCCCTTACCAACACAACAACCTTTAGTTAAGAAACATGAATAATAAATAAAAGGCTGTTATGAGCAAGTGTCTGCATACTGATTTTGTCTTATGATGTGGGGAAATATGTGTCAAGTGAACACAAAGAATACATTGTAAAGTCCATGAAATGTTTCAGTAATTTTTTAAGAAGAAACATATGATATGATCATTGCAAACATTTGGCATAATCATTTTGGTGTTCTGGGTGTCATCAAAATATAAAGCTGCTGGCAGATGTATCAGATTATTCTGAATTTTGGTGCTGAGTAGTTTTTCTTTAATTACACTTTCTTTTGAGATAATTGTAGATGCACTGCACATATTTAAAGTGGTATTTGATGGGATTCTGACATAGGTGAATACCTGTGATACAGTCAAGATAATGAATATATCCATCACTCCCAGTGTCTTTATTATCTTGCCACATTTGCTTTACGATTTTCTTTCTATAATTTTTCTGAACCATTTGAGAGTAAATTTAAAATATGTGGCATAGTTTACAATGTGCAATAAAGATTCAGCAAATGTGGGAAAAATATGTGTGTATGTATACGTGTGTGTGTGTCGGCATCCCTTTAGTTCAAAGTATGGTACTTCCATACTATTTTCTAAAAATAGGGGCAGTCTCTTACATAACCACAGTACCGTTATAAAAACCAGGACATTTAATATAGATACCATTATCTCATCTGCAGCCCACATTCCAGTTTTCCATTTGTCCCAATAATGTTCTTTATGTGAACAGATAGACTTTTCCTTTTCATGAAACTTTTTCTTCTCAGATAATTGAGATTTGCATACAATTGTAAGAGAGATCCCATGTGCCCCTTTACCAATTTCCCCCAGTGGTAACATCTTGTAAAACTATAACATAATATCACAGCCAGGAAGTTGACAGTGATGCTGTCAACATGCAGAACATTTTCATCTCCACAAGATTCCTGTTTCCCACTTAAGCCACAGGCACTTCTCACCTGCCCCTACTTCTCTTTAACTTGCGGCAACCACTAGCCAGTTCTCCATTTCTGTAATTTTGTCATTTCAAGAATGTTATATAAATGGAATCATACAGCATATAACTTTTTGAGGTTTTATTTCTAAATGTGGCATGATTCTCTGGAGATTCCTCCTGATTGTTGCACATATCCTTTTTATTGCTTAGTAATATTCTATGGTTTGGATGTACCATAGTTTGATTAAACATTCACACATTGAAAGACATCTGGGGTTTTCAAGTTTTTGCCCATTATGAATAAAGCTGCTATAAACATTGTGTATGGATTTTTATGTGAGCATTTCTGTGGGATAAATGCCCAGGACTGCAATTGCTGGATCCTATGGTAATTGCATTTTTTATATCCTCACCCGAGGATAAAATGTAACTATCAATTATTTTAAAAAGTATCGATCTGCAACATACATGGTTCTAGTTGGGTCTCTCTCTCCTAATTTATCCCTGTGCGTGTCCATCTTAGACACGCTGGTTCCATTGTTTGGCATGCTGTTGCCTATTGTGCCAGCAATTTTAATTTGTTTCCCGATTTGTCGTCATTCATGTCATGGTTAATCTTTTGTAAGCTGAAGAACTACACATTGGGAAAGTTAAGAAAAGGCCAGATACCTATTGTAATGTAGAATCTTGGGTTTTAGAAAGGAAATGAAGTACTGTGCTCTGTATTAAGGTAACACCTTATAATCACACTCTTTCATATATTTGCAGCTAACTGTTTTTGAATATTCACATCAGCTTTGGTGTTTAGGTCACATTTTATCGCCAAATGAGTTCCTCTTCCTCCTCCACCACCACCACCACCACCACCACCACCACCACCACCACCACACGATGTTAGGGTTAGGGAGGAAGAAGAAAGTAAGAAACAGTTTTCCAAGCTTTTTTGGATTTTGGAATTACACATAAGGAATTTTGAACTTGTGGAAATAGGGCAGCCAGCACACTCACTGTTTTAACTACTGAGGTGGTACTTACTCTAGGCCTGGATTTGCCATCTGTGATTGTTTCCAGGATGAAAACAAAAGCCCCTATTGGTTTAATCCTGTTATATGGGGTTGATCTTAAAAATTGTTGGATTAGTATTAGGATTTTGAGTTTAATCCTGTAAGGATCAGACTAACTTTCATCTTACGTATTCTTAATCCGTCTTTAATCTTGTTAATTATGCCAGACCAATCTCCTAAGTGTCAGAGAGAGAGAGAGAGAAGTAAATATTCATATAGTTATTTTTCCAAAGATACCTTTCTCTCTGAAAAAGAAAACAATTTTTCTCACAAAGAGCCGTAGAGCCACACACACTTCTCCAGAGTGGCACTGGCATTGCAAAGGGGTCATCAGTTCTGTATCCTTATACCTGAGGTAAAGAAAGTCTTGGCAAGGCCTCCTGAGAGGGAATCTGGTCTTCTTCATCTTGGATTTCCTGGGAAGGTGGGCACCCTTCTGAAAGAGGGTTTTATTTAAGTTTAAAGGCTTTTAGGAAAAAAAATTAAAATTAGCTGAATTAATTATAATCGAGACACCACTCTTTTATAGTGGAACAGAATATCAGTTCTTAACTTTCGACCTTCACATTGAAACTGTGCTGTGTGCCTTCAGAAAAGAAAATACACATTTGGTCTTGGATCTTTTTGCTTCCATTTTGTGGAATATAACTGATGGACCTGGTTTTCTTCCCTCCCTCCCTCCCTTTGGATAATTGTCAGCAACTGTCCACTCCCAGCAATCACAATAATACATCCTAGCTCACCATACACACACACACGGTGTCCCCCTGCATATGTATGCACACACTTTGAATAATTATAAAGGCAGTATTTATTAAAATACATTTCATATACAAAATTGAACTGTCAACTGTTAAAGTGTGTATAAAATTTTGGCGGGACACCCTGTAAATGTCCATATTCCTACTTTTAGGTGTGTGAGGTTTTGTAATTGGGTCAAAATTTTTGCAGATTGATTCAGGAACCAGTAAAACATATAGCAAATTATTTCTCTTGGGGCCCCATGTAATTACTATTCTCTCATTAGTTGTTGAGTGGTGGTTGCTGTTGTTTTTTTAAAAACTAACAATTGGGATACTAACGTAGATTCCTTAAACTGCTAGAACATGTTGGTTTTGTGTCATGGGGTGAAACCCTGGCAGATGTCTATATTAATTTTTCTATGATTATTTCACTTCTGACAATTACTGAAGGATTCCTACATATGAAAGGTATAGTAAGCCATTGTATTGTGAATTAAAATAAAATAGGTTTTAGAACTATTGATATTTTATATTCAGCTATCCTTTATTTTTTTCCAAATGAAATGGGTACATGGTCTTTTTATGCATGAATGTTGATGAAAGTTTACTTTGCATATTTGTGTATTTATGTATTCATTTATGTATTTATATTAAATATGTTTTTATTTATTTTAGAGAGAAAGGGAGAGAAATAGAAACATCGATGAGTGGGAAATATCAATCAGCTGCCTCCTGCACGCCCCCTACTGGGGATCAAGCCCACAACCCAGGCATGTGCCCTGACTAGGAATTGAGCTGGTGACCTCTTGGTTCATGGGTTGACGCTCAACCACTGAGCCACACCAGCTGGGTGGCTTTGCATATTTATTTAAAAGCAAATTAAGGGAACTTCTTTGCAAAAAATGAGAGATATCTTTATTATTGGCAGTACTATAATGCTGACATTGTGATTGTGAGACCTGGAAAGAAGTTCTTACCAGAATCTAATTAGGTAAGTGGGAAAAATTTAGAGCTGCGGAACTCACTTTAGGTGGAGTGATTGTGCCTGTGCATACTTTGCCAGAAGTGAGGAGAGGCAACTGTGATTTCTAATCCTCTTTGGGGGAAGCTCCATATCAGGGCTGCACAGAAACATTCAGTGAAGCAGCTCCTTTATCATAAAGAGAATTTTAATTAAAAAATGTTCTTGCATCGTGAGCAAGAGTAAGCGACAGCCGGCTATACTAGGCATTTATCACCTTCAAACCACATTACCAGTAATTGCTGCATTAAATCAAAGTCAGAAGAGATTACAGGTCTGAATTGAGCAAGGGGCTGGTGCCAACCCAAGGATTCCCACACTGCTGCATTGCTGCTATCAGAGAGCCATAGCCCTATTCCCAGTAGGGATGAGAGTCAGGTGGTGTCTGATAGTTCATCTGTAAGGCACAGCATGGTGAACACGATCCAAGAAGAGAGGCAGCTACACTTCCAAGACCCCTTGGCCTCGCCTGTTGGTTATCTTTTTCTTCGGAACACAGGGGATGGTTTCTCACTGTACATGTTACCTGCTTTGCACTTGTGGAGATTTGCTTTGGGATAAAAATCACTTGTACGTTCTCTGCTCCTTTACATGTTAATATTCCCTTGTTGGTCAAGCATGGTCTTCTCACTTGATTGAGTTACTCATTCAACAGAAATGTATTGCCCTCACACTGGGTAAGTGTAGGCGCTTCCTCTTTCTTTTCCCCTCCACTGCTGTCATTCCTTCTTCTAACACAATTACAGAGCTCTTTATATTCTATCTGCTTCCTGGTGAGTCCACATATGCCTCAGATATAGAGCTAGCTGCACAAATCAGATAATCCTGAATTTCCTTTAATGCTCTTCTTAAATTATTGGAGGTGATGATGACAATGACAATGATGATGCAACGATGACAAAAACAGGTATAACTTAATATTCACTAATGGCAGGCCTATTCATATCTTGACTGATTAAATCATCCCATCAATCCTGTGAGGTAGTTATTAATATCTCCTTTTTTTAGATGAGGGAGCTGAGATAGGTTAAATAATTTCCAAAGTTACGCAGCTAGGAAGTATTGGATCTGTGATTTGAATTCAAGTGGTCTGGCTTCAGATCTCTGAACTCTTAACCACACACAGCATTGCTTATGTGCACCAATTAAGCA
The DNA here is from genome assembly GCF_963259705.1 of Myotis daubentonii. NCBI lineage: Eukaryota > Metazoa > Chordata > Mammalia > Chiroptera > Vespertilionidae > Myotis > Myotis daubentonii. The sequence continues at coordinate 9,169,116 of NC_081841.1, forward strand.
TTCTAGTCTGAGTTGGCTGGGCCTTGGTGGTTTAGGATGACCTCACTTTCATGTCTGGCTGTTGGCAAATTGATTGGTCTGGGGGGCTCAACTGAAATAGTTCATCTTCATTCCACTTGCTTTCTCATCCGTCCATCATGGTTCTGCACACAGTGGTCTCTGGGGTCCAGAAAGTAGCAAGGGAGGGCAAGCCCCAGTGAACAAGTACCTGTCAAGCCTCTGCTTGCATCACATTTGCTAATGTGTCAAAGGCCAATGTAAGTCACAAGGCCAAAACCACCTTCAAGGGGTGGAGAGAAATTTTGTTGGAGGGTCTATGAAATATTGTGACTCCTTTTGTAATCTACCTCAGAAATATTTTGAGTTAATCGAGATAAAAGTTTCCATGGAGGTAAAAAGCTTTATTATATAAGATGTGGAATCTTACAGGTCTGTCATCCATTTTGAGTTAAATGTTGTATATGTAAACATATTTTCCTAATAGTATTAGAATATTTACAATTATTTTCCGCTTTAAAAGTTACATCTTTACCCTAACCCTTTATGTGCGGTCTTTCTGGATTTAAAGTGAATGCCTGTTGTTGTATTATTTATGGATACATTTTACTTCTTAGTAATGCTTACTTAGAGTGAAAGAGTAAGGAGAGACACTTTTAGTAACAAAAGTGCTCATTTCTGGCCTCACAGTTTGCATGTTGTATCTCTTGTTTTAATTAGAATAATGCATTTCAGCCAGAGCATGTACTGTGTGTCATACAAAGGAGTGGTTAACTGTGATTTGCTGATCTTTGGTAGATATTGTTTAAAGCATTTCCATTGAAAATTCAATTTTTACAGTACCTTAGAACCAGTAGGACTCCTGAATATTTTTGAAGCAATCAAAGATGAGCTTTGTGGAGCATATTAACATTTAAGGTAGGCTGCCAGGGGGTCCATTTAAAGATTTGGACTTTTTCATATGGACAAGAAAACAACATGATCAAAGAAAAGCACTGAGGCATAAAACAAAACAAGATAAAAATCCACTTTAATAGAGCAACAGTGCAGTATCTATAATTATCTTTGTACTTTATTGCCGCTCGGAAGACAAAGTAGTAGTATCACAAGATAGAAACTTTTGTTAAAATATATGTTAAAGTTTAAGCATCATGTCTATTTTTATTCTGATCATGAATTTATCAATTTTGCTGCCATCCTTTTACTGATATTAACTAAACAGCTGTCTCTCAAACCTTGATCACCTGTTTGCTAAATTCAGTCATCTTTTCTAAATTCTTATGCCCTTTAACCTTTCTGTATTTCTACTTGACATTGTTATATACTCATCTCTGGTATCAATTTATGAAATACTTTCCCTAGTATAAAGAACTCAGGATTGAAGAAAAGTAGCAGATGTCCTCTGTGTCCTGGCTTTTGTGAATAGTGCTCGATCCTGCTTAATCTTTTTATCCCCTGCTGCTATTTCTACCTTCTAGAAGGGAGTATTCCTTAAGGTTCTATTTTCAGCCCTTTGCCTTGTATCTGCAGTTCTCTTCTTTTTTCTTTTCTCTCTCTCTCTCTCTCTCTCTCTCTCTCCTTTCTCCTCTTTCTCTCTCCTCTCTCTCTCTTCCTCTTTCTTCTATTTGTCTTTTCTTTCTAAAAATATTTTTATTGATTTCAGAGAGGAAGGGAGAGGGAAAGAGATAGAAACATTAATGATGAGAGAGAGAGAGTCATTGATTGGTTGCCTCCTGCACACCCCCTACTGGGGATCTAGCCCAAAATCTGGGCATGTGCCCTTGACTGGAATCGAACCTGGGACCCTTTGTCCACAGGCTGATGCTCTATCCAATGAGCCAAAGCAGCTAAGGCTGTCTTTTCTTTTTTGAAGTACACAGAAAATGTGCAGTGATAAGTGTGGGAGAAAATCTCAGCCACATTCTGGCCTTGGCTGTTCCTGCCATATTTCTGTTGGGTCTTCATGTCTAACCCTGGCCTCTCTCTGCTGGGGCTACCACCTACATCTCTGAATATTTGTTAGACATTTCCTATTGGGTGTCCGCTGTAACTTAAAACCCCTTCCCGCCTTCAAGTTTTTCCGCTTTCCATTCTTCCTGCAGCCACCAGAACCATTTTCACAAACTATTATTTTTGTAGCACTCTTTCCCTCCCAGTCAAGTAGACAGGTCAAACTGATCACCAAGTAAGTCTTGCATATTTCTGACTACATATATATCTTTATTTCCCCCACCCCCTTCATCCTCATCTAACTTTTGTATTATTCCAGTACACAACAGTCTTTGGACCCTTCTAAGATTATTGCAACTAAAGCCAATTTTGTACCGTAGACCAGCAGTCTTAGCAATCTTTTTTTTTTTAACTTAAAATGTACATTTAATAAGAAACACTTGAGAGTAATCTTTTTTTTTTTTAAATATTTCCATTGATTTTTTACAGAGAGGAAGGGAGAGAGACAGAGAGTCAGAAACATCGATGAGAGAGAAACATCGATCAGCCGCCTCCCGCACATCCCTCACTGGGGATGTGCCCGCAACCCAGGTACATGCCCTTGACCGGAATCGAACCCAGGACCCTTCAGTCCCCAGGCCGACGCTCTATCCACCGAGCCAAACCGGTTTTGGCGAGAGTAATCTTGAATCTGGAATTTATAGACTTACCCAAATCCTTTTTTTTTATTGTCTAAACTTTTACATATGTCTCCTTTTCCCCCCCGATTGACACCCCTCTCCCCCGAAGCCATTCCCACCCCAGGCAAGCCCCCACCGCCCAGTGTCTGTGTCCATTGGTTATGCTAATATGCATGTATATAAGTCCTTTGTGGTTACTCTCTCACCACCACCTCCCCCCGACACACACACACACACATACACACCTCCCCTGCCATTTGTCTCTGGATCTATTTTTGTTTATCAGTTTATGTTGATCATTATATCCCACAAATATCATGTGATATTTATCTTTCCCCGACTGGCTTATTTCACTTAGCATAATGCTCTCCAGTTCCATCTATGCTGTTGCAAATTGTAATAGTTCCTTCTTTTCTATATCGGCATAGTATTCCATTGTGTAGATGTACCACAGTTTCTTAATCCACTCATCTGCTAATGGGCACTTAAGTTTGTTTCCAAATCTTAGTTATTGTAAATTGTGCTGCTATGAACATAGGGATGCATATATCCTTTCTGATTGGTGTTTCTGGTTTCTTGGGATATATTCCTAGAAGTGGGATCACTGGGTCAATGGGAGTTCCATTTTTAACTTTTTGATGAAACTCCATACTGTCTTCCACAGTGGCTGCACCAGTCTGCATTCCCACCAGCAGTGCACAAAGGTTTCTTTTTCTCCACATCCTCGCCAGCACTTGTCTTTTGTTGATTTGTTGATGATAGCCATTCTGATAGGTGTGAGATGGTATCTCATTGTTGTTTCGATTTGCATCTCTTGGATGATTAGTGGCTTTGAGCATATTTTCATTTGTCTCTCGGCCTTCTGTATGTTCTCTTTTGAAAAGTGTCTATTTAGGTCGTTTGCCCATTTTTTGATTGGATTGTTTATCTTCCTTTTGTTAAGTTGTATGAGTTCTCTGTAAATGTTGGAGATTAAACCCTTATCTGAGATAGCATTGGCAAATATGTTCTCCCATGCAGTGGGCTTTCTTGTTGTTTTGTTGATGGTTTCTTTTGCTGTGCAGAAGCTTTTTATTTTGATGTAGTCCCATTTGTTTATTTTCTCCTTAGTCACCATTACCCTAGGAGCTGTGTCAGTAAAGATAATTGCTACAACATATGTTTGCTATCTTGCTGCCTATGGTGTCTTGTAGGATTTTTATGGTTTCCCGTCTTACATTTAAGTCCTTTAACCATTTTGAGTTTATTTTTGTGTATGGTGTAAGTTGGTGATCTAGTTTCACTTTTTTTTTTTTTTTTGCATGTATCTGACCAAATTTCCCAGCACCATCTATTGAAGAGACTCTCTTAACTCCATTGTATGCTCTTGCCGCCTTTGTCAAATATTAATTGAGCATAATGGCTTGGGTCAATTTTTGGGTTCTCTGTTCTGTTCCATTGGTATATATGTCTGTTCAAGTACCAGGCAGTTTTGAAAACTGTGGCTTGGTAATATAGCTTGATATCTGGTATTGTGATCCCTCCAGCTTTGTTCTTTCTCAGGATTGCTGTGGCTATTCAGGGTCTTTTTTAATTCCAGATGAATTTTTGGAGAATTTGTTCTAGACCTTTGAAATATGCTGTTGGTATTTTAATGGGGATTGCATTGATCTGTAGATTGCTTTGGGCAGTATGGACATTTTAATGATGTTGATTCTACCAATCCATGAACATGGTATGTTCTTCCATTTGTTTATGTCTCCCTCTATCTCTTTTTTCCAATGTCCTGTAGTTTTTTGAGTATAGGTCTTTTACATCCTTAGTTAAGTTTATTCGTAGGTATCTTTTTTTGAGGGGGGGGGGATGCAATGGTAAATGTGATTTTTTTTTAGTTTCTCTTTCTGTGGGTTCATTATTGGTGTATAAAAAGGTCATAGATTTCTGGGTGTTAATTTTGTATCCTGCTACATTGCCGAATTCATTTATTAGGTCTAGTAGTTTTTTGATGGAGTCTTTGGGGTTTTCTATGTACAGTATCATGTCATTTATGAATAAGGACAGTTTTACTTCTTCTTTTCCAATTTGGATGCCTTTTATTTCTTCTTGTCTGATCGCTATGGCTAGCACTTCAAGTACTATATCAAACAGAAGTGGTGAAAGTGGGCATCCCTGTCTTGTTCCCGTTCTTACGGGAAATGAGTTTAGTTTTTGCTCATTGAGTATGATGTTGGCTGTAGGTTTGTCATATAAGGCTTTTATTATGCTGAGGCATGATCCCTCTATTCCCACTTTGCTGAGAGTTTTTATCAAGAAAGGGTGTTGGATATTGTCAAACGCCTTTTCTACATCGATTGATATGATCATGTGATTTTTGTCTCTTAATTTGTTTATGTGATGTACACATTTATTGATTTGCAGATATTGTACCATCCTTGCATCCCCGGAATAAAACCCACCTGGTCATGGTGTATGATCTTCTAATGTAATGCTGGATCCAATTTGCTAGAATTTTGTTGAGGATTTTAGCATCTATGTTCATCAAGGGTATTGGCCTATAGTTCTCTTTTTTGTGGTGTCTTTATCTGGTTTTGGAATTAGGATAATGCAGGCTTCATAGAAAGAGCTTGAAAGTGTGCCTTCCTCTTGAATTTTTTGGACTAGTCTGAGGAGGATAGGTTTTAGTTCTTCTTTGAATGCTTGGTAGAACTCCCAGCAATCTTTATAAAGCATTCTCACCTGAGTCCTAACTAGTATCTTTGAACAAACACTCTTGGTAGGATTGTGGCATCGGCAGAAAGGAAGGAAAGGGAGATAAAAAAAACAAAACAAAACCAAAAAAAACACAAGAATGAGAGAGTAGCAAAGAAGAATATCACATATTTTCTGGTTATCCAGTACTTGGCAAAACTTGAGGTCCCTACGGTTATGGTTGGTGCAGATTGAAGGTAGATATTTAACCAAGAAAACTATCTCAGGTATACTAAGGCATTTTGACTCTTGAAAAACAATTTTCTGAACAATCCTAAAATAAATTGCAATGACTATAAAAGGAGAACAGTTACACTGGTGGGGGTGAGCACAGTAATACACAAATCTCACAAATGCCTCACAGTTGTGTTTAATCCTCATGGTTTAATCTTACCAAAACATGTTATAATATTACTGGCACTCCAAGATTAGGGAGATTGTAACCCCTGAAACGAATTTAGAATTATTTATCATTTTGAACTTTTGAGTGATTGCCCCAAGTAGGAGATTTTTAGGAACGATAGTTGTAAGTGGTATGTCTCTTACTAAGCATTTATTTTCACTTTCTGTGTCCTATTTTCTAAAAATTTTTCTTAGCAGTTCTCTGTTTTTAGATGGGCCATTTAGGCTCTGAAAGCGAACTCTTTAACCTGACTGACTTAACACCTGCCCATGTTTGTTAGTGCTTTTAATATCTGCTATAGAAATATGTGCTCACATGTGTGTTTTTATATAATGGTAGGGTGGGTATAGCAACTTCCTAAAACGGGAAAGCAACTGGCTTTTCTGAAAAGACCTTTCCACCCCCACCTTTTTGCAGGCAGCCAGAGTTAATCCTTGCATGTTTGATTGGAACAGCTGAGAGAGAGAGTACCCTGCATATCTGAAGGTCTCCAGGGACTCATGTTGCCTCTGAGTTGGGGCCACCTTCCTCTTTTCTAGTGCTGATCCCGCCAGCTGTCCTAGCCTCTGTTGAAGCCGAGTGAAGGGGGTGTTAAATGATACACAAACATACAGTGTCATGAAAGGGATCCCTTTACTGCATATTGCAGAGTAACTTCTTTTTTCTTCCATTCCTTTTCACGACACGAGGGTTTTATACTGCTAATCCTAACACCTGTCCCTGCCAGAGACATTGAGAAGAGGGGTGTGTGTGTGTGTGTGTGTCTGCGCGTGCGCGCAATCTTGCCCAAGAAGGAATAGAGAAATAATACCAGTCCCATCCGCCTTTCCGTGCCTGGATTGGGAGTGTTCCCTCTGACGCACGTAAAGCCTGGAACATATATATCATTTTGGATCCTGGATACCTTGTGCTTCCTACTGTTTTTGCGTGGCACTTTAAGAAGCCCGTGTTCCCTTCCTTGGCTGTCATTCCCTGCCTCAAGTTTTTAGTGGAGTTGCCAGTAAAACCAATAGTAACAGCAAATCTCTAGTGTAGTTTTTAGTCTATAGCTACTAACTCAGTTGGCGCTTTTTGATTTTTCCTGAACATTTCTTCTGTGTAGTGTTGAATCTTATTGGGGTAGAAGCCTGGGCTGAACCAAGCCCTGGCTTCATCTGAGCCAGCATACCTATCTGCGTAGGCTGGAAGTCAGCCAAGGATTTTTTGGTGCTGCCTAATTCCTTTGGACAGGACAGCTAGTTCAAACAAGGCAGAAGCTTAGGCACTTTTTTGTACTATCTTTCTCTGAAGATTTCCCCCCATTGCTATGTATGGTGTATATTGTATGGATTATCAATATCCTGTTGTCCAGGTAAGCCAAGGGTTCTAACTTGTTTTCTAGATGCTATTTGATTGATATGAAGGTTTTATGGTGGATGAAATGCTTATAAGGTTTTGACCTTGTACTATTCAGGGTGAAGATTTCCCAAAGTTTTTTTGTTAACTTGCTGTAATAGGAAGTTTGAGTTTTAAATAGTATTGAAGGCTGAGAAAGGGGTGGTTGCCTTCAACTCTAGAAGTTCTGAAACTTCAATGTCCATGGGTGTGTGCATGCATGTGTGTATTTTAAACAGAATGGGCTTGGCATTATACATAACATAAAGCCACTATATTATATAAACTTCAAGCTTTGTTTTGAGTAGAGAAGCATAAATGGCAGTTTCCAAATGTTGTTGCTGTATTTTTTTCTTAGTGCTGTATTTTTAAGAAAGGTGGAAGACACACTCAACACTTAACATTTTAGGTAATTTTTGAGATAGGATTAGTGGCGTCTTAGTTATTGACTTGTTGAAATCTAGAACCAGAAAATGTTAGGCCATTATCAAGCACACTCCTGGATATTTTGGGTTCTGAGTCAAGCTATAATGTTAACCACCTCCATGTTCGTGCTCAAATAGCTTTGTTTTCCTTGACCCCACTTTCCTTGTACATAAAATGAAGGGGTTGGAGCAGATGATCTTTCATTTGTCACGGATTCTTTGAAATATTAACTAATTGTGCTTAAAACCTAGAACAGGAAAATAAAAATGGTTAATACACTTATTTCTGAATTATAGATACTACTTGGTTTCTGTTTGTTTTAGTTTATTTGTGTTTTCATGACAATTTTATTTTTTCTTTGGTCATTTCTGTAATAATTAGCTCTTTAGTTTAAGTTGGACAGAAATACACAGGGTTAAAGACAGTGACTAACCAGTACATTTTATTAGGTATTTAGCCAAAAGGCTAAACCAAGCTATTTTTTAATTTAATTTAATTTTGTTTGTTAATCCTCACTGGAGGATTATTTTTTCCATTGCTTTTTAGAGAGTGGAAGGTAGGAAGGGAGGGGGAGAGAGAGACAAAAAACAAACAAACATCTATGTGAGAGAGACACATCGATTGTTTGCTTCCTACATGTGCGGGTCAAACCTGAAACTGAGGTACATGCCCTCGACTGGAATCGAACTGGCAAACCCTTTGGTGCACAGGCTGACTTCCTAACAGCAGAGCCATACGGGCCAGGGCAAAACCAAGCTGTGTTTCCTTGGACCTGATGGGGAAGCCTCCAGAGTAAACTCAGCTCAGTCAAGTCAAGCTGCCAGTATTGAAGTCACATGGGAGAGGATGTGGTTGTCTCTTTAACTAGATTCTAAACCAGCCGTGGGCAAACTACCGCCCGCGGGCCGGATCCGGCCCGTCTGAAATGAATAAAACTATTGAAAAAAAAGACCGCACCCTTTTATGTAATGATGTTTACTTTGAATTTATATTAGTTCACACAAACACTCCATCCATGCTTTTGTTCCGGCCCTCCGGTCCAGTTTAAGAACCCATTGTGGCCCTCGAGTCAAAAAGTTTGCCCACCCCTGTTCTAAGCCATTGGTCTATATGTTTTATTTTAACGACATACGGTTTCCATTTTTTGAGTTATTCAAATTAAGAGTATGTTATATGTACCATAATGAGGTTTTGATATATTTGTGGGTCTCATTTATCTATGAATTATTTCTCTACTCACATAAAACAATAGATCAGTCTATAGTACAATTAAGGCTGGAAATGTCATGAGACTAGATTAGAAGCAAAGCTTCTTACAAGTAAATATTAATATGTTTTTGAAGAGAAACATCTGTGAACAGTAAATTTCTGAAACCCATGTAGCAAAGTAAGGGACTTGTAATAACTGTAATATAAGCAAAATTGTCTGAGGAAAAGAACTGAAAACGTGTTTCCAACGAAGATGGAAGTAATTGAAAATATAGTAAAAACAATTTTTTAATATGTAAATGAATTTTTTGAGATAGAAAATTGTCCCCCCCCCCTAAAAGTTGTAGAGTGGATTAATAAGTTCCTGTTTAGATATTATGGCAGGTTTGATAAAGTCTTTTACATAATACAGTAAAATTGTATTCATTTATGATAAAATGAATTTGCCACCTGAAATATTTTGAAGCATTAAAATTTAGTAGTGGTGAATGTAGTGTTCTGTATTTGAAATAGCACTTTTCCTGGCTTTGCTCTTTTTGGTAGGTTTATTCTATCTGAAATTAAGGTAGCTTAGAAAGGCAGGTAATGGGATGATAAATTTAAGAATATACCCTCCATTCCACCACATCAGGGAAATTAATGGGATTGAAAAAAACAATTTTAAATTGAAGAATCCAAAACTATTATACAATCTTGTATGTTAAATCTGTTAAAGTAACAGTTTTCTTTTAGTACCTTTGTAAATGGGTGATAGATGGCTATCTGCTACCCAAATGCTTAACTGTGGCTATAAAATTTTCTTTTTTAGCTTTTGTTATATTCTTAATCTTAAATCAAAGCTTGTCATTGCATAATAGTTGTGATTCTGTACCAGTGCATTAGATAATTGGAAATTATTGAGGACATGATTAAATAGTATTTTTTAAGACTTGAAAGCATTTTATTTTATTTCATTTTGTTTTGTATTAGTGGTTAGACAGTCATGTACTTTACAAAGTGGTTCCCCCCCCCCCAAATATTTCAAGTACCACTTGGCACCATGCGTAGTTATTACGGTATTACCGGAAAAGTATTTTTTTCAATGAAGGTTTTGCACCTATTTTTAAAGTTAAGTAAGTTAACCCATGAACAACATGGGTTTGAACTCCACTGGTCTACTTATATGTGGATTTTGTTTTTTCAATAAATACAGTCAGCCCCTTGTATCTGGGGATTTCTCACCTGAGGATTCAATCAACCCCCAATGGAAAACAGTATTTTCCCATACAAATTGTGGAGTCCAACCACAGATCACAAATACTGTTTTCTCTCTGAAGTTGGTTGAATCCTCAGATGTGGACCGGCCCACTGTAGAGTCAAGTTAAACTGCGATTTGAGAGGTGAGGGGAGGACAAAGGGGAGTGTTGGTCCGAGCCCCTAAGGATCACCTATTCTACATTTGCTAGTGTTGAGATAATGAAACAAAGTGCATCTCCTCAACATGAAGCAATAAAATATTTTAGGTACTTGACCTTTCATTGCTCTTATTGTTAATAAAATCATGTCTGTCTTAAGAGTGTGCAGCTGAAATTGGTTATTTTATTAGTTGGAATTTTTGCAGAACAAACCTGGGCTAAATCAGTTTAAAATACAGGCACAGTAAGTAGATAGGGGCTTGTTAGAGATGATTTAAAGGACAATGAATATTGTATCCCTGCTCAGAAAAAAACACACATCTATTTGAGAAATTGTTTCTGAAATTATTCTTTTGTGTTAAACATTTACTGCCTCTGACTGGATGGTTAAAATATAACTTGTTAGGATGGCTACTGTCAGTCAAACAGAAAACAAGTGTTGGCAAGGATGTGGAGAAATTGGAACCCTGTACACTGTTGATGGGAATGTAAAATGGTACAGCTGCTGTGGAAAACAGTATCGTGGTTCCTCAAAAAAATTAAAAATAGAATTACTATATGACCCAGCAATTCTACTTCTGGATATGTGCTCAAGAGAATTCAAAGCAGGGTCTTGAAGAGATATTAGCTCACCCATGTTCATATCAGCATTATTCACAATAGGCAAAAGGTAGATGCAGCAATCTAAGTGGCCATCAGTGGGTGAATGGATAACCAAAATAGGATGCATACATTCAGGGACCATTGCCCAGCCTTAAAAAGGAAGGAAATTCTGAAATAAGCTGCAACAGGGAAGAACCTATGGTAAGTGACATAAGGCAGCCACAAAAAGACAAATACTGTATGATTCCACTTAGATGATGTACCTAGAATAGTCAAATTCATAGAGACAGAAAGCACAGTAGTGGTTACCAAGGACTCTGGGGACAAGGAGAATGGAGAGTTATTGTTTAATGCATATAGTTTCAGTTTTAAAAAATGAAGAGTTCTTTTTTTGTTGTTAATCCTCACCTGAGGATATTTTCCCCATTGATTTTCAGACAGAGTGGAAGGGAGGAGAAGAGGGGAAGAGAGAGAAACATTGATTGGTTGTCTCCCACAAGCACCCCGACTGGTGCCAGGGATCAAACCGTCAACCAAGGTACATGCCCTTGTCTGGGAATCAATCCCACAATCCTTTGGTCCATGGGCCAATGCTCTCACCACTGAGAGTTCTGGAGATGGATGGTGGTGATAATACCACATTAGGAATATATACAATAACCACTGAATGTATACTTGAAAATGGCTAAGATGGTAAATTTTATGGTATGTGTATGTTACCACAATAAAAAAAAATTGGGGTGTGGGGTGTAACTGTTGTTGCAAGTTAGGGGTTTGCCTATTATCGCAGTTTTACTTAACCTGTTACCCATTGGACACATTCCCACTGATTATCATTTTGAGGTAAATGGGCAGTCAGAGAGGAAGAAGCAGAATCTTACATTATTGGGAGTGTAGCTAAGTGCCCTGATTTGAGGCTTGAGGATAGTCAAGTACAACTTAAGGCACCTGGAAGACTGAAAGATAGAAAGTTACCTATCTGAAAGGTACATTTGGCCCTAGCCGCTTTACCTCAGTGGATAGAGCATCGGCCTGCAGACTAAAGAGTCCCGGGTTCAATTCCAGACAAGGGCACATGCCCAAGTTGCAGGCTCAATCCCCAGTAGAGGGCATGCAGGAGGCAGCCGATCAATGATTCTTTCTCTTCACTGATGTTTCTATCTCTCCCTCTCCCTTCCTCTCTAAAATCAATAAAGAAATATATTTTTTAAAACCCTATATGATAAAAGGCTAATATGCAAATTGACTGAACAGCAGAACAGCCGGTCGCTATGACGTGCATTGACCACCAGGGGGCAGATGCTCAGCACAGGAGCTGCCCCCTGGTAGTTAGTGCGCTCCCACAGGGGGAGTGCCTCTCAACCAGAAGGCGGGCTCACAGCTGGCAAGCGCAGCAGTGGTGGCAGGAGCCTCTCCCACCTCTGTGGCAGTGCTAAGGATGTCCGACTTCAGGGAGCGGGCCTAAGCCGTCAGTTGGACATCCCCCAAGGGCTCCCGGACTGCAAGAGAGTGCGGGCTAGGCTGAGGGACCTTACTCGCTCCCCAAGTTCACAATTTTCATGCACTGGGCCTCTAATAAATAAATAAAAGGTACATTTGCCTAGCCTGTGCTCTTGTCTGCAGAATGCCTTAGAGTGAATGAGCCCAGAGGCTTTCTACTTCTTTGTGCCAGGCACAGGATTTAGTGGTAGCAGTGAAGAAAACGGAAAGACATTGCAAATTTAAATTTGGAGAAACAGCACCTCAATTTTCACAAGTTAGTTGGGCATTATTATTTTTTTTTATTGATTGATTTGAGAGAGAGAGAGAAATATAAATTTGTTGTTCCACTTATATATTCACTGGTTACTTCTTGTATGTGCCCTTATTGGGGATCGAACCCACAACTTGGAGTATCAGGATGATGCTTTAACCAACTGAGTACCCAGCTACTCGGCCAGGGCTTAACTTTTTAAAATCTAGTTATTGATAAATTTGTTAACCTCCCATTCCTTTTTAATATTTGCCTAAGAACCTTTTCCTTAATCTCTCATAAAATACAGAGATTGTGTACATAATTTTAATTATGTGATTCTAGTTGTCTAGAGTTTGGGGATTTTTAAATATATGAGTATATTACCCAAATCTAGATAATAATTTATGATTTTCTTTTTAATTTCTCTGGCGTCACCTATGTTATAGTGTATGTTATTTGTGATTTTGTTCTAAAGGTTTGATTTTGGGGGATAAGAAATAAATGTGAGTGTTAGTTGGTTTTATAAGCATATAAAGTCTAAAGCAGTTGATTTCAAATTCTCCTCTCACCTCATTTTCTAGAATGGGTTCTATATAAGTGAACCCTGTCTGAACTAGAGAAAAGAAGCTAGGAAATAATAGATTTAGCTATAATTTGACTACATTTATATTAAAGGGAACGTTGGGGCAAAGAATATTAAAGTGTTATTGATATGCTTCTGAGAAGGTATTTAATATCTATTAGGTATAAATTGTTATTTACACTTAATTAGGGTTATTGTGTGGGGGCGTGCTGTGAAGAGCTGTTACATTAACAAGTTTTTATTATTGCAGGAAATGCTGTCCCTTTAATGTTGCCTTTCACTTGGGTGCCAGAGGCAGCCTGGGAAAGGATGAGCAAATCCTGCCTTCTAGTCAGGGACTCTGGGATCATCTTTTATGGCATTGCTGGTGTAAGGGAGAGAAGTTGAGTCACATCTGTGTAAAATTGTAAAGAGTAAGAGCACCTAAAATTGTGAGTTTTTTAATCAGTGAGTTATTTTGTCTAGAATCTGAACTATTATAATAAAGTTGAAAATAGGCCTTTCTCTCACTCTTTTTTTTTTTTTTTTTTTTTGTGCATCTTCCTCTAGACTTCAGATTTCTAAGATACTGGAGTAAATTTATGAAGTTGAAGCTATTTCCAAGTACTCTTTTAGAGTAAAGAATGCTTTGGTAATATTTTGATAATCTCATAGATACTCTTTATTCTTAGGTATCCATGTATGGATAAATGGCTAGTGATAGAAATCAAGAAATTATTGTTTGATCTCAACAAACATTTATTCATCTACTATGAATTAAGGCATTGGGTGGGGAACTGGGGACGTGAAACACACAATTCCTCTCCTCAGATTGCTCACAGCCTAGTCATAGTTACACAGAAGCACCAGCCCCAACAGTTATGGACTGTGGGTGAGGCTCTGAGCACAGGGACAAGGGGTACTTAACCCACATATGGGCGCTGGTAGAGTCAGGAAAGGCTTTCTGAACTAGGGGAGCCTTGAAGGATGAACTAGACAGACAGAAGGCCATATTCAGACGAGTAAGAACTTAAAACAGAAATACGGTGTCGCTGAGGAACTAACTGCATGTCCTTCAGTGTGCTGGGGCAGGAAGAGCGAGGGGTGGGGACTGACTCTGACAAGCATGCGAAAGCCAGAGTATGTGTTAGGCACCACTTAACAGTTAGGATTTCCCCCCCTTTGGAGCTATGGGAATAGTTGAGAATTTGAATCAGGGAAGTGGCACAATGAGCTGTGCATTTGGAAAGATTGCTCTGGCAGTAGCAAGAGGCTCGGATGGGAAGAGTGGTAGACTGGAGGCAAAGAGACAGCTTCCTCCTCTCCAAGAAGGAGAGTAAAGTATCTCACCATGAGGATGAAGTGAGCTAATAAGTATCTGCCTGATGGGAAGCCACCACAGAGTAAATTCCAAAGAAATGGTAGCGATTTTACCAGTCATGAAATTTAACCATTCACTAAGACAACAAACATGGTGCAATGGGGTACCTAGAATCCAAGCTTCACACAGAGAGGGATTTTTATCTCCTTTGTCCTTTACTCATTTCCCCTCTTGCCTAGAACTCTGCCCAGCACATAGTAGGCACTCAACCATTTGTTTATTTTTTTTCAACCATTTGTTAAATGAATTAATGACTTAACTTTGAGAATTTAGTTTTGGACTTTTAAGTTAGAGATATCTAAATGAGTTGACCATTATTTGGCAGTTGGTTTTTTATTGTTTTTAATCCTCACCCGAGGATATTTTTTCCATTGCTTTTTATAGCGAGTAAAAGGGAAGGAGGGAGGAGAGAGAGAAAAACTTCCATGTGGGAGACATGCATTGATTGATTGCCTCCTGCATGCACCCCTACTGGGACCCGGATCAAACCTACGATCTTCAGAGCTCTGGCCTTCAGAGCTCTGGCCGACCACTAATCATTTAGCAGCACTGGCCAGGGTGGCAGTTGCATTTCTTGATCTGGCGTTCAGAAGACATGTGGACCGGACATAGAAATGTGGAGGTCAGGGTAAATGGATGGTAATTAAAGCAATGGGATGGGTTACATCCCCTAGAGCAAGCGCATTCAGCAGTATTGAACTTTTTTGAGGTTTGTACCCTTTGGAGACTCTGATGAATCCTAGGGATCCTCTCTGCACAGAAGTGTACATATGTAAACAAATTTCCACAGGGGTGCCTATGTGAGGAGCTCTGCACCTAAGGTGAAGAATCTGTGGTATGCAGTTAAATAGACGTCTGAGGGCACCTCCAGCAATAGCAGCATTTAGAGGGTGGACAGGAAGTTAGTGAACACGAAAAGAGGAAAATCAGGAAAGACTGGTATCATTTTAAACTGAGAATTTCCTAAAGGTGAAAGTGCCAAAAACCACAGATAAGTCAGAGATAATGTGAAATGTCCATTGAGTTTGACCATCAGAGGTCTTTGGTGACTTCAGTAAGATAAATTTCCATTGAGTGGTATGGGGGAAAGGATTGCATAAAACATCAAGGAAGTGATGAAGAAATTGAGACAACCAGGAGAAATTCTTCTATTTAACAAATGTTTATTGAGTACCGACCAGGCACTATGCGGGAGGCTGGGGATTGAACCGTGAGGCTGGATGTGGTCTCCTCCCTTAGCCGACATTCTTATTGTATATTTGCTGGACCACTTCCCCAGCGCCACACCCCCACCCAGAAAAAGCCCAGAAATGAGTTTCTCCTGGTGCACCACTGGGGACTCGGCGGTTCTGCTGGATCAGAGCCAGGCTATTCAACTGCTCTTCTCTCTCCTGGGCACCAGGGAGCAAATTGTCCTCTCTAATGTCAGCCTCTAAAGTCAGGGACACACTTGAAAATACCCTGAGTTTGTCCAGTGCTCACAATGATCCTGTTATTTAGTGAATTTATAAAAATCATTTTAATATTTATTTTTGCTTTAGTTCATACTAACTTGTGCTAATGACTTGTATAAGCTTTTATTTGCGGTATTAGATGTTGGTCCTAAATGTAGAAAAGAGGCATGAATACCAGGCCTAAGGAAACCTTTCTCCTAGACCTAATCCTAGACTTTTGTATGTGGGGATCTCTCATTTGCCTTTTTATTTAAAACACACGCACACACACACACACACACACTCTTCTTGGCGCCTTATTATCTTTATGGGTAGAGGCTGCTTCAAGATAGCTGTGCTTTCATAAGGGGTGTGTGTGTGTGTGTGTGTGTGTGTGTGTGTGTGTGTGTGTGTCTTGGGGAGTCGAGGAGTCTCTCTTCTTGGTGTCTTGTTTTTTGCCCCTGGCACTATACTGGGCCAGTGGATTTAGAGAATGGTATACAGTGATTCTCAGGTTTATTTCTTATATTAGAACTGAAAATATAATTATCCCATAAATAGGATTTAGATTCTTCCAAAAGTACAGCAGGTTGCCCCTGCTTCAGTGAAATTCACCTACCTGTTTTCTGCTTACTCACTTTGCCTTTTAAAAAATTTGACTGCATTTTATCTCCTAATGGCTTTTCAGTTGCAAATTTAGAGAATGCAATATGTTCTATCTTCCAGATTATTTCTAAAAATGTTAAATAAGAACAAGCCTGGCACTGATCTATTTCTTTCTCATCATGTTTTTCCCTAATGTTTAAAGATTCCATTCTTTGGTACATATTTCTTTACATATTATGGATTATAGCAAAAGTATACAGATGTCTGTAAAATGCCCAGAATAGTGCTCTGAGGTATTGTAGGGATCAGTAAATAGCTCTGATTGTGCCAGTTTCTCTAGGGTCTATAGATTGTTTGTTAGCTCCTGTGTTCTTTTTCTTTTTTTAAGATTTTTATTAATTTCAGCGAGCAAGGGAGAGAGAGATAGAAACATCAGTGATGAGAGAGAATAATTGATTGGCTGCCTCCTGCATGCCCCACCACTGGGGATTGAGGCCTGGGCATGTGCCCTGACTGGGAATTGAACCGTGACCTCTTGGTTCATAGGTTGATACTCAACTACTGAGCCACACCTGCCAGGCTCCTATGTTCTTTTCAGAATTGTTTGAATGATTATTAATTTGAGTGGGAGCATGGTATTATATTGATGGTATTATATTGGTAATATACCAGCCAACATTATTATTATACAGTCAATTTTTGATAAGTGTGGTTATATATTTTGCCAAACAATTCTTATAGAGACAGCAAAAAACTATGTATTCTCAATGTGGTTTGTGATTTTAAATTTTTATTTCTTTATTTTAAAAATAGGAAGCTTAATTTTGGAATTAATCTCTTTGCCCTTTGTGTAATCTATTAGAGCTTATAACATAATACATATAGCATAACTAAAACATATAATAAAATCCTTTAGGATCTTATTAGAATACTAAAAAAGTTAGAAAATCTATTTTATGAGACAAATAAGAAACATCACAAACTCATTAAACATTCACATAGATTGTTCTATTTGAATATTTGATAATATAAAGTAGGGAGATTATAAAATTTATATTTAGAGATCAAAACTTTTCCAAGATCATTTACTTGTAAAGGGCCCAGTTAAAACTTCAACCAGGACTTCTGGACTGAAGCACATCTTGGATGCTTTTTTTTCATTATTTCCTTTTAATAAGAGAAACTCTTACATTCAATAAATATTCTCCCAAACGTTGTATATCTATAGTAACCGTTACTGATTACAATAATGGCACAGATGTCCAGTGTGTATGTAAGAAAAGGTTTATGTTTTTTAATAGAGGCTGAAATACAGAAGCCTGAGGATCACAAAGGGTAAATTCTCAGTTAACCAGAATTTTTAATGAAGCCAGAAGCCTTAAGCAGTCATGTTTGTAGACAGCTTTTTCAGAACCCCCAGGTTTTTGACAGTAGAACAATAAGCACTCTAATTACCTCCCTCCTCTCTTTTAGTCCTTTCAGTCATTGGACTGGGTTTAGTTCAAGCAGATTCTTGCATATTCCCGGTCCTTGAAAACCTTTCCAGTCAGTGGCCATTCAACATCTTTTTACATGTTTCATTAAATTCACTACATCTATAAACTGCATCAGTAGAAATGTATATTTAAAAAAAATTTTTGTTTCACTTCTTGTTTATTATATATTCATGGGTGGAATATTCTAAATCTGTATGAACTATTGCAAGCTACAAATGCTTCCAGTGCCACATAGTTAATGCCTCCATCGCAGATATTCACTCCTTAAAATATGCCTGCACATGGCGCTGGCCCCTCCCCCTCTCTCCCCCTCCTCCCTTCTTCCCCTCACACACGCACACGCGTACACACACACACACACATACACACACACACACACACACACACACACACACGCGTGCGCAAAGCACACACCAAACTGCCATTCTCCAGCAGGCCTGTTTCTGGAGTTGGGAGCTGTAAGCCTGCTGGGAGGGGGTGGGAGGAGGAGGAAGAGGTGGGGCTCTACTCTGATTAATTGCCTTAGGCATTCAGGGGTGGGGCTTCCTTCAGCCATCTGCCTGAGATATGGGAGGGAGCTGGAGAACGAAGGAGGGGGAGAGACTGCCAGAGAGGAAGAGAAAAGAAAGGAAGAAACACTAGAAAGAAAAAGGAAGAGGGGATAAAGGGAGATCAATCATTTACCCTTAAATAGCTAGACTGAGGGGGGGGAGGGGGGGAAGAAGGCCGTGGAAGGTGTGCCCTAGCACGACTGCTTTGAAGTGTTCATCATCATTCCCTTTGGTTTATGGAGAAAAAGAAAATGGTAACTCAGGTAAGATTTGTGTTTCCTCGGTGTGTTTCTTTGCCCGTTTCTGGGATCGAAATAAAGATATGGGGGTGGGGTATAGCCATTAGAGTTTTAATTATTATTGTCTTCTTAGAGAAGACCAGATTTATTGTTATCAACTGAAAAGTCTGTGTGTGTGAGTTCATGAGAGAGAGAGGGAAAGAGAGATGTATCCGTAGCCTTTTCTCCCCCCACCCCCTCCGTAGCAGATTCCTGTTTCCTGTACGGTGCAGCTGTAGCTCAGGAAAAACCCTGTGGGGATTTGTCTACCTCTTTGTCTTGGTTCTGAGAAGAGGGAGGGAGGGAGAGAGAGAGACTGCAGAGGTAGGAAGAGATTCTCGTAGACTGCCAAAAAGAGGGGAGAGGGATTGACTTCCTTTTAAGAATTGCAGAAGAATTTGTGTTACGGAGAAATCTGATTCCCGATTCACTTCGGTTTCTCAGAATTGGCGATGGAATTGCAGTTTTGCTACTTTCACTCCAGATGGCTTATTAAAAATGAAGACTAGGAAAATGTTTCCGTTTTCCTGGCTTTGTTACTGGCAAAGAACGCTCTCAGTAGGAACCATAGGAGCATGCAGGTGCAGCAGAGGCAGGTAAAGCTCCCTGACAACAGATCTGAGTGTATAAATGACGATCACGGGGGCATTAAAAGGCATTTGAAGGAGAGGGACTGAGAAATGGGGGAATCTCTCTCTCTCTCTCTCTCTCTCTCTCTCTCTCTCTCTCTCTCCCCCCCCCCCCCCCCCCGTCTTTGGTTATGCCAGGCAATATCTAATCTGCATTTTAGCAAGTCATTCCTGGCAAATGGAAGGTGCATACTCTTCTGTGGTTCCCCGGCAGTGCTATCGGTCTTGTTGCCACCCTTTTGTGTGTTCCTTTCCCCTTTTCCTTTCTATAGATAGAGAGAGGGAGCAATGAGTATGTGACTTATCAGTGAGAAATCATTTGCGCTACAGAACGTGCATGTCCTTTAGTCTCAGACTTAGGGTCATTTTCACTGCAGGCTTTTATGCTCTGTAGGGAAATTTCATCACTGGACAGTGCTTTCCTTTTAAGGAGGTTGCCCCCTTTTTTTTGTACTCTCTCTTCTCTGCCTCTCCTAGTCACCACCGGAGGGCGAGAGAGTCAGCTAGCCGTGGGGTTGTAAGCATCAGTTTAGGAGCTGGGAGCCCGGCTCTGTTAAATATTATATAATGTCCCGCAGTCCTGTTGGGAAGGAGGGACAGCATTAGGCAGATTTTCTCAACGCGACCTAGAGGAAAGGGAACTTTCAAAGAATATTTTTCCAAAGTAATTCTTCACTAAATCTGAGTTTGGAGGTTATCAAGAAATCTCTCCTTCCTTTAGAAAGTGGAGACCGTTAAAATATTTTCTCTTCTATCTCGTATCCCTTTATTGTCAGCCTAATTAACTCTTTTGAAATATTACTTTACTTTTAAAAAAATTTCCATAGAGAGGAAACCTATTTCTGCATTCTCTTTGTTGCTTGGGAGATGATACTTGTTAACCTTGGAGCCCTCATTCAATTTTCATTAACTGGCAATATTAGAGGGTATGGGCTCTGTTCTTTCTCAGTTGTTCCTGAAGGCTTTTCAACTACTTGACTTTTCATTATATATATTTTTAAATCAGTGAAAGAGTTATTGAAACTAGGACTTTTTATACATCTTGGAACATGCCCCCTTAGTTTCTAAGGAGCTGGTTAAGCATGTGTAAGCACAGGCAAGAATGCACAGGCATATGCACACTTAATATTGTGTTCTTACTATTGGTATTTAAGGAAACTATAATTTTAAGAATGAAGCAGAAGAGATATAGAAACAGGAACGAGGGATGTTGAGGAAGTATAATAGATAAGCTAAAATCATCATGATTTTTCTCAGGATGTGCTGAATGCTGAAGGAAACAACTTGTCTTTGCCCCTCCTAAATTTATACAATGGGCAAGTATAGAATATCAAATTTGTCAGTTTTCACTATCCCATCATACTTGTTTTGGTGGACACTTTCTATGTTAATGTAATGTACATAGTTGTTGGCAATCTAGGGGGAAAAATCAAAGGACATGACCAGATGGGCCAAATGTTTACCTGTCCTGTGGGTGTGTTTTTTGGGACGAGGTGTTTTTTTGTTTTGAGGGGAATTTGTTGGTGTTTTGTTTGTCAAGCCAGACATCTAATCTAAATATATGATAATGATCTGTCACATGAGTGTCTAAATGAAAACTGTCTGTATTGTTAGGGTTTGGTTTTCAAAGTTAGATGGTTTATTATTGTATTTAATATCTTGATTAGTATATTAGGAAAATTATTTAGATGGGATTTCAACATTTGTCACCTAAGTTCTGCTTCTCTGATCTTAACATTTCTATATCCCTCAGTTTCCATCACTCACCCAGTGGAATAGGGAAAAGAGCTCTCAGTGGATGACATTTTCATCATACAATTTAGATCTATATCTGTACTTGCAATATGTGTGCGCTTTATTATTATGTATGCTCTAGTTTTATAAGGCCTCTTTTTTGTTTAATTAACAAACTACTTTGTGATTTACAATAAGTAATCAGTGCTTTGCCTTAAAAAAACAAATAGAACCCTGACTGGGTGGTTCAGTTGGTTGGAGCTTCATCCTAAACACTAAAAATGGTTGCAGGTTCAATACTCAGTCAGCAACTGATGGATGTTTCTCTCTCACATCTCTCTCTCTCTCTCTCTCTCTCTCTCTCAAAATCAATAAAAACATATCCTCAGGTGAGGATTTTTTTTTAAGCAAATAGGAATTTAATCACAAAATTTTAATATGGCAGACATGGTAGTGCCATATTTTTTTTTTATAACTAGGTTTTTCTCGTTCATGTATATGTTGTAGGAGTATTTCACTGAGATAACTCTTTATTTCTGAACATGTGAACCAAATTATTGTGTCTTCTTATATCTGTGCAAAATAACAATATGGAATTAAAGGAAGGAAAAGAGGAAAAATCATTTTTGTAATATGTGTGAGATTAGGAAAACAAAATCGCAAATGACTCCAGCTCCAATTAATTTGTTTAAATGTTTAGCCAGACTCAGACTCAGTTATACTATTTGTTGCTGAAAAGGAGAATATGCTAGGCAGAGAGGAAAAGATTTTACAGTTGGATGTGTAGGGCTGCCAGTTTCTGTGGAACACAAAGCCCTCCCTTTCTTGGACAGCTCAGTGCTTTGCTGGCATTTTCTTCAAAATCTGTTTTCCATCAGGACCAAGAGGAGGGAAGGTGTTAAGAATAAGGGAGGTTGGAAAGGGGGTGGCTGTTCCTTTAAATAGTGCAGTGCGCCCATGTGGCTGCAGGCCTCTCTTGAGTGTATTCTTTTGTAATGAATCACCGGTTCCATTGTCTGCTATCTCCCCTTTGTAGCTGGAAGGCTGAAGTCTTTCACCTGAGCTGCTGCCAGTTAGCTATTCTCTTCCAGGGTGGCTGGGAGAAGAGGAGAGGGGCGGTATTTTATGGTTTAATTAAAGACAGATAAGAAAGCAGGTATGTTTTGCTCTGTCTCAGTTTTTTCCTGTCCTTTTAGGGTTTTGTTTGTTTTTTGTCTTTTTGAAATGAGTTGGAGTAAGGAATCTGTTCTATGGTTTTGCTAAGCATATGCAATTTTCTGCGATTTTTGCAAGTCCTCAGTGATTATTTAGTCTCCATTTTGTGGCATTGCTTTAAAGCGATTCCATTCGGTTGCCTGCCAGTTCCACCCGAACCTCATCCCACCCTTCATCCACAGAGCTTCAGCCCACACTGTTTGTTTTGGCCACTTTCCACTTTCTATGTGCTGCGCAGGACTCTGGGAAGTTGGGGGGTAGGCGGAGATTGTGGGTTGGAGAGTAATTTATGTTCCTTTACCATGAATCAAAAAAAAGCCTCACTTTTTCCAGAGATTTGGTTTCTTTCTGAATTCTTCTACACTACTCCATATCTTCAGTTCTAACCATTTCCTTGCCAAGACCAAGACTGGCTTTTGTAAAATACGGCTATTCTAAAAATTATGTAGTTTTCCTGAAAGACACTGAGAATTCCACAAATATGATGAAATTTGACTCATTAAATGGTTTTCTTCCCATTCACATGTCCCCACCTCAAGCACACCCCCCTTTTGCCCCTTCCCTTTATTTTTTCCTTTATCTTTCTCCTTAGTTTTGCAGTTAGGTAAGCTTAGCGTTTGACCATCTGCTGTTCAAGTTTATATTGCTACACAGGACATCTCCAAGTTGAAAGTTGAAAGGTGAATGACACGCCTCATCCCTCTCCGTGTTTCTTGGACATTTGTGTGTGGCACTCAGACAGATCTTCCCTAGGAACCAGTCACAGTGATGGGGCAGCCCTGTGCCCACCAGCGTCCTTCTGATAGACTGTTCCTCTGGAATCTGACTGTGTTGGTGTCCCCAGCATTCCCTTCTGGAGTCATAATTCCTCGCTCTTCCCCTCTCCCCCCAACATTCCCAGACCACTGTCAAATCTTTCTTAAACATTTCTACGCAACACTTCACATATTAGATCCAGCAAACGCACATGGAATGTGGCATCTGCAGTAAATGGTGTGCTGTTTTGAATGTAGTGACTCTGTTATTGGACTCCAGGCTCGCTCCTCTCTACGCAGTCCGAAATTGCAGCCTGCCGAGCTGTATTGTTTCCATTTTCAGATGCTTAAACGTCCCTCTCCTACTTTTGGAATGATTGAATTCAGGACACCTTGGCATCAAATAATTCATTAGAGGTCATTGCCAGAGTGAACCATTTAAAATGCAGGTCTGATTTTTGCCACTCCTGAGCTTAAAACCTTCCCGTTGTTTCCCTTCAGGCTCAGAGTAAAATCCTGTGTCCCTACTCCAGTCTCCAAGGCCCTGCGTGATCGCAACCTGGCTGTCTCTACAACCTCATCTCCTGCTGCGCTTCTCTTCCCATGTTTCGCACCAATGACACTGACCTCTGTGCTGTTCCCTTAACACACCTGCATTCTCCTCAGGGCCTTTCTGTTCTCTAGGCTGGAAATGCTCTTCTCTCCGATCCCATGACTTCTCAAGGAGAGCTCTTTTCAGGGGTGCTCAAACTTTTTAAACAGGGGGCCAGTTCACTGTCCCTCAGACCGTTGGAGGGCCGGACTATAGTTTAAAAAAAAACTACGAACAAATTCCTATGCACACTGCACATATCTTATTTTGAAGTAAAAAAACAAATCGGCAACAAATACAATATTTGTATTTGCACGTGGCCCGCGGGCCGTAGTTTGAGGACCCCTGCTCTTTATTGACCTTCCTATCTCAACTTGAAACCTCCAGTCATTCCCTATCCCCCTACCCTGTTTTGTCTTCACTGATTTTTAGTGCTTATTGTTACTTGTTATTTTTGTTTTTCTTATCCATGCCCCTTACCCACCAAAAGGGCCAGGGACCTTGTCAGCAGTCTATTATATTCGTGGTGTCTAGAACTGTGCCTGGAATGTGGTCATAATAATAGCTAAGTATCTAGCCCTTATATATAGTTATCAGGTTCTGTTCTAAGCACTTTACTTCCATTAACTCATTGAATCCTCCAGCACCTCTACAGTTACCCCATAGTACAGAAGAGGAATCTGAGGCACGTAATGGTTCGGTAGTTTGCCCAAGTGTCTATAGCTACTAAGAGATGTTATGGGGATTGGCATATGGTTTGGCAGTCCATACTCTTTTTTTTTTTAAGAGGGGTTGTTAGGATTAGGGAATCCATACTCTTAATCCACTGCACTTGAATCCTCTTGTAGGTATTACATATTTAGTAAATATTTGTTAAATATGTAAATGAATTAATTTAGTTGAGACTGATTACTTCTGGAATTGTCATCTCTGATTTATTCAAGGTTTTGATGGAATACTTAAAAGGGAATTCACTATTGAATAAAATGAGTTCATTATTATAATTCCTATATAATAAAAGGCTAATATGCAAATCGACCAAACAGCAGAACTACTGGTCGCTATGACGTGCACTGACCACCAGGGGGCAGACGCTCAACGCAGGAGCTGCCCCCTGGTGTACAGTGAGCTCCCACCAGGGGAGCACCGCTCAGCCACAAGCCCGGGCTCACAGCTGGTGAGCGCAGTGGCAGTGGCGGGAACCTCTCCTGCCTCCATAGCAGTGCTAAGGATGTCTGACTGCCAGCTTAAGCCGTCAGTTAGACATCCCCCAAAGGCTTCTGGAGTGCGAGAGGGCGCAGGCCGGGCTGAGGGGTGTGTGTCGTCGTCCCGTTCCCCCCCACCTCCCCACTGCACTAATTTCGTACACCAGGCCTCTAGTATTACATAAAAATAGGTAACATTACAGAGTGCATATTATGCATCAGGCACTATTGTCAATGCCTTATATATATTATGTCATTTATTCTTTTTAGCAGCCTTATAAGTATTAATATCCATATTACAGAAATTAGGAAACAGGAGTACAGAGAGGTTAAGTAGCTTGCCTAAGGTGGCAATGCCAGGATTTAAACCCAAGGAGTTTGGCTCTAGCTTCCCTGTTCTTAACCACTAGGAATAATGACTGTTATTGAAATAACTTGATTTTTGCATATCTACTTTGTACCTATTTTGCATACAGATCACATTTGTATGTATAACAATATTTGTATCATATATCACTTATAATCACCTTTTGAGGTCAGTGGTATTTTTCCGATTTTTTTCCATTCATTAGACTTTTGAGGTCTTGTAAGCAACCTGATAACTCTGGATACAGGCAGTGATAGGTTTCAAAATGGAGATCTATTCTAAATTTGCACACACTTCCATTATACTACCAGCCTCATAAGATAAATAGTTCTGTTGTTGGCCATTAAAAAGTAGAAAAGTTTTCCATATGATAAACTGTTTTCATTATTGGCTTCTTACTCTTCATAGTTCTGTCATACCAAGTCACATAGAGTAGTTTAATTTCTCTTCATAAAAAACAAATATTTGAAGATACTGGCTAAGGGTCCTATTTAATTTTCTGTTCTCTTGGCTCATCTTATCTGCTTCCTTGAATTGTTCCTCGTAGATAGGAAAACATGGTTTCCAGGGTCTTTACTGTCCTGGATTAATTGTGTCAATTTATATGAATGACTTATCATTTCTATCTAATTACTAAGTAAAATATCAATATGAATATTATTAAGTATGGTATCTTTGTTAGAAGTGGGTTTTTTTATATGTTTGACTACTCAGTTTTCAAAGCTTATTGATCATGTAGTATTGTCAATAATTTATAACTTCAAAAATAAGGGATATTATCCTCAACTCTTAAATAGAATATTGTATTTCATTATAAAGCATGCTGTTGTCTGATTGGCTTGACTCTACCTGCCTTTCAGCCTCTAAGTCTTGCTCAGATCTCTCAATGGTTTCTAACACTGAACTTTTTATTTTAAAACTTACTTTGTAGAAACACTGTTTTGAAGATGCCAATTGGACCAACAAATGACATAATTGAAAATCATCAAAAATAAATGTAATCACTTCCCTTGAAATCTTGAAAAATTGTATCAAAAAAGTGTTAGAAAACAAAAATTGGGAATTTATAGCTTTTAAATCAGTAGCAACAGTAAAACATGATCATTGAGAATAGAAGTCAAATATAACAAACAAAATTAAACCCTGAAAGCACTCTGATTTAATAATACTTATTATAAATCAAATACCATAGAAATATTGTTAGATTAGCTTATGTTGGCATATTTATTCTTTTCATCATGCCTCTTGAATTTTTCAAAGAGCTATCAGTTTCAGAATATTAGAATAACATTTCTTATTTAATTAATGGCTCAGGATACAGGTATAGCTGGGCTGCTATTAACAAAAAGAAATAGTTTTTAAAATTATAACTTGAAGTTGTATAACTAGAGATACTTAATTCATTCAGAATTACAAGATAAAGTTCTGCAACCAAAATTTAATATTCATATGTAAAGGAATATTTAAATAGAAAATATGCTAATGTAAATCAATAATTATTTTATGAAATTATAAAGAATACTTTTATATCCACAAATTATATATAACTATATTCTTTTGATTAAAATTGATTATGAGATCCCTTGTAAGAAGTTTGAGAGAGGCAAACTGACACTTAAGTAAAGAGGATGAGATTTAGAAAAATTTAACTTCGACATTCACATTCTGTTAATGTCTAGATAGTTAATATTTTTGGCTCTGGAAGCCATGCTGCCTCGGTCACAACTGTTCAACTCTTGTGTTGGCATGAAAGAAGTCAGACGATGCAGAAGTGAAGGGGGTGACTATGTTTCTGTGCAAACTTTATTTATGGACACTGGAATTTGAATTTCATGTATTTTCCAAATATTCTTCAACTATTTAAAATGTAAAACCATGCTTAGCTTTCAGGTTGTACAAAAGTAGATGGTGGACCAGCTTTGGACCAAAGCCATAGTTTGCCAGCCTCCTTTAGAGGGATGCCGGTCCTCCCTACTTGTTTTAGTGTAGGGAAAGTTTCCCCACGTAGCTTGGTATTAGGAACACGGTTTTGACAGTTTATCTTGGATCCCTGTGGACCCTTGAATCAGTGTGAAACCCCTGGCCTGCTCTTTCATTCCTCCCCAGAAAATAGGGGGATTTTTCCCTTTTCTTCACTTTCTCTCTCCACTCATCCCCAAATCTGAACCATTTGCAATTCCCCAAATATGGCATATTTTATAACTTCTGCTTTTCATATATATTTTTTCATGTATTATTACTTAGGGCCAAAATACCTCTTTCTCTCTATGATTAATTTCTTACCTTAAAAGTTCAGATTAAATGCATGTTAAATGCATTGACAGGGTCCTCTTTTAAAATGCAAATCACACAAAAAATAAAAATAAAAAGCAAATCAGGAGAGTTAATTTGAATAATCATACATTCTAAGTGCTTATTACTCAAATCAGTTAATACTTAAAATATAATGTCATTTTGGAAATGGACACTTTATTTGGAAGAAGAATTTTGAAGTAAACAGCTATTTGGAGGAACACCCAAATCTCTTACAGTTGTTCCTGTGGAAGGCTGTATATATTCAGAAGGTAGCATATGGGTAAGTATATGGGTAGCATAGGAGTTCTAGCTTCCTGGGAGGTCAGGAAAGAGATAAAATGAGTAGGACCCCAGTAAGTGTGTACAGGGCAAAGAGAAGAGGAAAGGGACAATGAAATGTTAGAATTTGGCAAACCATAGTAAGTAGTGTATCAGATAGAGCTATCCCCCTGTCTCCTTTTCCTTCCACTCAAGATGACCAAAGAGTTAGATTCTTTGCATACTAACTTTGAAAAGCTGTCAGCACACATATATTAGACCATAATCATTCTATGTCATTTTCAAGGCTCTATGTTCATTGTGTTTTTAGTCTTTTTTTCCTCTGTGTGTATTTCCTTTTGGATAGTTTCTCTTTTCGTATTATCAAGTGTACTAATCTTTCCTTCTGCAATGTTTCATCTGCCATTAATCTAATTCACTGTGGGTGTTTGTTTCTTTTAAATCTTAGGCATAGTTTTCAACTCTAGATTTTTTATATTGGTGTTTTTTTCTGTTTCTCAGGTCACATTTTTCTCTTTTACATACCATTTTTCTTGCACATATGGAATACAGATATTTTGATGTTCTGTCGGCTAATTCTAACATGTACATTAGTTCTGAACCAGTTGCAATTGATTGATTTTTTTTTTCTATTATGGATTGCAATTTTCTGCTTCTTTGCATGCTGACAATTTTTTTATTGTGCCTTTATTTTTTTAAATATGTTTTTATTGATGTTAGAGAAGAAGAGAGAGGGAGATAGAAACATCAGTGAGAGAATTATTATCAGCTGCCTCCTGCACACCCCCCACTGGGGATCAAGACCACAACCCGGGCATGTGCCCTGACCTGGAATTGAACAAGTGACCTCCTGGTTCATGGGTTGACACTCAACCACTGAGCCACACCAGCCAGACTATGCCTGGTAATTTTTGATTGGATGCTAAACATTGTGACTATTACCTTGTAGGATGCTAGGTATTTTTACATTTTTATAAATACTATTGAGCTGATTTTCATAGAAATAATTTGATCCTTTCAGTTCTTGTTTTTAAGTTTTGTTAGATATGGCCAGAACTCTGTTTGGTCTCTGGTTAATTTTTCTCCACTGTTGAGACAAGATTCTTTTTAGCACCCTAACTGATGCTCCTTAAATTTTCCACTCTTGTTGAGAACAGGCTCTATTCCTGGCACTGTTGAGCTCCTGGCATTATTCCCTCCAACTCTGTCATTTGTCCAGCCTCAGGTAGTTCCTCATGTACATGTGGTGATCATTACTTAACTGAGATCTTCAGAGTCCTCTGTGCAGCGTCCTCTTCTGCAGTACTCTACCCTGTTAACTCCAGCTATCTTGGCTTCTCTAGACTCCTAGCTCGATCGCCTCAGCTCCTGGAGACCACCAGGCTCTGCCTGGCTTCCCTCTCTGTGTCACTTTCTCTTGGGAACTTTCCCCAGGCAGTCGCTGGGGCAGATAGGAAGCTCACCTTGGTTGTTTCCTGTCTCAGGGATCACTGTCGATCTTTGTGTACTGTACAGTGCCTTGAGTGCTGCCATTTTGTGTATTTTTTTCTTTCTGAATTTTAGTTGTTTGAGATGGTCCTTGTTACTCCATCTTGATTGGAAGCAGAAGTGAGGCCACTTATTTTTATATGAAAATTAAGTGGTATCTCGTTTAATAAATTCCTAAGTTATGAATAAAAAAATCAGTTGAACAGTAATTTCAAGGAGTAGAATGCATAAGGTGCATAAATAATTAAAATACAAGGTGAAACATGGTAACTTACATGAATATGATATCAGTAAAGTACCATTAGAAGTTCAGATGAGGAAAGAATTAGTTTGGGAAGTTTGGCTATTATTGCAATTCTAGCAGATAAGGAAGGAGAAAATCCAAAGTACTGTTTGTTCACTTAAACAGTGTGGAAGATAGAGGCACTTTGGACTGTGAAGACTCAAAAACATTCAGGAATGTGGATGCCACTGTTTAGAGCTGTGGTCGCCAACCTTTCGGACCTCGTGGACCACCGTTTGGCGACCACTAGTTTAGAGCTTTCTTGACTTCAGTTAAAGTGGTTGCCAGACTATCATTTCCTAGCAAAGCAACTGTGACCAAAAGTTCATCCAAGTGCATGCATTACAGTTTCTCTCTTGAGGAACTAGGAGACATTTTTGAGAAACTGGGAATTATGTGTGTGTTTTGGTTTAATTTCATCTAGCCTATCTTAATAATGAAAGGGTGACATGCTAATTAGCCCAGATGTCATTCTGGATGTCCTTCCTGATGAAGCCGGGGTTGGAAGGAAGCCAGCCCGGGTCCCAGGTGCCTGCGGGCGGTCAGAGGGAAGCAGCCCAGGTCCCAGGTGCCGGAGGAAGCTGGTGCTGGGAAAGGAAGGCCTACTCTTGCACAAATTTTCATCCATCGGGCCTCTAGGGTTTTATATAAAGCCTTTAGTTAGTAGAATGTGGTTCCCCTTTATTTGTATTGATATGACTGTTTATATGAAAAAGAACATGAAGAACTTTTAAGGTTATCACTCAGCTATTAGGTCTTATATTGTGGACTGGATATATACTCTTGCCCTTTTTTTTCTTCACAATATTGATAATGATTATCTCTACCCCTTTTTTTTTAAGCCAAAAGCAAAGGATTTTGTATATAGGATCACAGTTAGTTCTTACAGATAACCCATTAGGTAACTATCCTTCTCGTTTTCCAGATAAAAAATAAGGCGTCGCGAGGTTAAGTGACCTGTCCATCATCACACTGCTAATTGGGTTTGAACCCACGTTTATAGTATTCCCAAGTTTATGCTATTTACCTCTTTTTGGAGGGTGATAACAATTGCATTAAGTATAATATGAAGAATACAGGCCATAATATTTATTATATATATGAAAAATCCGTAACTCACCTGTGGCCAAAACCTTAAGAAATCTCTACTAATTTTCTTGGAGCCTTAGGTTCCTCTGGGATGACTGTAGACTTGATCAATTTAACTATTCTATAAACAATTCAGTTTCCTGAAATTTTATCTCAGCACAGAGGTTTTACAGTTCGATGGTTTATGTGTTTCATATGGGAACATTTGTGCAAGGTAAGAGAGAAATCCAAGTATTGGCTGTTTAGAGTAGCTTTTAGCCTCTTTTGGCAGGGGAACAGATAAACAACTTAATGGCACTTTGTTGATTGACTCTTTCCATTACAGAAGAAAATACTCAATTTCACATGGTAGTATACATAATGTTTCTTCTCCCACTGTATGCTGCTCCTTTGGTAAGGCCTTGTTATCACAGGATCATTTACCAGTATTCTTAGAGCTAGGGTGGTCTTTATTTTACAAGTCAGGATACAGATCTAGAGAGAAAGTAAAGTTGTCCAAGGTCACATAGCAAGGTAATGGCAGAACTGGAGCTAGAACTCACTTTTCCATAATCTCTGTCGGTGTTATTTCTACCCTCAGATCCTCCTCCTAGGAAGTTCAGGCTTTTTACAAAAGCTGTTTAATTTAGAGAGGCTAAAATATCAAGTCCATATGCTGCTCTTTCCTGAAAGGGAAAATGTTCAAATGAGTAAAAATCATGTATCTTGGGCATTCTTTGTTAGAAAATTGTTCTTGAATGAAGCTAGTCTACTTGATGTGATAATGATAATAACGAAGTTCTAGCTATAAAAGATTTTAAATGGGAAGAAGAAATAGATAAGCCTTTTGATTTTTTTTTTTTTAAGTATGCTTGAAGATTTTTGGGGTCTTTGTTTTTGAGAATTTGACTTGGCATGGAAAGAGAAGAAGTATGGAGTGAAATCTGGGTATGTTTCGTTACTAAGCAACCATTAAAGTATAGAAATATAGACAGCTTCTTTTGGTGCTTTAAGACCTGATTTTAGACCTCCATTCTTAGTCTTTCTGAGACAGGTTTTCCTGTTCCATAACGACAGCTGCTCTATGATAGCTTCTTGATGACTTCTCTCAGCAAAGGGCTCTGACTTTTTTTCTAGGTTTATTTGTCCCTATGTGATAAAGAATTACATACTGCAGTCACTAGTTTATATCTCATTGCTGTTCCTGACTGCAGGGTCAGAGTCCATGGCAGGCCTTATTGGTCCATGTGTTAGATCAGTGGGGTAACGGGAAATGTTTCCTCCCTTTGGGCTGTGTTCTGATCTCGATACAGTTGCATTCATGAAGAAGGAGAGATGTGTGAAGAGTTAGGCATTCTGATTGGTAAATACTTGATTTTTGTTTTGTTTTATTTTCTGAGCGTGGTTAGACCCTTGAAAATTGTTTGTATTTGTCAGGACTTAGAATAATGTGTTTACTTTTTTCTTTATTTTTTTAAACCTCACCTGAGGGGCAAGGATATTTTTTTCCACTAGAGAGAGTGGCGGGTAGGGAGGAGGGGAGAAGAGAGGGAGGGGAGGGAAAGGGAGAGAAGAGAGAGAGAGAGAGAGAGAGAGAGAGAGAGAGAGAGAGAGAGAGAGAGAAGAGAAAGAAAACAGCGATGTGAGAGAGACACATCAATTAGTTGCCTCCTGCTCATACCCTGACAGGCTGGGAATTGAACCTGCAACTGACTAAGTGCTCTTGACTAGGAATCAAGTCTGTGGGCCGACGCTCTAACCACTGAGCAGACAGCCAGGGCAAGACTTAGAATAACGTTTAACACACAGTGTTGGATGTACTTGTAGATGGCGCACTTGGACTATGATTTACCTTACACATTGAGTTCTGATACTTGCCTGGTTTGCTTTGCTTCCTGTAATCAAATGTATCTAATTTATTAAAGTGTTAAGTACAAAGGCTGTCTCAACTCCTTGGCATTGCCACAGCCTTTCCAACCCCTTCCCAGTGGAAGTAGCCAGGATACTGCCCCCTTCCTTTTCTCTAGCAGTAAAAAAGGAAGAACAAAAACCTTGGATTGTTTGACCTGAAAGAAGTTGATCACAATGTTTGGGGAAACTTAATTCTTTCTGTAGTAGATATTGGCACCCTTTCCTGTAGGCCGATATTTAGGGGATATGGGAGGAGGTCATTCCACACTTCCCTAGCAACTTACATCAAAACGAAGTTTGCAAGGTGCCTTGTTTATTCTTATCTCATACTTAGTTCCTCCCAGTTAAACCTTTAATTCCAGGGAAAGGCCTAATCAGAAAACATTTACTTCTACTATAGTAAAGGAACCTACACCAGCTAACCAAGTGCTTATACCTGGGTCCCTGGTGCATGAGGATCATTAGTCAGATGAGAGGAACTTTCAGTCAACATGAAGAAAACCCAGAAGAAACAAAAAGAAAACCTGACCCTATGGGAAACATGTAATCCAGGCCACAGAGGAGAATTTAAAGCATTCCAATTAATATAGTTAGAATCAAGAAGATAATACATTCATAAAACCAGTACTGGATGTATTGAAAAGGGAATAATTTGAGAATGTGCAAATAAGGTTAGAGCTTAAGAATATGATTGTCGCCCTGACCAGTTTGGCTCAGTGGATAGAGCATCGGCCTGCGGACTGAAGGGTCCCAGGTTCTATTCCGGTCAAGGGCATGTACCTTGGTTGCGGGCACATCCCCAGTAGGGGGTGTGCAGGAGGCGGCTGATCGATGTTTCTCTCTCATCGATGTTTCTAACTCTCTATCCCTCTCCCTTCCTCTCTGTAAAAAAAAAAAAAAAATCAATAAAATATATATTTTTAAAAATTAAAAAGGAATATGATTGTCAAAAGAAAACATGCCATAGAAGGATAGAAAATCAAGTTGAAGAAAAACAAACAAAAAAAATCAAGTTGAAGATATCTTGTAGAGCTTTATTTATTTACTAGAGGCCCGGTGCACGATATTTGTGCACGGAGGGTGGCGGGGGGCGGGGGGGTCCCTCAGCCTGGTCTGCACCCTCTCCAATCTGAGATCCCTCTCACAGTCCAGAACCACTGACTGCTAAGCGCTCACCTGCCTGCCTACCTGATGCCCCTAATTGCTCTCTTGCCTGCCTGTTGCCCCTAACTGCTCCCCTACCAGCCTGATAGCCCTAACTGCTCTCCCTTCCTGGCCTGATCCCCCTAACTGCCTATCTGCTCTCCCCTCCTGCCCTGATCCCCCTAACTGCCTATCTGCTCTCCCCTCCTGGCCTAAACCCCCTAACTGCCCACCTGCTCTCCCTTCCTCTCCCTGCCTTCAGACCCCAGTGCAGGAGTGCTGAGAGCTCTCTGCTGCGGCCCGTCCCTGTCCTGACGCCCCCCCCCCCCACCCCCCCGCCCTCTGGGCAGGCCTGAGAGCACCTGGGGGGGGTGGGCTGCCCCTAATGGCAGCCTCAAGTCCCCGCCCCCGTCCCCGCCCACTAGCTCCTGTGCTCACGCAGCCTGTTGAATGGTCATGCCTGGGACACCATTAGGACCAATTAGCATATTATCTCTTTATATATATACTAGGGGCCCGGTGCACGAAATTCGTGCACTGGGTGTGGCAGGGGGCGGGGGGGAGAGTGTCCCTCAGCCCAGCCTGCCCCCTCTCACATACTGGGAGCCCTCAGGTGTTGACCCCCATCACCCTCCAATTGCAGGATCGGCCCCTTGCCCAGGCCTGATGCCTCGGCCAGAGGCGTAGACCCCCATCACCCTCTGATCACCTGATCGGCCCCTTGCCCAGGCCTGACGCCTCTGCCAGAGGTGTCAGGCTTGGACAGGGGACCCCCATCTCCCCCCGATCACTGGCTCTGGCCCCCGCCCAGGCCTGAGGCCTCTGGCCCAGGAATCATGCCTGGGCAGGGGACCCCCATCTCCCTCTGATCGCTTGCTCCACCCCCCGCCCAAGCCTGACGCCTCTGACCCAGGCTTCAGGCCTGGGCAAGGGGACCATCATATCCCCCCAATCCCCGGCTCAGCCCTCCACCCAGGCCTGATGCCTCGGCCAGAGGAGTTGACCCTCATCACCCTCCGATCACCAATCACCGGATCGGTCCCTTGACCAGGCCTGAGGCCTCTGGCTGAGGCGTCCGGCCTGGGCAGCGGGGACCTGCAGCTGCAGCGGCCCCGCGATCGTGGGCTCCGCTTTAGGCCCAGGCAAGGGACCCCTAGCTCCTGGGACTGCCAGCTTCGACCATGCCCAGCTCCCATCACTGGCTCCACCCCTACTTCCTGCTACCACTGGCCAGGGAGGAAAAGGCACCTGATTCTCCGATCATGGCTGGGGGGCAGCTCTTAGCTCCCCCCTGGGTTTCCGATCACTGTCAGTGGCAGGGGGCTTCTTCCTGCTTTCCCTTTCGCCTCCCTGCATTGTGCCTACATATGCAAATTAACCGCCATCTTGTTGGCAGTTAACTGCCAATCTTAGTTGGCAGTTAACTGCCAATCATAGTTGGCAGTTAATTTGCATATAGCCCTGATTAGCCAATGAAAAGGGTATCGTCGTACGCCAATTACCATTTTTCTCTTTTATTAGTGTAGATATGTAGATTTTTTAAAATTTAGAGCAAGACACAGATGATTTCCTTAACCCACATTCCCTAGAAACAGAGCCTGAGACAAAACTCGCCTGCTGCTACTTTATGAGGGAGCACAATCTCAGGAAAGCAGGGCTGAGGAAAGAGGTGTGAAAACAAGGAAGAAACACTGGCCAAAGCTTTGTAACAGGTGTTGCTGATTGCGTGTTTTCAGTAGAAGTCCAGCGAGGTTGTATAGAGTTATTGTTCCTCTGACCAATTCATCCAAAACGGAGTATGGGGGAGGAATTTTCTGTACTGGTTTCCTCTCATCTCCTGCTCGGTCAGTTTCTCATATAAACAGTTAACACTCTTGCCCTCTTCAGTGGCCTGCCTCAGGGAAGGTCCTACCTGCTGTGTACACAGATCTGCAGAGTGACCTACCATTGAAGCGTGGAAAGGTGAGAGGAGTCAGTAACCCTTAGTGGCAGCCAACCTCTGCCTTCTAAGAAACTGTTAAAAGAGCATCACTCCCAAGAGGGCTGACCATGGGAAGGGTAGGAGACCTCTGCTTTTTATCATAAACTCTTCTTTACCCATTTGATTTGCTATCATTTACATGTATTAGATTTGATAAAAATAAGAATTAAATTATAAAGGGAAAATTAGTTACCAAAAACAGCCTAGAAATAAATATCAAAGTACTTTCCGCGTGCATTTGGAAAAAATGAACTTCACATATTGAAAAATAAAATCTAATTAGTAGTTTAAATCAGGATAATCGTTTGTAAGAAAATGGGAAGTGGGACTTCTAGAATTGATTCTTTCTCCTTTACCACCCATCCTTGCCTTACACCCCTTTATCATACAGTTTCCTAGGACTGAAATCTAGGGGTGGTCTACCCCCCATGCCCATTGCCAGGCTCTGCTGATTCTACCTTTGGATCATCTCTATTATCCCCTAATCTAATTCCCCCTGCCTCTGCTGTAGTCCATAGTCTTATATAAGTTCCATTAGAGAGTGCAGTATCCTAGCAGGTCTCTCTCTTCCCTTCCTCATGTCACTTATGTTTTCCTGTGCTGAGTTTTGGTCTCTTTTTGTATTAACTTTGGTTATAATGTTTACAAAATAACAAAAGTCTGTAGTTATTTATATACTTCACTGGGTTGAACATATTTCCTTTTTTCCTTTAACAAAATGTATTGAGTGCTTTTAAGGCAGTCACTGGGGATACAAAGATGAATTAAACCTGGACAATAGCCACCGCTCAAAGAATCCGTGTTCTACTGAGGCAACAGATGGGTAAATAAATAATCGTGATAGAATAGAAGTGCTATAATAAAATTAGGTATTAAGTTCAGGAGTGGTTTTATATTTTCCTATTTGGGTGAATCAGAGAAACCTCAGGGAGCAGTAGATGATCAAACTAAATATTAAAGAGTATGTTCAGCCGAAACCAGTTTGGCTCAGTGGATAGAGCGTCAGCCTGCGGACTGAAAGGTCCCAGGTTCGATTCCGGTCAGGGGCATGTACCTGGGTTGCGGGCACATCCCCAGTGGGAGATGTGCAGGAGGCAGCTGATCCATGTTTCTCTCTCATCGATGTTTCTGGCTCTCTATCTCTCTCCCTTCCTCTCTGTAAAAAATCAATAAAATATATTTTAAAAAAAAGTATGTTCGAGTTGACTAGATGGCTAGAAAGGAGAAAGGCTTTCTAAGCAGAAAGAATAGCCGGTGCAAAGAAACCGGAAGGTGAAACCGCACAAGGTGTCTTGCAGGATTTGATACACATAAGACTACCACCTTTCATCTCTCAGTTGGGTTGTTAGGATCGCCTCCTAACTGATCTACCTGCCTTTGCTGAGTATCTATTAAACCCTAAATCTGACCACTGCGCTTCTGCCGGGGTCCAACCCCAGCAGGTCCAGGGGTTCCCAAAGGCGTAGACAGAGTCGGCGAAGAAGGAAGGACACGGAGACAGCGTTCAGTTGATCAGCAGCCTAGCTAGGATCTCCAGCCAGGATCTCCAGCCAAGTTCTGGTCTGGATCTCCAGAGAGGTTCTGCTTAGGATCTCCAGAGAGGTTCTGTCCAGGTTCTCCAGTCAGGTTCAGTTACCAGGTTCTAGTCAGGCTCTCCTGCCAATCTCCCCAGTCAGGTTCAGTCCAGGATCCCCTGCCATGCTCTCTCGCCAGGCTCCGCCTCCAGGCTCCGAGGCCAGTCCCTGTCCAGGATCCTCCGGCATGCTCTCGCCAGCGAAGTTCTTCTGTCTCTAGAGAATGTTCTGTGTAGGTTCTGTGCCTAGGCTCTGTCTCTCTTGGTCCTGTCTTCCAAGCCCTGTGTTCTCAGTTCTGTGTCTTTCTGTCTTGTTACATCTGTATTTATACCAGTTCATTTTAATCCTGTCAATCTCTATTACAAAGGTTAGGGCGTTTCTTATCTCCATTCCAGGGAGTAAAGATTATGTAGCTTAAGCATGATTGTTCATAGTTAAAGTGATTAATTACCCACCTGGCACTTAGTTAAGAGGTTTTATTCCCTCCCTAACTTCAGGGGAAAATCCCTACCTGGGGAAACAACCTTTCTCGGAGAGGTGACCTTGGATAAAACACAGCGCCAAGAAGGTGAGCAAACATATTAAGAACTGTATGCCATATATGCCAGGTCCCTTGAAACAGCAAGGATGGACCGGCTCCCGGCACGCTTCTCTGCTCAAAACTCTCATTGGAGAGTAACAGCCCAAATCCCTGCAGTGGCTTAAGCTTTACAAGATTTATACCCAACATGGCCCCTAAGCCACTGGCGTCTTTCTCCATTCTCTGCCACTCTGTTCTTTTGCTTATTCCAGTTCAGTCACATGGGCCTTCTTGTTTCTAGTTCCTACAATAAGCTGAGCATGTTTTCACCTCTGAGCCTTCCGGTTTATGTTCCCTTTGTCAGGAGTGCTCTTCCCCCAGTGAGACACATAGCTTGCTCCCGGAATTTCTTTAGGTCTCTGCTCAAATGTTAACCTACCCTGACCACCCTGTTTCAAATAGCGGACCTCCATGCCTCCAACCCTGTACTCACGTATCCTCTTACTTGTTTTATTCTTCACCAGAGCATACCATCTGTTTCATGTTTTTCTTTGCCTGTTTGTTATTTGTCTCTCCCGACTAGAGTGCAAACTCTAGGACAGAAACTTTGTCTTTTAATCACCATTGTTTCTGCAGCACCTAGAACAAAGTGTCTAATACATGATAGATAATCAATAAATATTTGATGGCAAGAATTGAAGCTGAAGAGATGAAGTAAACTAGGGGCAGGACTTCTACACAGAGGTGTTTTTGGACTTGAGACTGTATGCATTAAGGAGCCTACGATTTTTAAAAAGGGAAGTAATTAACAGTATCTGATTTAGATTTTATTTTAGAAATAACATTCTAGCAGCTGCCAATTTCAAATTAGCAAATTGGTTACATTGAGGTTAAGTAAGAAGAAAGGAGAACTATTCAAAGAAATATTCTTTTGGATGAGAGTTAATAAGAGACTCATTTTTTTCACTTTTCACAGTGCAGAACGTGAACACTCTTGTGTGGCCTTTCAGTTAATATTCGTATTTAATAGAACTGTAGTAATTCATTTTCTGTGGTAAATATTTATAAATTATTATATTGTGGTAAGCTTTCTGCATAGTTCCTAAAACTGCTGAGAGAAAGGTTTCTATTTCTTTTTTCTACAGACTTTCTAATTTAGAAGCAGATATTCAACTACCTGGTTAATTCAATTTAGTAAGCATTTTCCAAAGATCAACTGTTACATGCGTATCATTTGGTGAGGAAGTATGTGATTCAGACCCTGATCCACTTATGAGCTTTACTTATGAAATTAACCATCATGTAACTGTGGTTCAGACAAAATGCAGTTATGTGCTGGGATGAGTATAGGGAAAATATTTTGTCTGTTACTATATGTGTATCATCTGAATCATCCATTTTAAAGAAGTGGACTATAATAGGACATCAAGTGTAAAATCTATGAAGAATAAAATATTTTATGATGCAGGAGGCACTACAACATCTTGCTAATGTTTTGTTCTGAAACTGAGTTATGGCTATGTTCAAGGATATTCCAGTCTAACGTTTAGTATATAGAAAATGCAAACTTAATTGTT
The DNA here is from genome assembly GCF_963259705.1 of Myotis daubentonii. NCBI lineage: Eukaryota > Metazoa > Chordata > Mammalia > Chiroptera > Vespertilionidae > Myotis > Myotis daubentonii. The sequence goes on from NC_081841.1 coordinate 9,208,537, forward strand.
TGCAAAAAGACAAAATAAAGAATAAATTAATTTAAACTGTAGTGAAAAGTTTAGTGGAGAAAAAGAATAATCACTTGTGTGTTGTATAAACCAACAATTACATTTAATAGCATAGGCAACCAATCATTGATTGTGTGTAGGGCCTTCCATTTCCTAGGAAGCAGGTAGCTGACCCAGAGTCTCTCCCATCTCTTATTGCGGGTAGAATGCATGATTCGTGGATGTTTGAGGTTCTCAATGCTGTTTTCAGGAGATAGGGAAGAAAGAGCTTTTAAGAGGTTGGAAACATTAAACTATGACAGGGTTGGTCATTTTTAACCTAATAGACTATATTGGTTTGAATAACTTTGTTCTGAAATATTTATTTATCTGTTTAAATATTCATTGCTTTGAGATGGCAAAACTCAGCCTCAGGGGAGAGGAAGAGCTGGCTTTTCTCTGAGTAATTTGAAAGAGGTAGGGTGTGTGTGTGTGTGTGTGTGTGTGTGTGTGTAAGACATGATGTGCTGGCAAGTTTGCAGTATTGTTGGCCAAGCCTAGACCTGTCCTTAGATGCCGGGAGCCGGTCCATCCTTGCTGTTTCAAGGGACCTGGCATATATGGCATACAGTTCTTAATATGTTTGCTCACCTTCTTGGCGCTATGTGTTTTAACCAAGGTCACCTCTCCGAGAAAGGTTGAATCCCCAGGTAGGGATTTTCCCCTGAAGTTAGGGAGGGAATAAAACCCCTCAACTAAGTGCCAGGCGGGTAATTAATCCCTTTAACTGCGAACAATCATGCTTAAACTACATAATCTTTTCTCCCTGGAATGGAGATAAGAAGCGCCCTAACCTTTGTAATAGAGATTGATAGGATTGAATCAACTGGTATAAATACAGTTGTAACAAGACAGAAACACTCAGAATTCAGAACACAGAACTGAGAACACAGGGCTTGGAAGACAGGACCAAGAGAGACAGAGCCTAGGCACAGAACCTACACAGAACGTTCTCTAGAAACAGAAGAACTTCGCTGGAGAGAGCATGCCGGAGGATCCTGGACAGGGACTGGCCTCAGAGCTTGGAGGCGGAGCCTGGCGAGAGAGCATGGCAGGGATCCTGGACTGAACCTGACTGGGGAGATTGGCAGGAGAGCCTGACTAGAGCCTGGTGACTGGACCTGCCTGGAGAACCTGGACAGAACCTGACTGGAGAACCTGAGCAGAACCTCTCTGGAGATCGAGACCAGAACTTGGCTTGAGATCCTGGCTAGGCTGCTGATCAACTGAACGCTGATCTCCGTGTCATTCCTTCTTCGCCGACTCCGTCCACACCTTTGGGGACCCCTGGACCTGCTGGGGTTGGACCCCGGCACTTAGACTTGCATGTACCAGATTCAGTAATTATTTTTATTCTAAGTGTATTGCATTTCCTGATTTATTTTTTATTTATGGTCTGTTTGCAAAAGCTCAGGATTGCACTTAGTTCCCCCCTGCTCTTCATCTCCCCTTCATATGGCTGCACACTCCTACTTTGAGTCCTAGTTTTTCAGTTCTCCCCATGCTAAAAGAAGAACCCATTCATTGTTAGGCTTGCATTTCATCTGTGGGTTGCATATAAGAAGGCAGCCCTCTACTTTCAGGTAATTTACATTTATCGCCACTGTTATCTTCCTCTCATAGCCTATTCCTTCCCGAATCTCTGGCCTTCTAGAAGTGTAGATGCCTCAGGTTATTTTTTTGGAGGCAACTGACATCACCAAACCACCTATACCTGTAGTACCAGGACCCTATTTCAACTCACTGAATCATAATATGTGGGGGAATGACCCTGATTTAGACACAAAAAAAGTCTGGGAATCTCTGCACTCAAGGAACCAGGTGAAAGATGAGTTTGTGGGTGTGGGGGCTAAGTGTAGTGAAGTGGGTCCAAATGGATGGGGTTAGTGACCTTACTGTTCAGACTGCAGCAGGAATTGATGTGTCCCTGGACTCTTTTCTTGGAATCAGACAATACTTTTCCTTCAAGTTAGTATTTCAGTTGGTGGTTGGATTTTTATTAGTATGATCATTATCATATGATCATCAAAATCTATTTTTTGAGAGCTTCCTTGAGATCCCAGAGATCAACTAAGTTACAGACAACCAAATGAAAAATGAACTGTTGGAGTTCAACCTGAACATAAAATTTGGAGAGGTTTTTCCTCCCAATTTCTTTCTTTTTAAAAAAAATATATTTTATTGATTTTTTTTTTTTTTTTTTACAGAGAGGAAGAGAGAGGGATAGAGAGTTAGAAACATCGATGAGAGAGAAACATCGATCAGCTGCCTCCTGCACACCTCCCACTGGGGATGTGCCTGCAACCAAGGTACATGCCCCTGGCCGGAATCGAACCTGGGACCCTCCAGTCCACAGTCCGACGCTCTATCCACTGAGCCAAAGCGGTTAGGGCCCAATTTCTAATTTACCTTCAGATTGTCCAACATCTTTTGGTCTAGGTATAATTTTTATTCATTGTGAGTGAGAAAATATGTTTATCTTTCTAACTTTATTTTGCCATTATTAAATTTAAAAATGCAGATTAATTGAGACTCTAAAATGAATTTTTCTTTATGTCTAGAAACATTGTTTTATCTTTGTACATGTTTATTCATCCATTTTATTTCCTGGGTTTTCTTTTTTCTACATAGTTTTTTAAAAATTTTAAATTGATTCTAGCTGATCTTAAATCCAGTTTAATGTTCTTTGTGTGATAACAGTTATACTGCTCTTCTTTCCCTTTGATTAGAGATATCTGGGCAGAAATCACTGCTTTTAGTTCAGGAGCTGAGAAAAATAAGAAGCTTTTCCTTAGACACTGTCAACCTAGAGCAGTGGTCAGCAAACTCATTAGTCAACAGAGCCAAATATCAGCAGTACAGCGATTGAAATTTCTTTTGAGAACCAAATTTTTTAAACTTAAACTATATAGGTAGATACATTGTTATTAACTTAATTAGGGTACTCCTAAGGCTTAGGAAGAGCCACACTCAAAGGGGCCAAAGAGCCGCATGTGGCTCGCGAGCCACAGTTTGCCAACCACTGACCTAGAGCATTCTGTAAACTTTTATACAGAGGCAGGTAGAGTTTGAAATCTGAGCCTATCTAAGCAAATCCCAGGGGATAAAAATGACATCATTTGTAAAATGCTTAAAGGCAAAAATATTTCCTTTCTATTACAGTCCTAGAGAATTAATTTACTTTTATCTACAGCCTTACGAAAATGATTAGTGACATTGGCAGGGGTAGTAAACTGGTGAGAAGGTGCTTTACCTACATAACAAAGGGATTCTTTTTATGTTGGTGAGAGTAAAATTAATATTGATCTGTTTCTGTTGGTGACAGAATGGTGACTCATTCCGATCATAAGTGTAATATGGGAATTGGGAAACTTTTCTCTTAGGATTTGCAGCCTGTTCATTGGAAGCAGCACAAGAGCTGACTAGATATATAAGTGGGATACAGGATTATCAAACTAAAAATATTAGAATGAAGTTGAAAAATAAATGGGAAGATATAAACAAATGAAAATACCATTCTCTCTCCAAGATTATATAGACTTTAATATAGAAAAATGAAGACAGTTCATTTGGGGCCATTCTTTCTATGTTCTCCTATAGCACTTTATGCTTAGCTTTATTTGTATCACAAATAATATTGATGTTTATGTGCCGTTCTCACCTTTTAAACTTGGTCCTCTGAAAGCAAAGTCTTCTTTTTGCCCTTGTGTCTTCCCTTTCCTCCCACAACTAGCATGTTGTGTCTTCCCTTTCCTCCCACAACTAGCATGTTGTAGATGCTTAAATGTTATGTTTATTCATCCATTTTATTTCCTGGGTTTTCTTTTTTCTATATAGTTTTTAAAAATTTTAAATTGATTCTGGATGATCTTAAATCCAGTTTAATGTTTTTTCTGTGATAACAGTTATACTGCTCTTCTTTCCCTTTGATTAGAGATAGAAATGGATGAATAAACATGTACATTTAAGCATCTACAACATGCTAGTAAATTATTGATATAAGTAATACTCAGAATAATTAAATAGGAACAGAGGCTATGCTTAAGGATCAGTAACAAAGCAGACTCATTTACCCCAAGCAGTGTATAGAGCAAAATATCATAAAGGATAGGGAGAAGTTTCAAGTAAGTCTAGTTCACTGGAAAAAATGTTTAACTCAACTAGCAGAAATAAGAAAGTAATAAATTGACTTAGATGTAGAGAATTTGTAATATTTTTGGGACACTGAGGGTGGACGGATCCAGTCTGAGTTGGAAATGTGCACCTGGAAGAATTGGAAGCAAGGAAAGAAATCTAATTAATTAGGATGGCTGGTGCCATATTAATGAGTTTCACTTGCTCTCATTTAATCCTCGCAACAACCCTCTGAAGTAAATCCATTTTGCAGATGAAGAAACAGGCTGAGAAGGTTAAGTAAATAGTTTATCCATATCTGCTAAGGGGCATAGTTAGGACTTAAACTCGGGCCTGTCTTTCAGGTTCATGCTCTTTCTTCTTTTTACTTTAGCTCCCATAAAAGCTTGGGAGAAAGGACATAGTTAGACCTAAAAGCTACTTGAAAGCCACTATAATAGTTGAAGTTCTGAGATTGCTGTGGGTGAGGGAATAGGCTGATAAAGGGGTTGAGACTTGGTCCTGGGGTTATACATTTTTCCTGTTAGATGGTAACTAATGTACTGTGATAGTATATTTGAATTTAGAATTAAAACATCTGACATGTGTCACATTGTACACAAAAGACCATATATGATAATGTGTCACCTCTGTTAGTTACTACATGTGATTTATAGGAAAAAGACATTTTGTGGCTGCCTTTGTGTTATAACAGCAGAGTCGAGGTGTTGTGTCAAATACTATGGCCTGCAGGCCTAAAATATTACTATCTGGCCCTTTACAGAAAAAGTGCTCCCCCCCAACCTCCCCCACCCCCCCCCCCCACCCCCCGCTTTCTACCATACTTCCTTTCTAGGACTGGCTACAGGGAGAAGGGATTATTTGAGTCGATCCTTTATGGCCAGCTAAGTTTTTCACTGTACATGAATATTCTCCATAGCGGATGCAGCTTGGGGAAGGACATTGACCCCCACAGTAACCGTCTGGCTGTTCGGGAAAGCACCCTGTGTGGGCAATATTGAACAGTCTCCATTCATTGCAACACAGAATTAGAGTTAGGAGTTGTGGATGATATGACTGGGGGGAAATGGTTAAAGACCCCACTCACTGGAGATGCCACTTGGAGTAGTGACTGGGAACACTGGCTTTGAGTCTGCTCATGTCAGCTACTAGCTAAGTGGTTTTTTATAAGATACTTAATCTTTTAAAATGTTCGTTTCCTTCTCTGTAAAAGGAGAATAATGGGAATACCTACTTTATAGGGTCTGAGAATTGAATTAATTTATATTTTTATCCTATATAATAAAAACCTAATATGCTAAGTGTCTGGTCATCTGTTAAACCAATCAAAGCATAATATGCTAAGGCCACTCAACCGCTCGCTATGACATGCACTGACCACCAGGGGGCAGATGCTCCAACAAAGGTTAGCTTGCTGCTGGAGTCCGGCCAGTTGGGACTGAGGGAGATGGGTCAGACATGCCTTGGAGCCCTCCTGCGGTCCCTCCTTGGCTGGCCAACCTCCTGCATCCCTCCCTGGCCCCAATCGTGCACCGGTGGGGTCCCTTGGCCTGGCCTGCACCCTCTCGCAATCTGGGACCCCTCGGGGGATGTCGGAGGGCTGGTTTTGGCCCGATCCCACCAGGCCGAGGGACCCCCTTGGTGCACGAATTAGTGCACTTGGCCTCTAGTGTGTGTGTGTGTGTATGTATGTGTGTGTGTGTATTTATTTAGTAGAGGCCCAGCGCATGAAATCATGCATGAGTAGCTCGCTGCCGCTTGCTGCTGCTCATCGCTCGCCGCCCCGCCCGCCGCTCGTGGGCTGGGGGAGGGGGAGGGACCAAGAGGTGGTCAATGCACCTCATGGCAACTGGTCACACGGTCATTCCAGTCATTGTGCTTATGGTCCCTGGCCTTCTATTATATAGGATATACACACATACATACATTGCTTAGTCGCAGTGGTTCTCAACCTGTGGGTCGCAACCCCTTTGACGGTCTAACAACCCTTTCACAGGGGTTGCCTAAGACCATTCCGCATATCAGATATTTACATTACAATTCATAACAGTAGCAACATTACAGTTATGAAGTAGCAACGAAAATAATTTTATGGTTGCGTCACAACATGAAGAACTGTATTTAAAGGACCAGAAGGTTGAGAACCACTGGCTTAGTGTATTGCTAGATACATTAATGAGCATTCATTACATGTAAGCTGCTAATATTACCAGGTGAGGGAGGGTCTAGAGGAGTCTGAATGTATTTAGTAGGGAATAGTGAGCCTTTGTGTCACCAATTCAGTACTCATACCTACTTCTCTGAATCGTTTTGAAGTTTTGCATATTTGTATAACCTCCCTAATGTGACCATTCACTCCTGAGAGGCATATTTCTATCTTTTGTTATGATGTCTCAGTGTCTATGACAGTTGTGGACCCACAGTAGGTATTTAGTGAATAATTCATTTTCTCAGGTGAGAGACACCTAAGCTGCTTTAGCCTGTAGTATTAATAACAAAAACATTTTCACACAAATACAAAGGTAAATTCTTGCCTAGAAATAATCATGTGGACTGTTATCTCCTAGTTTGCTGGTGGCTATAGTACTTCTCTTCTGTACTTATAACTGCCGGGGTCCAACCCCAGCGGGTCCAGGGGTCCCCAAAGGTGTGGACGGAGTCGGCGAAGAAGGAATGACACGGAGACAGTGTTCCGTTGATCAGCAGCCTAGCCAGGATCTCCAGCCAGGATCTCCAGCCAAGTCTTGGTCTGGATCTCCAGCAAAGTTCTGGTTCGGATCTCCAGCCAGGTTCAGTCACCAGGTTCTAGTCAGGTTCTCTTGCCAATTTCTGTAGTCAGGTTCAGTCCAGGATCTTTTGCCATGTTCTCTCCAGCGAAGTCCTTCTGTCTCTAGAGAAGGTTCTGTGTAGGTTCTGTGCCTAGGCTCTGTCTCTCTTGGTCCTGTCTTCCAAGCCCTGTGTTCTAAGTTCTGTGTTCTGAGTTCTGTCTGTTTCTGTCTTGTTACAACTGTATTTATACCAGTTGATTCAATCCTATCAATCTCTATTACAAAGGTTAGGGCGTTTCTTATCTCCATTCCAGGGAGAAAAGATTATGTAGTTTAAGCATGATTGTTCGTAGTTAAAGGGATTAATTACCTGCCTGGCACTTAGTTGAGGGGTTTTATTCCCTCCCTAACTTCAGGGGAAAATCCCTACCTGGGGAAACAACCTTTCTCAGAGAGGAGACCTTGGTTAAAACACATAGCGCCAAGAAGGTGAGCAAACATATTAAGAACCGTATGCTATATATGCCAGGTCCCTTGAAACAGCAAGGATGGACCGGCTCCCGGCATATAACTCCGGAATATGACCTGGAAATTTAATAGACATCAGAAACCATTTAACATTTTTAATAATAATAATACATACATACATATGTAACTGGGAAATTTTTCAGACATTGCAGAGTGTATGAGATAAAATATGAAATCACTCCTCTCCCAATTTCATTCCCTTAGTGTTTAAGTATAATGATTTTTGTTTAATAAAAATAACATTCCTATAACTAACAAAATAATCTATCAAGAATTGCTTCTTGATCTCCCTTTTCTGCCTTTCATCTCTTTGAAACACACAGTACTGAGGCTACAAGTGGATCCTACAGAATGTTTTTGCCTTTCTTCCCTCATCTACCACTGCTAATTGATGTGTTTATTTAGTTGGCTGAGCCAGCTTCATGGAGACTACCCCTGTGGGAGTGTGAAGACTGTGTACTCGTGTGCTACAGTATCATTCCCAACAGGGCTGGGGTGGGGAGCAGAGCCCAGGCAGAGCATTCCCAGTTCCCTTTGCCATGTTATTCATAACTGGAAAGAGTGTCTTTTAGCCTTTACCTGTCATTTAGTGGACCCTCCCTGTGCCCTGTAAGATCATATTTAGGCCTGCAGTTGGAGTATGGATCTGTGGAGACTTTTGGTACTTTTAATCTCTTTCATTCACCAGTCCACCTGAATTTGAATGTTCACTTTCATATCTGTCTTCAGGCCAGTAAATCCTGCAAGGGCTTCTGAAGCATAGTGCTTCATGTAGGTAGGTGAGTGGGTGGGTGGGTGAGTGGGTAGGTAGGTCGATAGAGATAATAACATTGAGTTGATTGAAGGAGAGGACAAGAGTTGTTTTACTTTCCTCTTAGGATGCCCAGAATGGCTACGGAGAAATCGTCTACAATAGCCCAACATTAAGATAATGAAAATAATTTATATAGTGATGGGTGACAAAGGTAGACTTTTCCCCTGAAAAATTATGGGTAAAAATTTAAAGTTTTCATAGCATAATTTCTAAGAACTAAACAAAGGGAAGATTTTTATGTAAAGCAAACTTTCGTACCATGTAGAAATTATTCTTGGACACTGGAGACTGCTGAATTTTGATGTTATGTAACTTTAAAATGAAAGACCGTTATGAATCTTTATCTCTAGGGAATGTCACTCTCATTTTCTTAAGAATAGCACAATATGTCCTGACCAGTTTGGCTCAGTGGATAGAGCGTTGGCCTGCGGACTGAAGGGTCCCCGGTTCGATTCCAGTCGAGGGCATGTACCTTGGTTGCGGGCACATCCCCAATGGGGGTTGTGCAGGAGGCAGCTGATCGATGTTTCTCTCTCATCGATGTTTCTAACTCTCTGTTCCTCTCCCATCCTCTCTGTAAAAAAATCAATAAAATATACTAAAAAAATAAAAGAATAGCACAATAATTCAGTGCTTCAGCATATTGGCTTCCTCTTATTGATTCCATTTTTCTTTTCATTCTCTTTTATATTAAAAATACTTTATAGGCTTTGTTACAAAAGTAACATATGCTTATTATTAGGAGTACAAGAGAACTTGGGGATTTGGGATAGATATCTTTGCTGTTTGATTGTGGTGAGGGCTTCATGTGTGTACATATGAAATTTGTACATATATGTCAAATGGGCCATATTGTACACTATAAATAGATGCGGTTTATTATATGCCAAGTACTCCTCAATAAAACTTTTTAATTTAATGACTAAAAATTGGACTTATTTTGTTGTTAATATGTATTTTCATTTGTTAGAGATTGAGCATGTTTATTGGATCAGCCATTTGTATTTCATCTTCTGTGAATAATTCAGTTTGTCTCTTTTTCTGTTGTATTTCTTTTCAATTTGTGTAACTTACTCTTGCATTAGTAATGATAAAACCCATTGTGTCTTTCTTACCTGTTGACAATATTTCCCCCTGGTTGGCTTACTTTGATTTTGAGGTCCATTTCTCCCCCTTTCTTTTTCCCTCCCTATGACTCCCCCTCTCTTTTTTCCCCTCCTGGTTTTTAGGTTTCCTGTCTCACTTAAGATTTTTCCAAACTCCAGTTATACTCCCAAGTTTTTTATTTTTATAGTTGTAGTTGTTATATTAGATTTTATTCCTTCTGGAATTTTTTTGGTGTGGGCTATAAGCTAAGGGGTTAATTTTATTTTCTTTGTGGAAAGTACCCAACTTTTACAAATACCATAGGATAAATACCTCCCCCCCACCCCCAACACACACGCACACACACGCACACACTGAATTGAAATACCACCTTTATCTTCTATTAAGTTTCCAGATAAGCTCCACTCTTTTTTAGGATTGTCATTGTTCCATTAATCCCTTTGTATATTCTTACTGTTTAATCACAGTAGTTTCACAGCGAGTGTTAATACATGATAGAGCATGCCCCTCTTCATAGTTTGTCCTTTTCCAAAGTTACCTAGTGGTTTTTCATATACCAATTGGAAAGGTATTTAGTCCTAGTTCCTTCCCCAGACACATTTGCTTCTGATTGGAAATGACATTTTATTTTTGGAAGGATTAACATTATTATATTAAGTATCTTCTTCATTTATAATAGCCTTTGTACATTTTTTCTGTTTTATTTTATGCAGAATAACTGATTGTAGTATTGGTGGTTGATTCTTCCTTTAAAAATAGTGTGAGGCCCTAACCGGTTTGGCTCAGTGGATAGAGCGTCGGCCTGCGGACTCAAGGGTCCCAGGTTCTATTCCGGTCAAGGGCATGTACCTTGGTTGCGGGCACATCCCCAGTGGGGGGCATGCAGGATGCAGCTGATCGGTGTTTCTCACTCATCGATGTTTCTAACTCTCTATCCCTCTCTCTTCCTCTCTGTAAAAAATCAATAAAGTATATTTTTTAAAAAATAGTGTGAGATCTTTCTGTAATTTTGGATGCATTTTGTTTGTGATAGTGTGAGTTTTAATGGCCATCAAGTTAATGTTAAAAGCCTGACATGAGGTTTAGAAAATGCTTCTGAAGGTTCCGTTTCCTGCAGCTCTCAGTAGATAGAGAATCCCTTCTTGAATTGAGGGGGAAGAAGGATAATTGGGACGAGAGAGAAAGGAAACATTACTTCCTTGTTTGAAGGAAGTGATGTTCATGATTAGGAGAAAACCAAGTGACATAAACCCAGATTTTCTTTGATCCCCAATGATTTGATGTCTAAAATGTGGGGTGGGGAGGGGAGGGGAGTGTTGATCAAAGTGCGAACATTTTGAAGCCATCTCTGCCTATAACTTCCAGAAGGACAGTGGTTGAAGACTGCAGATTTGCACAGTAAAATTATGGCTTTACTTTTCATTGAATAAAATGGGAGGTCAGGAGGTGAATTGTTGAGGAGGGAGGGTTTTGCCAAATCTATCACACAAGATTTAAATTGGGATTTTGTATGTGAACTTAAAGAACAGAAGTAAGAGAAGGACTGTGGAACTAAAATGGCTTATAATAATTTCTATAGTTAATGCACATTCTTTATGATATTTCAAATATTACACTAGATCCCAAGCAAGCATGTGGGAGTGGGTATTGTGTGGAGAGTCCTGCTGTGTTGTTAACCTGAACTCTCTGCTCTTAAAATCGCAAAGTCTCTGTTGTGTGGTTTTGAGAATTTAATTTATAATGTCATTCTACATATTGTTATGAATTGTAATTTAATGAATTTGATTTGTTTCTCCCTAAGAATCACTGAAGGAATAGAATGCCCTAAAGAAAATACTAATGACACAAATTAATTTCAACTCTTATAACTTATTTTGAATGAGAAATTTCCTGGCATTTTTTAAAACTTGAAGGAAAATTTTTTATTCTGGCAACTAGTTAACTTGAATATGGTCATGGACCTGTCTAGTAACCACAAATTGACTGAAGTTTGGTATGTGTTTGTGTGAGCATACATCTGTATATATTTGTGTGTGTGTGTGTGTGTGTGTGTGTGTGTAATATTTCCCCCAATTGTAAGGCAGTGTTATATTTCACCTGAGCAGTGAAGGAGTATTCAGATAATTTTGTATACTCACCTTAAAAATAATTACGGAATGAGAATTTAAAGTCACTTTTCCTTATTTTTTTTCCTCACTGTTTCTTATAGGGTAACCAGGAGCCAACAACAACTCCTGATGCAATGGTTCAGCCTTTTACTACCATCCCGTTTCCACCTCCTCCACAGAACGGAATTCCCACAGAATATGGAGTGCCACACACTCAGGACTACGCCGGCCAGACCAGTGAACACAACCTGACACTCTACGGCAGTACACAAGCCCACGGAGAGCAGAGTAGCAACTCGCCCAGCACACAAAACGGATCTCTCACGGTACGTGGGTTATGAGGTGGACGGTGGAAAGGTGCATGTCATCTTTGAGATCGTCACCTTAATCGTCATACCAGAAACCCTTTTGAATTAATTTAGCATTTACATTACACTACATAGCATTTATGTCGCTTCAGTTCTACTCCAAGTATTGCAATTAGAAGATAAGGATTTAGCATTCAAACTCACAGCCCCAGCCCAGGAGCTTACAGTGTGGAGGTGGATCAGTTTAACAAGGTAAGTGCAGTGGTGAGACTAAGCTTAGGGGATGCTGCTCTTTTACATTTCACCAGTAGCTTTCATTCTGCAAAATTCTCATGGTCCCTTCTCTGTTCTCAAACACAGTTGCTCAGCAGCATTCTGCACGTTGCCTCCTCCCTCCTCCTTGATATGCTTAGTCTGTTGGCTTTTGTGACCCCAGTTTTCCTCCTCAGCCGTGGGGGTTCTTTCTTAGTCTCTTTTGCTGGTTCTTCTTTCCCTGTTCAGCTTTTACTAGTAAATGTTGCAGTACTTTAGGCCTGGATCCTAGGACCCCTTTTCTCCTATTGTACATCCTTTCTATATATAATTGTATTACTAAATATATCTGGTTTCTCAAGCAAAACCTGTGACTCATTCTTTTTTTTTTTTCCTCCTTCATCTCTACATCTCATCCACCAGCAAGTATTGGCAACCATACTTCAAAATATTTTCTTACTTCAACCTCTTCTCATTGTTTTAAGAATACAGCTGCATAGTGTTCAGGACTAAGAGCTGAGTCTTCTGCCAGATTTCTTGGGTTTGGGTCCTCATGTGGCCCTTACTTAGCAGCATGACCTTGGGCCCGTTATTTAATCTTTCTGCCGTGGCTTGCTCACCTGCAAAGTGAAGACAGTAGTACCTACCTCAAGTCGCTGTTGGGAGATTTAAAAGAGTTTAAGTTGTGTATAAGGTAGTTATCATCATCATCACTACTCTAATTCAGACCTCATCACTTACCCGTATTTCTTGTATTGCTGTTGCCATTCTCCACATAGCAGCCAAGATAGGGGTTTGTTGTTGTTGTTTTTAATGTAAATAATGTTATTTTCCTGCTTAACTCTAGTGGTTCCCAACATACTCAGAAGAAAATCCAAACTCTCTACTTGCTTTACTAATCCCTGGCCCCAAACTCTTTGACTTCACTTCTTACTACTAACTTACTAAAGTAAAGGAAATGTCTTAAATTAACAATAGGTTTGTATCACCTATATAATATTGTCTGTGGGATTGTGTAGTATATTTCTGACACTAAAAGCATTCTACACTCTACATAGAAAGATCTACCTGTAGTTTTTAGATTCTTTTGCCTTTCCTCTATCAGATTGTCAGGAGATGAGCTTTATTCAGCCATTAAGCCATATGATAAGATTTGTTTGAGTTTGTTTTAAGTGTTTTGCCTGGACTTAAGCTACTTTGTGGTATGCAGCTACTAATGTTTCTGCATAGTGATTTTCACTCTCGTTTTTACTTTTAAGCCTGACTAGAAGTTGCCCCTGTGTCTGCATGGCTTAGTGGTCAGCCAGTCATCTGGGCAGAGGTGTGCTGAAGCATCTCCAGCTTGTAAAGCTGTCACCATCTATTTGTGGGTGGGAAGCATATTCGGAGTTCAGCCAGTTCTCAAGTTTGCCTTGGGTTTTTCTTTCTCTTGGGGCCTCTCTTATCTCCCCTTCATCTGTATAGATTCATAGTCAGTGAGGAGAGTGTATACAGCTCTTCTGTGATTGTGTCATTTCCAGGGTCTCCCCTTTAGATTTCTGGCTGGCCCACCACTCACTCACCCCGATTAGACCACAACCTCAAACTAGAAAAACTGTATTTTCCATTAGGTTTCTACTAAGTTTGCCACTTTCCACTGACAGCTGTGGGTTTTCTGCTGTCTCCTCCAAATGCCCCTGTTTGAGTCTGCTGGTTTGCTTGGCCCCAGCCCTGGGCTGATAAAACCAAGGTCTCCCCAGCACTGCTGAGGGCTGGGGGTGGGTTAGTGGGTTAGAATAGCCCTAGGCAATAAGTTTGTAGACTCCTGCTAGTCTTACTCTAAGCTCTAGCAATTTTACAAAAAAATTTCTCTGTTTATTAATTGCCTTTGATTGATTTCCAGAACCCTGAAAGACTGTTGGACAACTTCGTCCAGTGTTCTTATTGTTTTCTTGTTTTGAGAAGAGGATTCCCTGACCTGTTCATGCCATCATAGCCAGAAGCCCTTTCCCATTTCATGATAGTTTACAATTACTCACTGCATCTCCTCACCACTACCTGTTTCTCTTCCTCTTTTTTCCCTATTGCCACTATTTCCCATTGTTTCAGGCTCCTGGATTGTATGTTTCTGAATGATAGTATTAAAGGTGAGCCCTGCTTCTAAATATAAATCTATACAATTAGGACCACTTTTTCTTTACAGTTTGGCATTATATTGACCAATTTGTGTTCCTGAAGAAATATTGAAATAATATTAGAAATCCATGTGCCACCCTAATAATGTTTAGATTATGAATTTATTGGTGCTGAGGAGAAAATGGAAAGTCCCTTTTGAGCTGTGTCTACTAACAGGGATAGCACAGATTTTATAATTTGGGAAGTTGCTAACAATAAAATGGTAAATTATTAGGGATCTCTGTTGAAGGTATTATATTTTTAAGTGTTCATTTTAAACATGAGTGAATTCGCTGCTCTTAAGCCACTTGCCTTTGGAAGTTGTATGTGTGTGTGTTCTTGGGGGATGTGTGTATATAGAGAGATTGAGTAGTTGAGCAGTGTATCATAAAATCTGGATTTGACAACATTACATATTATTCTATTAAACTTTAACTACCTAATTAAATGTTTCTTAAAATGGGTAGTCTGGTGATTCCTGTGGCCAATTAAATTCAAAAGGTAGATAGGTAGCATTGTTATTTATAAATAAATGATATCTTAACTTTACGTAACACTTTTTAGTTTAAAAATTGCTTCCACAAACAGTATTTTATTGTGGTTCATAAAGTAGCCCTTTGTGGTATGTTAAGGTATTCAAAGTCCATACTTTCCCCGCCAGCACTCTCCCTCCCGCTGCACAGCAGAAGGCAGTGTGGCTCTGCACTGGTCCTCTAAGCCAGCGGTCGCCAACCTTTCCAACCTCACGGATCACCAATGGTCCGCAGACCACCGGTTACTGACCGCTACTCCAAAGGTTTCCTTAAACCAGCGGTTGCCAACCTTTCGGACCTCACAGACCACCAGTGGTCTGCGGACCACCGGTTGGCAACCGCTGCTCTAAGCAGGCTCTTGACCTCGTTTCCCTCTCAGCCAAGTCAGCTCTGCTGGAATCCTTCCTTGCCTGGCATGCCGAGTGAAGCTGGATTTGTGTATTCTTGATTTAGGCTCAAGTAGAGTTCTAAGCTGACCACTGTGTGTGGTACTTACAGGCTGTGATTATTCTGTACTTTTGTCTCCCTAACTAAACTGTAAGCCTTTAAAGAAAAAGTTATTTGTGTTCATCTTTGCATTCCCTGACTTTTCACATACTTGGTCCTTAATAGTTACTCAGTAAATATTTCTTGGGGGAAAAATGAAAGAAGATACAGGTGTGCCGGAAGAGATCTGAGGAGAGAGAAGGCGGGTGAGGGTACTTCTTGGTGGGATGGTGGTGATCTGGGCCTTGTATTGAGAGTGATTAGAATTTGAACATGCGTAGGTGGTGGTGGAAGAATAGGAATGTCATTTCTCAAAGCAAAGGTGGAGAAATAGAAAAGATCAAAATACCTTTGAATGAAAGCATGGGTTTCCATTTGGCTAAAGTTTTGGGTGTTGAGGCATACTAATGGGAAGTAAGCTGGGAGAGGGTCACTGGAGTACCTATTGGAAAGAGTATTTGAATACCTAACTGAGAAATGACTTTATTGAAGGTTTTTGTGCAAATCAGTGGAAGTGAGAATTGTGCCTCCAGAAGATTAGTCTGCTGCATATACAAGATGAGTAGAGAAGCCAGGACACTCTTAGGAAAGAGTCTTAGGCTTGGAGTTGATAATGAGGTTCTGGATAAGGGGGTTGCAGTGCTTATATAGAGGAGGGAATTAAAGAGAAATTATGAAGGTAGTATATACAGGACTTGACAGCTGATTGGATGAGTAAAATAAGATCATTATCAAAGATTATGTGATCCTTATGCAATAACTGTGTCTTGAATAAATCATTTTACCTCCCAAGTTGCAGTTTCCTCATCTATCAAATGAATATATCTGATAGGATTAGAGTGAGAATAAATTATATATGTTTGGGAATTACTTGTTTAAATAGTTCTTTAAGATAATTGCTTTTTAAATCAGTTGTTCCGATTGATGTCACTTACATGTGCTTTTTTTTATTATTGTGAGCCACAACAGTATTTTAATACTGGTCTTGTTTATGTTGGATATTCCCATCTTATTGATGGGGAGAACAAAAGAAAGGACTTCTCATACAAAAAGGAGAAATAAGCAATGAAATCTGGAATTTTATCTCTAAAATGTTTTTAGAAATTGATTTTAACATTGTGTTCTTAAGATGAGAGCTTGTTTTGACAGTCAGTTCGTCTCATACTGTGCATTAGCGAGGGAGCGCAGTTAGGGGTCTCCCACCTGGGTCTGCAAAGGCTTGATTATCCCTGAGCCTGCTGCAGAGAAGAAAGGACAGCAGTTCCTGCATGTTTAGATGTCTTTCCAAATGCCAGCAGGCATGAAAAACCAAAGTGTTTGAAGTAAACAAGCTTTGGCGAATAATCTTCAGATCTGAGGTTCATATTTATATACATATTCTGCCTACTTATTAGATTATACATTTCTTTTTTTTAATATATTTTATTTATTTTTTACAGAGAGAAAGGGAGAGAGAGAGTTATAGAAACATCGATGAGAGAGAAACATCTATCAGCGATCAGCTGCCTCCTGCAATCTCCTACTGGGGATGTGCCCGCAACCCAGGTACATGCCCTTGACTGGAATCAAACCTGGGAACTTTCAGTCCACAGGCCGACGCTCTGTCCACTGAGCCAAACCGGTTTCGGCCGATTATACATTTCTTGAGGGCAGGAACCATTGTCCTCTTCTCATTACTCCAATTGGTATATAGTTGATGTTTATTCTTGGGCTTTCGTGCTTACCGCTAAATAAAGGTGGCTCTGACCCCACATTGCCCACCATCCTTGGTCTCTTCGCTACATCCTTTCTTTGGAGATGCAGTCTGATTTTCTTGCCCTCCTCTCCTGTCAGAAGATCAGTCTGACCAGCTTCCCTTGGAATTGCCCACTGACTCCCTTGTGGATTGGTTACCCACTAAAACATAGCCAAAAAGTTGTACCCCTTAAAAATGGGCCCATTTGCCCAAATAAGACTTGGGGAACATAGTGGAAAAAATGGGGTGCAAATCTTTCTATCACGTGATGTATTGTTGGGCTCTATTACCTTCAGCCTGCAACAGAGGGATTATTATCAGCACATTCTCCTTCAGACTAGAGTTAGAGGCCTGGGGCGTCAAGGGTCATGTGAGACTCAAACCATCCTTTCGATATATTGTTAATATTGTTAACTTCATGATTATTGCTTCCTCTCAAGGGTGTGAAGCACAAACACACATATATCCTTTAGATGTGCTTAGGGTATAAAATATATCACAGTCTTATTTTATACAAATTTGGATTGTTCAGAACTGAAATGGGATATCGAAAAATTAATGAAATTTCACTTTGGGGCAACTTTTAAACTGTTAAAGAATAAAATTTGACTAAGAAAATTATACAGATCTTATTGGCTTTATTCAGTGATTCATGAATTGATTAGCATCCAATCTAGCAGATAGAAAGGAGCTCTGAAGAGCTGTACAAAGCAAGAGATTTTATAGGCCGAAGGGAGCAGGAACAAGGAAGTCCTACTGGGCATTTGCTAATTGGTTAAAGCGGGGTTGCTCTCCTTATATGGAGGAAAGGGAAATCTTGGAGCTGGGTGTGGCACCTTGTGCTGAGCAGGCAAGTGCTGGTTGGTTGATGTAGGCCTGCCTTTTCTGGGAAAGCCAAGCATAGACATTTTAGTTAGGTTTTGGTTTGTTGACATGGGCCTCGGCATAAGCAACTCCATTTTGGGTCCAGTCTGGTTCCTTTTAACAGAACCAATGTGAATCTTCCTAAATGAAAACTTTGTTAATAATTGCCCAATTTCAAAGCTATCTGCATTGTGTGGCAATTCACATGGCAGTTCTACTCTTAGCAGTTATAGAAATACTAGAGGCCCGGTGCACAAAAATTTGTGCACTCGGGGGGGGAGGGGGGGTCCCTCAGCCTGGCCTGTGCCCTCTAGCAGTCTGGGACCCCTCGGGAGATAACGACCTGCTGGCTTAGGCTTGCTCCCGGGTGGCAGAGGGCAGGCCCAATCCCTAGGTGCAGCCCCTGGTCGGGCTCAGAGCAGGGCTGATTGGGGAGTTGGGGCGCCGCCCCCTGTCACACTCAAGGCAGGGTCGATGGGGAGGTTGTGGAGCAACCCCCTGTCACACACAGAGCAGGGCCCATCAGGGGGGTTGGGGCTCTGTACCCTGTCACGCACAGAGCAGGGCCCATCAGGGGGTTGGGGTGCTGCCCTCTATCACCCACAGAGCAGGGCGGATCAGGCGGTTGGGGCGCCGCCACTCTCACACTCAGGGCAGGGCTGATGGGGAGGTTATGGCTCTACCCCGTCACACACAGAGCAGGGCCCGTGGGGGGGGGGGGGGAGCTCCCCCCTATCAGGCACAGAGCAGGGTGGATAGGGAGGTTGTGGCCCCGCCCCCTGTCACACACAGAGCCGCAGGACGATCAGGGGGTTTGGGTGCTGCCCCCTGTCATGCTGATTCCAGTGCCGGGAGGCCTCACGGCTCCGCTGATCCCGGTTCCGGGAGGCATATTACCCTTTTACTATATAGAATAGAGGCCTGGTGCACGGGTGGGGCCGGCTGGTTTGCCCTGAAGGGTGTCCTGGATCAGGGTGGGGGATCCCAATGGGGTGCCTGGCCAGTCTGGGTGAGGAGCTGAGGGCTGTTTTCAGGCTGGGGGTGACTGAACTCCCAAACGCTCCTTTTTTCCTTTTTTTTTTTTTTTTTTTTTTTTTTTTTTTTTTTTTTTTTTAATTCTGGGCCAGCTTTAGCTTGAGGCTTGGCTCCAGCTCTTAGGCCTCCGGCTGAAAGTAGGTTTCTGGCCTTTTCTTACAATGTTGCGAATCTGCTGGCTGAAGTTGGGCGTATTTGTTACAGAGTTTCTTAAACTGCCAGCTCAGAGGCAGCGGCAGGCAGGCGGGGAACGTTGGTTTCCTCCGTCACTGGGGCAACCAAGCCTCATGTTAGTTTCAAGCTGCCTGGCTGCCGGCCGCCATCTTGGCTGACAGTTAATTTGCATATCTCACTGATTAGCCAATGAAAAGGGTATCGGTCATACGCCAATTACCATGTTTCTCTTTTATTAGTATAGGATCTTCTATCCTTTGGTAAGTTTAGTCTTGAATTTTGCAGTTTTCAGAACCACATCCCTTAGACTATATGTGACTAACTTTGTAACACTGAAAATATCTAATTCATCCTGTGAGGAAGATTCACCTTGACTGAAGACCAACCCCCATCCAAAAGCTACTTGTCTACAGTCTCTTTTCCACAGTTCTAAATTCCAGAAGTCCTGAAAAAACTGATTTTTGTAAGTTTACAGCAAACCTCACAACCTATATATAATCTTTATTTATGTGATAATGCATACATTTTGCTAAAGAACTATCACTGCCCCACGTCTCACTAAGGGTTTTACATTATAGATTATACCCATTATTGCCTGCCAAAATCCTAAAAATTCTGAATTCTGATATACATTTGGCCCTAAAGTTTTCAGATAGAGTCAAATGGCAGAGAGATGGGAAGTACAAGAAAGAGGTAAGAAAATTAGAGGACCAGTCTAGAATATCCAGCATCTAATAATACAAGTCTCAGAAAGAGAGAAAGATAAAGTGTATAGGGTGGAATCATCAGCGAAGTAATTCAAGGAAACTTCCATGGACTGAAGGGCAATAATTTCCAATTTATGAGACCATGGGATTCCCAGCAAAATAGACCAAAATGAAATAAACCTACATTAAGGCATATCTGTGTGGAATTTTAGAACGCTGGCTATACCTGAGAGAATGGGAGGAAGTCACATACAAGAAGATGGGAATCATGATGCCATCAGATTTCTCAGCAGCAACACTGGGAGCTAGACAACAAGTGCAAGTTGCCTTCAGAATCCTAAAGGAATTTTTTTTAACCTGGATTTCTATACCCAAACACTCATTAAAATGAGTTGTTTTAATAGATGTTTTAGACATGAATCAGATTCTCAAGAGATTTACTGTGTAAATTGAATTTCCCCTCCTTCCCATTAGCCTTACAGAGGTGAAAATAAGAAATTGCTACATCCCAGGAAACAAAAGAAAATTAAATATTGAAGGAAATGGATACTTCATAAATCAAAATATTGTTCCTGAATTACAAGATTCCTTTTATCTCGCATAAAGTTTTATGATAAAGACTTGGAAGGTTATACTTCACCTTGTATTGCCAGAGTTCTCTTTCAGCCCAGAACAGAACATTGATTCACAATGTATAAATAATTAAAATATTTTTATGTTTCATAGAGGAGTCAGAAAAATTCATCCATTTCCCAGTTATACACATTTTAAAAATTTGAGTTTAGCAAAACAGAACATTTTTAGTCCTCATTTCTAGAATGAGGTTTTGAGACTTAAAATCTGATGTGCTGTTCAGTGTAAAAGCCCCGGGCTCTCTGCAGTGTTGACAGATAGCTGGACCTCACTGGCGGCTGCGTTGTTTGAAGCGTGGATGTACAGACTTGAGTCAGCGGGTCCCATCTAGCGTTGCCACTGCCAGTCCTACTGTAAACTCTCAGTCACAGACTCCAGTCTCTTCTGTTTCATTCCCTGCCCAGTGAATAAATTAGGTCAGGAAATGACCACAGAAGGAAAAGACAGAACCTTCGGAGATTGTTTATATAGGCAGTAAAGTTGCTCAGTGGCTAGCAATAGAAAATAAAGCAAACCAATTCTGTACTGACTGAGATTTTTCTCAGAACAGTTTAACTGTCCACTTTTCACAAAGATATAGCTAAAAACTTTTTCTTATTCTCTGAGTGTTGTCTGTCTCAATAATTAGTCTATATTAAGGTAAACTTAAAGTTGAGAATGTCTAAGGGGAAATAGCTAATTACATGGAATATACATTTTCAATTCCTGTGTCCATTCAGTACCAAAATCTACTTCGCAGCCCCTTTGAGTATCAATTTAGTAGTTCTCTGGCATTTTTCCTTTGTAAATGTCAGTGTGCCTGGCTGGTTTTCTTTCCTCTAGCTTTTCCTCCCCTTTGTGGCCTCACCTGCTCGTCTCCCTTCAAGTATAGAATGCCTGTCACCTCTTGTAGTTTTTCTTGTCTCTTGCCCCATGCCTATCTCCACCCAGGAGAAGTCCTGCTCCTTCGGGTGAGTATTCTGAGAAAGCGAGAGAATGGGGTCCACGCATATTCACCCTTCTGATGAGAGAAGATAAGAGAGCATGGTGCAGTGTGAGAAAGGAGGTGGATTAGCATATGAGACTGGGCTGCCTGGGCTACTCTTCCACTTAATAATATGTGACCTTGGGCTTAACCTCTCTGTGCTATAATTTCTGCCTCTTTCAATTGGTGATAATAATAGTATCTTCCTCATAGAGTATTGTGAGAATTTTAAAAAATAATACATTTAAATACAATATAATATAGTGGTTAAGTACATGTACTTGAGCCAGACTACCTGTGTTCGAATGCCTGCTTCATTACTTTGGTAATATTTCTATTCCTCAGACTCCTCATCTGAAAAATAGGCTAAAAAATAGTACCTACTATGTTCTGAAGTTTAAAAAAAAAAAAAAAAGTACCTACTGTTACAATTGTTGAAAGAATTATATGAGTTAAAATATAGAGCGTATAGTATGTAGGCCAGTATTGGCAAATAGTTAACACTATTTATTTATTTATTTATTTATTTAGTTAGTTAGTTAGTTAGTTAGTTAGTTAGCACTATTTAAATATTACTTATTATTAAAAGGCTTAGATAAGAATTTGTTGTATAGTATACACTCAATAAATAGTTGATATGTTACAGGAAATTCCCATTTTCAACAATATTCTGTAAGAAGAAAGATTATGGTTTTGAAGAGAGGAAAGCATATTAGAGCCACAATATGATGCCACTATCTTTCCTCCTCCCACCAAATAATTTAAATGAACATGGCAATACTAAACAACTAGAACTCTATACACAGTTGAGTATAAGTTAGTACAGCGCTTTGAAAAAGTGATCCTCTATTAAGGCTGAACCTTACGCATATCCTTAACCCAGCAAATCCATTCCTAGACTCATTTACACGCAAAAGAAATGCATGCTCCATGTAACAAGACATAACAGAAATATTCATGTAACAAAGAACTTAATAGCCAAAAACTGGAAGCAACTCATATAAATTCTGTATGTTTATAAAACCGGAGGATGGAGAGGATGAATTACGACCTGTATATAAAATATGTGTAAAAGAAGGCAGACAAAAAAGTACGTATGGTGTGATCCCCCACCCCACCCCCCTGCTTTTTGTGTTTTTTTTTAAGTTCAAAAATGGTAAAACTAATTTTGCCATCAGGATAGTGGTAACCCTTCGGCAGGGGACCTGTGACTGGAGTTGAACCCAGGATGCTTCTGGAGTTCTGCTACTTGATCTATTTGATGGTTCCTTGGTGTATTTTCTTTGTGAAAATTCATTCTGCTATATGCTTATTATTTATGCATTTGTATAATATATATGTTAAACTTTAATTGAAAATTTATATTAACTCAAAAAGCTTGAGAATTTTAGAAACGATAGTTCACCTTTTCCTCTTGCCAAGCTTTCTAGAATTGCCCAGGCTGGGTGGCTCAGTTGGTAGGAATGTTGTCTCATGCACCAAAAAAGTTGTAGGTTCAAGTCCAGGTAAGGGCACTTATGGGAGGCAACCAATCGATGTTTCTCTTCCTCTTTCCTCCTTTCTCTCTCTAAAAAATAAGTAAAAAACAAAACCATATCCTCGGGTGAGGATTAAAAATATACTTCATACTTTAAAAAATTGTAGGTGTTCAGTTCCAGTGCAGATGCAAGAAAAAATGGTCCTCCTCACACTTTCTGTCTATCTGATTTTGGCAGCCAAGATTGGGGAATACAAAACAAAACAAAAAGTAGGTGCTCCTTACAGTGCCAGAAAATTAACCAATGTGGCTTCTAAACTTTTCTTAATTTAGGTCTCCGGGGCTGTGAAAAACTCAGGAGCAACAAATAAGTAGCTTGGGAAATATACTTTGAAGTAGTCATTAGTTTTCATTTACCTGTCATCTCACATATAGTGATACAGATACAGGAACTACAGATGGAGTGGGCAAAAGTAGGTTTTTGGCTGTGAATTCGCAGAACAGAGTTTATTCTTGTATTATTATTTACTAGAGGCACGGTGCACGGATTCGTGCACCGGTGGGGTCCCTCAGCCTGACCTGTGCCCTCTCGCAATCCAGGACCCCTCAGGGGATGTCAGACTGCCGGTTTTACCCCAATCCCTGCAGGCCAATACCGCCTGCTGCTCCCACCTGCCACTCACGCTCATCCTGGCCCTCCTGCATCTGCCGCAAGCTTGTGCCCAGTCAGTCCCGATCGGGAGAGGCTCATGCCATCGCAGCAGCGCTCACCAACCATAAGCCCTGCATCTGGCGCCTGTTGGTCAGCTGAGCAGCACTCCTGCTGTGGGAGCACACTGACCACCAGGGGGCAGCTCCTGCGTTGAGCATCTGCCCTGTGGTGGTCAGTGAGCATCATAGTGACAGGTTGACCAGCCGTTCGGTTGTTAAACATTTATAGAGAGAGAGATTAACTAGAGGTCCAGTGCACAGAATTGTGCACCAGTGGGGTCCCTCGGCCTGTCCAGCACCCTCTTGCAATCTGGGACCCCTCGGGGAATGTTGGAGAGCTGGTTTTGGCCCAGTCCCCACAGGCCAGGCTGAGGGACCCCTTCAGTGCACAAATCCATGCACCAGGCCTCTAGTACACATAACATCTTTGGTTAATCTCTTCCCGCCATCCTCCCTGCCCCCTTCCCTCTAAGATTCATCAGTCTGTCCCATGACTGTGCATTGAACGTCTGCCCCCTAGTAGTCATTGCACATCGTAGCAGTTGGCTGGTTGCTTAGGCTTTTATATATAAACTAGAGGCCCAGTGCACAAAAATTTGTGCACTCGGGGGGGAGGGGGGTCCCTCAGCCCGGCCTGTGCCCTCTCACAGTCTGGGACCCCTCGGGAGATAACGACCTGCTGGCTTAGGCCTGCTCCCGGGTGGCAGAGAGCAGGCCCAATCCCTAGGTGCAGCCCCTGGTCGGGCTCAGAGCAGGGCCGATTGGGGAGTTGGGGCGCCGCCCCGTCATGCACAGAGCAGGGAGATTGGGAGGTTGTGATGCCACCCTCAGTCACGCTCAGGGTAGGGCCGATTGGGGGTTGGGGCACCGTCCCCTGTCACACTCAAGGCAGGGTCAATGGAGAGGTTGCGGCGCCACCCTGTCATGCACAGAGCAGGGCCAATCAGGGGGTTGGAGCACTGCCCCCTGTCACTCACAGAGCAGGGCCCATCAGGGGGATTGGGGCTCTGTATCCTGTCACGCACAGAGCAGGGCCAATCAGGGGGTTGGGGCGCTGCCCCCTGTCACGCACAGAGTAGGGGCGATAGGGGAGTTGGGGTACCGCCCCCTGTCACACACAGAGCAGGGCCGATCAGGGGGTTGGGGCACCGCCCTCTCTCACCCACAGAGCAGGGCCGATCAGGGGGTTGGGGCGCCGCCACTCTCACACTCAGGGCAGGGCCGATGGGGAGGTTATGGCTCTACCCGTCACACACAGAGCAGGGCCTGTGGGGGAGGGGGGGTTGGTTGGGGAGCTCCTCCCTATCAGGCACAGAGCAGGGCTGATCAGGGGGTTGGGGCGCCTTCCCCTGTCACGAACAGAGCAGGATGGATAGGGAGGTTGTGGCCCCGCCCCCTGTCACACACAGAGCCGCAGGACGATCAGGGGGTTTGGGCGCTGCCCCCTGTCATGCTGATCCCGGTGCCGGGAGGCCTCGTGGCTCCGCTGATCCCGGTGCTGGGAGGCTTATTGCCCTTTTACTATATAGGGTAGAGGCCTGGTGCATGGGTGGGGCCGGCTGGTTTGCCCTGAAGGGTGTCCTGGATCAGGGTGGGGGTCCCCACTGGGGTGCCTGGCCAGCCTGGGTGAGGGGCTGATGGCTGTTTGCAGCTGGTAACACACCCTTCAGGGTGGGGGTCCCCACTGGGGTGCCTGGCCAGTCTGGGTGAGGGGCTGAGGGCTGTTTTCAGGCTGGGGGTGACTGAAGTTCCCAACCGCTCCTTTTTTTCTTTTTCTTTTTTTATTCTGGGCCAGCTTTAGCTTGAGGCTTGGCTCCAGCTCTTAGGCCTCTGGCTGAAAGTAGGTTTCTGGCCTTTGCATACAATGTTGCGAATCTGCTGGCTGAAGCCTGGCGGTATCTGTTACAATGTTTGAAACTGCAGGCTCAGAGGCCTGCAGCTGCAGGTGGGGAACATTGGAATCCTCCGTCACTGAGGCAAGCAAGCCTCATGTTAGTTTCAAGCTGCCTGGCTGCCGGCCACCATCTTGGCTGACAGTTAATTTGCATATCTCGCTGATTAGCCAATGAAAAGGGTAGCGGTCGTACGCCAATTACCATGTTTCTCTTTTATTAGTGTAGACTAGAGGCCCGGTGCACAAAAATTTGTGCCCTCGGGGGGGGAACGGGGGGTCCCTCAGCCCGGCCTGTGCCCTCTCACAGTCTGGGACCCCTCGGGAGATAACGACCTGCTGGCTTAGGCTGCTCCCGGGTGGCAGAGGGCAGGCCCAATCCCTAGGTGCAGCCCCTGGTCGGGCTCAGAGCAGGGCTGATTGGGGAGTTGGGGCGCCGCCCCCTGTCACACTCAAGGCAGGGTCGATGGGGAGGTTGTGGAGCAACCCCCTGTCACACACAGAGCAGGGCCCATCAGGGGGGTTGGGGCTCTGTACCCTGTCACGCACAGAGCAGGGCCCATCAGGGGGTTGGGGTGCTGCCCTCTATCACCCACAGAGCAGGGCGGATCAGGCGGTTGGGGCGCCACCACTCTCACACTCAGGGCAGGGCTGATGGGGAGGTTATGGCTCTACCCCATCACACACAGAGCAGGGCCCGTGAGGGGGCGGGGGGCGCTGCACCCTGTCACACACAGAGCCGCAGGGCGATCAGGGGGTTGGGGAGCTCCCCCGTATCAGGCACAGAGCAGGGCTGATCAGGAGGTTGGGGCGCCTTCCCCTGTCACGAACAGAGCAGGGTCGATAGGTTGTGGCCCCACCCCCTGTCACACACAGAGCCACAGGGCCATCAGGGGGTTTGGGTGCTGCCCCCTGTCACGCTGATCCCGGTGCTGGGAGGCATATTACCCTTTTACTATATAGAGGCCTGGTGCACGTGTGGGGGCCGGCTGGTTTGCCCTGAAGGGTGTCCTGGATCAGGGTGGGGGGTCCCCACTGGGATGCCTGGCCAGCCTGGGTGAGGGGCTGAGGGCTTTTTGCAGCTGGTCACACACCCTTCAGGGTGGGGGTCCCCACTGGGGTGCCTGGCCAGCCTGGGTCAAGGGATGATGGCTGTTTGCAGCTGGTCACACAGCCTTCAGGGTGGGGGTCCCCACTGGGGTGCCTGGCCAGTCTGGGTGAGGGGCTGAGGGCTGTTTTCAGGCTGGCGGGTGACAGAAGCTCCCAACCGCTCCTTTTTTTCCTTTTTTTTTATTCTGGGCCAGCCGTAGCTCTGAGGCTCCAGCTCTTAGGCCTCCACTCCTGAAAGCAGGTATCTGGTTTGTTTTGGTTCTAAAATCGAAACTCTGTATCAACTCCAGCTCTGAGATCCCAGCTAGCTGAAAGCAGGTTTCTGGGGTTTTGTTTAGCTTCTATATTTGTTACAATGTTTCTTAAACTGCAGGCTCAGAGGCCGGCAAGGCAGGCGGGGAACATTGGAGTCCTCCGTCACTGAAGCAAGCAAGCCTCATGTTAGTTTCAAGCTGCCTGGCTGCCGGCCGCCATCTTGGCTGGCAGTTAATTTGCACATCTCGCTGATTAGCCAATGGGAAGGGTAGCGGTCATACGCCAATTACCATGTTTCTCTTTTATTAGATAGGATAGATTATATTATTTTCCATATAAACAACTGTAAACCTACATTTGCCCACCCATATATAAATTATATATAAAACTGGTTTGTAGCTGGAATAAGTCTTTTTAACTTTTCTAGAGTGATATACTGACATCTGCAGACCTGAGCTGGTGCTTGTAAAGTTTGATTGGAGAAAGTTTCATGTGGTCCAGCTGTGAGATGTAAGAGGCAAGGTTGAAGGTTCTTGATAAGCATTCATTATAGTTGGTGCTCTTGCTTATTGCTTTGGTGTCCATGATGCAGTTTTAGTAACTTAGTGAGTTTCTTCTTTAGATGGAATTTGTTTTGTTTAGTCTACATTGTGCCCAGATTGATGATTGAAAACGTTACACTTTTGCAGGTCATTGTTTCGTAGCTCTTCCCATTTCTGCTATTTTTATATCACATGAATCATTGCACATTTAAGCCATCTTCAAGGCCTGAATGGAATGAGATAAAAGCTGCCATCGCTCAGATTGACACTTGAAAAGCTGGTATTCATTTGGAGTTTATTCCTGATTATCCTTTATATTTTAAAGTCTCAAACTTCATTCCACAATAGTTGCTAACATCTCTAAGAAAAGTATCTCTGATTCACAGGTGTGTTTTTTTAGTTGAACATTGGGTCAAAGGGAAAGGATTTGTTGTGCCACCCAGAAGAATCAGTTAGGGATTCAGTTCTAATTCTACTGAAATAATAAGAATAGTAGGTTCCATCCCTGTTTTAAAATAGGTTGGTTTTGCCCTGGCTGGTTTGGCTCAGTGGATAGAGCGTCTGCCTGCGGACTGAAGGGTCCCGGGTTCGGTTCCAGTCAAGGGCATATGCCTGGATTGCAGGCTCCATCCCCAGTCGGGGGCATGTAGGAAGCAGCCGATCAATGATTCTCTCTCATCATTGATGTTTCTCTCTCTCTCTCTCTCTCTCTCTCTCTCTCTCTCTCTCTCTCTCTCTCTCTCCCTCTCCCTTCCTCTCTGAAATCAATTAAAATATATTTTAAAAAAAATAAAATATGTTGGTTTTAATGAGCTCAGGTTTGGCATGCACATCATAGTGAATGATAAAACACAAGGTTCTGAAATTGCCAGGTGAATGCTTCAAAATAAATGTTTTTTGCATGCTTAGAATATATCACACCTATTAGATATTTGTCGAAAGTGTTTCTCAACATAGCAACATTTTTGAGGATTTCTTGGTGGGGTGGGAGGTGATTAGATGAACGCAAGTCTGGGATGCAGCAAAAGAGACTCATGATCAAAAATGCCCCTTCACACTCACACACTTTCACTATAGATGTATACAAACCTATCCTTTATATGTGTGTAGTGGATTAGACAGGCTCCCTTAAAGTCTTTCCAAACAGATTTTTCTCAACACAACTTTGCTCTGAGCAGCGAAAGGTTGGTGTGTGTGCTAAAGTTACCTGGAATCGTGTGAATTAGGGAGGGGAGTATAGACTGCTTTCAGAGTAAGAAGTGTCTTCTGTTTTTAAGTAAAGTGGTCATTGTCACCAAGTGTCTCCTCTATATAAATACTATTTTGGTAACCCAGTAGTCATAAACTCTGGAACTTATAGAGGGAATAAAATATAAAAATATACCTTTGTTTCCTGAAATGATAGACCAGAAATGCATTGATCTTCACAACTAATACAATAGACTCTT
The DNA here is from genome assembly GCF_963259705.1 of Myotis daubentonii. NCBI lineage: Eukaryota > Metazoa > Chordata > Mammalia > Chiroptera > Vespertilionidae > Myotis > Myotis daubentonii. Next base: position 9,237,314 of record NC_081841.1, read on the forward strand.
CATTTTCAAGACAGGAAGATCTAAAAAATAAAAGTTTTACTAAGAATCTAAGAGTAATGGTACTATTTTTATTTCTTTTATTTTTTAAAATATGTCTTTATTGATTTGATTTTATTTTTTGAGAGAAACATCAATTTGCTGGCTCCTGCACGCCCCCTACTGGGGCTCGAGCCTACAACCAGGGCATGTGCCCTGACCGGGAATTGAACCTTTGGTGCACTAGGCAGTGGTTGGCAAACTCATTAGTCAACAGAGACAAATATCAACAGTACAACGATTGAAATTTCTTTTGAGAGCCAAATTTTTTAAACTTAAACTATATAGGTAGGTACGTTGTTATTAACTTAATTAGGGTACTCCTAAGGCTTAGGAAGAGCCACACTCAAGGGGCCAAAGAGCCGCAGTTTGCCAACCACGGTAATAGGGGACACTCAGCCCACTGAGCCACACAGGCCATGGCTGGTACCATTTTTATATCTTCAGTTATCCTAATGTATCTCCATGTCGTCTTGGGCAAGTCACTTAGTGTTTCTGTTTCTCCCATTTTACTAATGTACTATAGATATTCAAAAAAACTAAATTTTGTGTGTAAACTATAGCATTTTGAACATAGATAACATCTTTCTTTGTTTTTTCTCATAGAAGGACAACAGTAATTTTTGCCTAAAGAAACTGTTTGAGAATGATTTGCGTGGAGGAGGATTGTATTTTACATAATTCATGTGAAGTAATTGTATTCATTTTTTGTTCACTATTTATTTCTTTGCTTAGCAGACAGAAGGCGGAGCACAGACAGATGGCCAGCCGTCACAGACACAAAGTAGTGAAAATTCAGAGAGTAAATCTACCCCTAAACGGCTGCATGTCTCTAATATCCCTTTCCGCTTCCGGGACCCCGATCTCCGACAGATGTTTGGGGTAAGTCTCTGAAGTCCTTTTGGGGGGTTACAATTAAAATATAATTTAATCTACCATGTATATTATTAGTCATTAGTACTTTAGGATAAAATTACAAATAGATTGAGGAAGATCCTGGGAAAATCAATATTTTCATCAGAAACTTTTCTTATCACCTGTCTACTAGACAGCAGCTTTGCAAATTCTCACATAAATAAGGTGACCATTTGCTTGGATATGAGACTTTCAATGCTAAAATCAGGATAAACTGCATTTACTACCTTTCACAGTGTTGCATATTAAATGATATAATATCTGTGAAAGCAGATAGTACCTGTGTTTGTTCATTTGTTTTTTCACTTTCATACTTATAACTCAACAGTGTCAAGACCAATATCTAAAATCAGGTCTGGGTGTTAGTTTGCTACCTTTGATGTGTTCTTCCAGCTGTTTAATTCTTCCCCCAATCAACCATAGAAATAGTGTAAGAGCAAAGATTTGAGTTATTGGGACGTGAGTGGCTGCTGAGCATCTTAATTTTTTTCTGGGCTTATTGTGTTGTTGCCTGCTTTAATTTGAGCAAACTCTTAACTTGATCTAGGACTAAGAGATAACTGGGTTTTAAAATTTTTTATTAGTATCACAGCCTGGTGCTTTTTCAGAAAACCAAATCCTCTTCCTGAAGTTTAGGCCACTTCATGGTGACAATACCTTGGAGCAAAGTTCTGTCACTTACAGCAGGTTACCTGGATGTGTGTTGCACTTTGAATGCAAGGCCAGGGTTGAGATTAATGATAATATTGAAGAACGTGAAAGAGAGGTTTTACAGAGAAAATGGTAGCAGCTGGTCTCCATCTCTACAGGAAAGAGCACAACAGAAGATATAAATGCAGCATAAAGAATTCCGGTTACATTTCGGAAGAAACTTCCCAGGAGTATGAGTTATTGGGTTTTCTACTGAATTGTCAGAGATAACATGGAATTTTAAGCTCTAAAAATGGAGTGCATTCTCTTGTCAAAAGTGTGTTTTCCATTGAAGATCTGCCCAGACCACTTAACAGTGCTTTCTTGAAATGTATTATACCCTTCCCATAAGGCACTGAGTGCATAAAAATTTAATTTCCTTGCAAGGGTAGATACCTGGTTGCTCTTTCTTCTTCCACGTGGTTAGTACCTACTACTTAAAAGGACAGTTGCGTTGGTAAAGAGCATAGATTACATGCTCCCTTTTATAAGCTCTGTAAACTTGAAAAATAGCTTCTTTCAGCCTCGTTTTTTAACCATAAAGGGGAAGTAGTCCTGACTCCAGAAGGATGCTATGAGGACCCATTAGAAAACAGAAAAGAAAACAAACTCTAAAACACCATACAAATCTTAGTTTTATGGGATTGGTATAGGAAAAAACCAAAATGCTCTTCTACCCAAAATAAAGACATTCTCCTCTTTCAGTGATGTTTCTAATTTTCTATTAAATGGTGAAACAAGAAGCAAGCCCAGAAGCTTATTATAGAAAACTTGGGCTCTTACTACATGTTTTTTATAATGATAATAATGTTGTAGCCCAATGAGAAAGCATGATTTCTGTTTTGCTCTTTTTTTTTTAATTTTTTCACATTTCTCAAAGTCTGGTTTTAAATCCAAGTGAAATAGCTAATTGGGTATATGAGTTTAGTACTCAGAGAGAAGTGTGAGCTATAAAGATATCTGGAGATTTACTGCACATCCCCTCAATGCAGTTTATCCGAGGATTGATTAGCACAGGTAGTTTTGTCTCTATATACACATCTCCAAATAATTACTGTGTTGTGTATGCCCTCTAGTCAGCTGTTAGCTACCTAACAATAGTTATTAGGCTTTGTAGTTTTAGCTTTATTTTGATTTTCCAAATGTTAAAATATTTAACTAATTACAAAGCAAAGCTACTATTTAAAATATTCTTGATGGTGTTCAATGCAGAAAGATTAAAGTGGCAAATAAATGAGATCCATACATAATGTCTATGAAAGTTTAAGTATAATGGAAAATAGCATGTAACCTATAGAAATAACACAGATATATATTTATTGACTTGGAAAGTTGTTCATAGTATATTAAGTTTAAAAAAAAAAAAAAGTATATGTGGAAATAGTTACATGCCTAAGAAAGAGCCAGGAATACTGTGTACCAGAACTAAGGTGGTGGGACTGAAGGTGATAATGAACATGATTTACTTTCATAAGTTAAAGAAAAATAAGGGGAAGCAAAACAGCCTTCAAATCTTTCTACGTAGGATTTACTTCTTAAAACTGAGACATTTAAAAATTAGAGATATAGTGGGGAAAATCCCTAGTTCTTGCCCGTGTGAAGAGGCATGTAATAGGAAAACTCTCTGAATATATTCTGAAGACAGCTTCCACCATACAGAATGCGTAATGCATGAATGAGTGAATTGAAAACCGAGTGGAAAAGGAGAAATGCTCAGCTCGGTGAGGAAAACTCAGAAACTGGTATTGGGCCTACCAACAAATAGAAACATGGATGTTAAATAGTATTTGGGATGGAGGATGGGGAGGCCTGTTTCTTTTTCAGACGAAAGTAAAGTATGTGGATAAAAAGCTGACCATAAACAAATGTTTTTATTTTTGTCTCTGCAGCAATTTGGCAAAATCCTAGATGTAGAAATAATTTTTAATGAACGTGGCTCCAAGGTAAGCTCCATTTCAGCATTAAGTCAGCTTGTTTTTGTTATTTTAGTTTTTATTTTAAACAGTCAGTAGTCAGAAAACTTAAGCTGTTTTTCAAGCCTGCAAAAATGCTCCTGTCTAGCTTGGGTTAGATTATCTCTAAAAATAAGCTGCCACATGGCCAAACTTTATCTTGATACCTAAATCAGGAGAGTGATGAGATAGAAGCAAGAGGAGTTGGAGGAGAGAGTGTGGCAGTCAGGATAATAGGATGTAGGACACACCAGTCCTTCATCAGACTTCAGTTTGCCCTACGCTTCTTATATTAAAAGAAAAGTGAAATTCTATGAAAATTCTATTCTGAAGTATCAAAACAAATCAGCTTTTAAAAATAGAACTTTGAAATGACATATTTAGAAAAAATTTAATATTTCAGTTATTCGGCTAACTTGCTCTCTCTTTCGAATGAATTTTGACAAGACTTAACTACAGGGAGTATAGTGACTCAGGACTTTACTATGAACTGATTTCCTCCTTTAAGTTAAAGCCTTACAGGCCAGCTGCAGAATACAGTGAGTGATTTTTTTTTTTTTTTGCATAAGAATTAAAGAAGTAACAGTGTGCAAATTGATATGTGTATTCTCTTCTAAATGTGTTCTATATAAGAACTGAAATATTTTTAATTAAAACATTTTCCCTTAATAATTTACTATTAAATTTCCAATGTGTATGATTTAGAATTTTTATACACTAAAATGAGCAACGGTGTTTTTAGTAATGAGTGAATGGTAAAGTCTTACAATGGCATTATGAGAAAAGATCTGATTAACTGGATTTCGGAAAGTTTTACTTGAAAGTTTTCTTCCTCCTTAACAAATTAAATACACCCACAGACACAATCAGCTGTGGCCAAGCTTACAAATATTTACCTTGCTATGTTCAGTTCTACTGGCATTTTTAGGTAAGACCAGTTTTTTAATTAATTTTCATTGGGTCAGCTCTACTGAACTTTGAAAATAGCCCTTGGCTATGATTAAATCTCTAAGAATGTAATTTGAGAAAACTCATTTATTTGCTCTATTTAACTTAGTATTTATCTCTCTAATTTCTTATTCCAAATTAATACCACCTCTCTACAGAGTTATGTAACTGCTGCCCCCATCTGTACCAATACAAATGTATGTACTGTTCTAATGCTCCTGATCATTATTCCCTTCCATTATAGAATGCATCAACACTAAAAGTGTTTAATTTTTACCATAATAATTATTTTTTAGTATTAACAAGGTAATTATATACTAAGCTTCCAGTTTTCTGTTAAAACAAAAAAGATTACTATGCCTAAACAGAATTTTCTCCAGCACTTCCTTGGTAAGTATTTTTAAAGTGAAACCAATTCAAACTGTAACCAGTAAAACTATGCTTGTAATTTCCTCACAATGGATTTCTATTTCTTTGTCATATAGTTTGCTTTTATTTTTTGTGACCTTTTTAGATACAAGGTGAAACAATGACAATGGTTTAGAGATGAGAAGCACATGAATGTAAAATAAATGTGAAGATTATTGACTACACTGTTTATCTAAAGTAGCAGTTTAAATGTTTTTGGCTTTTAAGTGTATGCACTTAAAATATCCTTAACAAGACTCTTAACCGAAAGCCCAATATAATTTCATCAGGCTCCTTACCAAGAAAATAATTGAATTGAATTCTTTGAAGCAAAGGAAATTGATCTTTCTTAAGGCTTCTTTCATTGACTTCAAGGATTTTTAAATTTACCTGATTCAATTGCTTCTCCCCTATAATTTTCATTTTTAAAGGACATAAGTCTTCCTCTTCTCTTTGGGAAATCTAAAAGCATATGCTGCCTCTCTCAGCTCCATGCTGTGTCCTCACTGCCCCTTTCCTTTGGGCTGCTGAAGGGAAGACAGACTATTACTAATTGGTAAATGTTTTAAAACAAAGCACAGAATTTGGGGTTGTCTTGAATCTGTCTACAAGGACTGGTGCAAAACCCGTTTTCATCCTTGCCCTTCTGTTGTCACCTAACGTTCTTTGCTGAAATGGGTTCCTCTGGAACTGTTTTAGGCTCATTAATAGAGATTTATGTTGGAGTCAAACCTAGATACCTCTTCTGGAATCCAGCAAAGATAAATTAAACAATACTTTTCTTTTTTTAAAATTAAGTTTAGTTTCTCATTTCTAATATGTTTGGAGTTGACTATAAATTACATGTCTTGAAAGGAACCTGAGAAAAGGAAACTTATGTGGTCCTGTTGTTCAGTTAAGAGTCGTTCAGTCTTTTAAGAGTGCTTTCTGTACAGAAATCAGCCTTATTGAAAAAAATTTTTAAGCAGTAATGGAATAACTAGTCACAAATTAATTCTGAGATAAGTAATACTTACTTGTAAAGCAGTATTTAACCAAATGGCTCCAAAACAAAAAGCAACTCTTTGCCATCTTTTATTTTTTGTAATGAGGCTTTCAGCCCAGGGCTTTGGAATATCCCCACTTAAAGTCACAAGTGGGCACTATTACGCTGCCATGCCCGTGCCCTCCTGCCTGCCAGTACTCCGCCTTACAGCTTGCCTGCAGGGCAGAATTTCTGTGCTCCAGGAAGTAATTGTCTGTTTGTTGCTAACTTTTTTTTTTCTTCTTTGACCTTCATATGGTGCATTTGGTTTACCTAGATTATGGAGCAAATATATATTATTTACATGTTTACACATGCACACTGCACATTTAAATTATTTCATGCCATTTAAAAAAAATCTTTTTTACTCCTTATTCTTTTGTATAAATATAAAGTCAGCTGTATTTAATTTTTTTGTGATTAACTGAAACAAAGATAGACTATCCTTTTGAAAGTGTTCAATTAGGATATATGATGAAAAATGGGACCTCTGCCAAAGTATTAACTAAGGTACTCAAACAGAATCTAGAAAAGGCTTGTGTAGCTTTATTGATCCTCCAAATTTCACCAGATATAACCAAGTATTAATATAAACAAGAAGATATAGGTAAGTGGCCATAGGTCCTGGTTTATCTAGGACAATCCCAGTTTTTATACCTGTTTGAACATAATTATTAATAATGTCCCTTTTTCCCCTTAAAGTGACAGTTTGAACAGTAAATTATATTGTCCTTTGAGTGACAACTTTTAAAAAGCACTCTTTTAAAAATGATTATAAAGGGAAAACATGATGTTAATGAGAAATAGAAAGAAAAAAAAGCATACATATCTCACTAAAGAGAATATTCACTAATATTCTCATATATTTCCTTCCAGTCTTTTTTTCTCACATAGAATCTTAAACAGAACTCTAAATAAGGGTCACCTAGTTCAATCCCCAGTACTCTTGACCTTGCATTCTCTGCTAGACATTTTTAGAGCCTGCAGACTTGTTGCTTTTCAAAGTTTATTCCATTGTTGAAATTCAGATTTCCCAACATCCTGTTCATTATCATCCAGCCCTATAATAATTTGCGGTAATTATCAGATTTATTAAATAAAGAAGCACGCATATTCTCACATTTATATTTTTCATGAAGTTTTTTCAGCATTCTTTCGGTTGAGTTGCCGCTTGAAAGGACATGTATGTGTTATAACTGAATGCATGGAGGCGCCTTGCTTCTTCAGACAGTGCCAGTTATTACGCCGGTGACAGGACTACAAAATAGAGCACAGCAACAGCTGTTGAGATTGCTAGGAAATTTTTAAGTTGATGTGTTATTACTTCACAGGTGGATTTCTGGAATGATGGAGATCTGTCTGGTTTGGGTTAGGCTAAAGTTTAAGCTGGAGTTAGGGAAGATAAAACCTCTCTATTTCCATTCCTCGGACACACGCAGTATGCTCTAACTTCTCCCGTATTTCCCTGGCTTTCGGTTTCATGGAAAAGGGGATTGATTATTTATTTATTTATTTATTTATAAGTATGGTCAAAAGACTGTCTGAAATTGCACTAAGTCAGCATTTGTAATTTTCAGTAAAATTGACAGGTAATGCTGAGATGAAATGGTTTTCATAGTACTTAAAACTGAATTAAGAGTGCATGTATTTCCAAAGGGCTTAGTTTATTTTCTTTTGTTACCATTTTATGGGTTTTAGTTTTCTTTTTCTTTTATTTATTTTTTAATTTCTGTGTTCTGGCCATACCCAGGAGAACCGTCTGCTTTTGATTTCTCCTTAAAAAGTTACATGGTAAATTTTCTTTCTCATTCTTCTGAGATGGAAAAATTCAAAGATTATACAAATTAAAAAATACGTTCACGGTGCTCATCCTATTGCTTGTTATTTATTGCAGTCTGAGGCCAGACTAAAAAGGTGACAGTTATTCGGCTTCTTTGCCCTTGATGATGTCAAGGCAGGTGATAACATTTTGTCACACTCGAAGAAGCTTTAACCACAACCCATAACCACATTATTCCTCGATTTCCAAAAGAGAGCTGGTAATCACTAATGTAACATGGGTGTTTAATTTGTTCACATAGTAGGACTTTGGGAACTGAGAACCTTAGGTAAAAGTATAAAGCATACAGACCTGCATTGTCCAGTATAGTGGCCTTGTTGAGCCCTTGAAATGTGGCGAGTGTACATTGAGATGTGCTTTAAGTGTAAAATACACACCGATTTCAAAGACTTAACACACACGAAGAATGTCAGACATCTCACTCATATGTTGTATATATTCGGTTAAATAAAATACATTATTAAAATTAATTTTACCTAGTTGTACTTTTTAATGTGGCTAGTCATCGTTTTAAATTATATGTGAATTGTGTTACATTTCTGTCTGATAGTGCTGGTGTTGACAAACATATCAACATGATTTTTTAAATTAAAATAAAGGTTTACATTTTATCTGTTTTTTATTTTCTTACATCCCTGTTATATTTTCTCGTTAAGAGTTTGACATTAAACCTTAGTTTGACTTTGAAACTAATCAGAGTGGTTAACGTTTCCCTGTTTGATATATTGCTCATTTTGAAGCTCTTCTAAGGAAAATGTTAGGATTGGACATAATTTTACTAATTTTTTTCAAAGCAAAAGATCTGAATAGCCTAACTTAATGTGAATTAGATTTCTAAGAATGAAGGCACATGAAAACATAATTTTATATAAGCATACTTTCCTATTAGTAACTTTTTAAGCCCAGATAATCTGTGAATATCGTTAGCTCAATTCCTTGCACATTTTCAAAACTGTTAAATTTTATTGAAGAACATAGTATATTAAAACAACATTTTAGCCTTTATTTGAATTAATATTTTTGAAACAAAATTGTAAATGTGATAGATAAACAAACATTGAGTTGATGGAAAATTACATTTGACGTTTCAACATAAGAGAAAAGCTTTTTAAGGCCGATACATTTAAAATGCTGTCATGCGTCTCACCTTCCCAATCAGACTTTAATTCTGTGAGGTGTATTAATTTCCTATTGCTTCTGCACAACTTGCCATAAATGTGGTGGCTTAATACCACACACATTTATTATCTTACAGTTCTGGAGGACAGAAGTGCAAAATGGATCTTTCCAGGCTAAAATCAAAGTGTTGGAGGACTGCATTCCTTCAGTAATTTTTAGGGATAATCAACTTCCATTCCTTTTGCAGCTTCTGGAGGCGGCCCACATTCCTTGGCCTGCAGCCCCTTTCCAAATGTATCCAGCCTTTCTCAGGCTGCTGCACCCTGATTCTGACTCTCCTGTTTCCCTCTTTCACATATAGGCACCCTTGTGATTACCCTGGGCTCACCTGGATAATCCAGGATAGTCTCCCTATCTCCAGATCATTAACCACACCTGCAAAATCCCTTTTGCCATGTAAGGTAACATTCACAGGTTCCAGGGATTAGGACAAGGGGGTTAGGGGCACTATTCTGTCTGCCACAAGGTCTACTTATCTTCAAAGGAAAGAAAGAAATCCTCTTATTTCTGTTTCAGACCAGTATCGCCAAGGCCTTCCTCCTCTTGCCCTAGGTGAAGATGTCTGTAAAGATGGCTTTATTGTCATGTCTTTGGTATCTTGATCAGCATTTCCTTTGACAGATAAGCACCTTTCTTTTAAAACCAATTTTAAAGCATTTGAAAGTGAAATTTTGTTCCAGAATATTAAAGTCATTATTGACAGAAATCTTACACAGGGCGTTCCCCTTGGTCTTTGCTGACCGCACAGTGTCAGTGCTGGTGACACCTCCCTGTGTTCTGTTGGAGATGCAGTTGTCATGTCCCAGGTGTCCTACCTGCACATCCAGAAAGGAGAGTCAGAGAGCACACTTAGCAATTGGACTTGAGGAAGAAAATTAAAGGATTTGGGGACTAATGTAGTTTAGTAAAGAGAATACTGAACTTGGAGTTCAAAGCTGAATTTTAATTTCCTCACCATTAGCGTAGGAAGAAGCTACATGGAAGAAAGAAGCCTTATTGATGCTTTGAGCCTTGTTGCTTATTGAGTACTTAACCTCAGTTTGACTTCGTTTCTTTACCTTCTAAATGAAACCAGCAGGTTTAGCCTTTCTGTCCCGTGGTTTTGCTTAAAAGGCAAACATCTATGTATGTATATATGTATATAGATATAGTCTTAATGCTCAAATTAAAAACCTAGCTTTAGTCTGCACATAATTCACTATATAAGTATTAATTTATTAATTTTATCCAAGGCATAAAATGTATGAGTCTGTAGCAAACAGTTGGATTACAGCTTTACAGCTAATAATACTTCTAAAATGTGATATAAAACTCATCGCTATCTCTGACCTCTCTTAAAAGGTTTAACTTTCTGGAGGATTCTCCAGATTGGAGACCTGGTTTCGTCTCCAGCGGATCTAGTATAAACAACAAATGGTGGAATTAATTAGTAACATGCTCTTGTATACCTATACATATTAACATCAAAATTTGATTTTCAAAATGTGTTCCCATTGATATTTTCAACACATTTATTTCTTTTTAAGGGAAGTGTTAAGTAATTTACCTGTAATATTCCATCCCAAGCCAACATACATTGAAAATTTCCTATCAGCTTAGTATTGCACCTTAGGGTATTTATGGTGATATCCAAATTGAAGGTAGAGATGATCCATTGGAATCCTCCATGGTTCGCTGTCCAGCCATATAATCCTTTAGAATGCCGAGTGATCCGATCCTTCACGATGATGGAGTTGCTTTTATAAAATTTTATTGAACAATTTGCACTATTTACCATCTCAGTTAAGAACATGTTTTGTGTATACAGGAGAACTCATGGTAATAAACTGTAAAACAGAACTTGAGTAACAAAGGGTTCCAGGTTACCCTACAATGGTATGTTTAAAGAATGCTAGAGGAACACTGGAGCTATTGAGAAATGAGGCCTTTCCCAGAAATTTCTAAGAATTTACCACTCTATGGATGTAAATAACTTGAGAAAATTTTATAGTTGTACCTAAAATGAAACTGATATGATGCTTTATGAAAGAGTTGTATAAAAATATAGTAAATCCTGCTGATGTTGAAATTAACAGTATGATTATAACCCATGCAGTCTTTTCAAATACACTGCGAACAGTAAAGTGGGTTAACTCCCTGGTCTCCTGCTTTGTCCACATAGTGAAGTAAAGCTTCGTGGGTTTTTGTTCAGTATCTACAATGCACAAATAAATTAATCCTAATTCAAGGTAGCAACTGTATTTTCCTGTTGAATAGTATGCAACTGATGTCACTAACATAGATCTCATTTCCATTGCTTTTTTGACTATTCCTTTTTTCTTCATATATGGAAAATTGCTAATATATTTAGTAGCAGATGCAGGCATCAACAAATGTACAACTTAGGCAAATTTGGATAAGCAATTTTTTGAAATTAAGCTGAACATACAAAGGTGGGCAGAAGTAGTCTTATAGTTGTTCGTATGGAAAATAATGCAATCCTATATAATAAAAGGCTAATATGCAAATTGTCCCTTCTACCAGGAGTTCTTCCAGGGGGCGGGGCCGGCCAGCCAACCGCTCGTGGCCCCTTCCCCTGGTCTGCCGGCCTGATCAGCCCTGATCAGGGCAGGCTGGCCAGACCCCACCGTGCACAAGTTGGTGCATCAGGCCTCTTAGTAATCTATAATAATAAAAGCATAATATGCTAATTAGACCGGACGACCTTCCAGACGAAGCCAGGGCTGTGAGGGAAGCCAGTGCTGGCAGCCGGGGGAAGGAAGGCCTACTCTTGTACAAATTTCATGCATTGGGCCTCTAGTTAAATAATACACTTTCATGTACTTATAACTGTAAACCTACTTTTGTCCACCCTTCTAGTGCCACTCTAGTGCCAGTATGGTCTTTTAAAATTGTCACTGAAGAAATGTCATCATTAACTGACCACTGCTTAGTGATAGTTTCTTTGCTTAGACAAACATGAGTGCTTTTTTTTTTACCATACCCAATACTTAAAGAATTATACATCAAGATTATGTCTTAAATTATCCTGTTTCCAAGGTGGTACAAGCAGGAGGCAGAGTGGGGGCTCAAATGATTAGACATCTTAAAAATCTCATTATATAATGATGATACTTAAATATCAGTTTTCATGTAGAAGTTACTAGGGAATAATTGATTTAATGAAGTATTTTCTTAGTATTACATAAAGAAACATGTATATTAACAGCATGAAATGAGAGAGAAAAGTAGGATATTTTAAAAAAATACTCAGATTCTTGGTTGAATAATTTGACCCGAGTAACTGTATACCTTAATTTTGGTCTGGCCTCACATGCTTTATGTTTTATTTTATTGTTATTATTGATAATTATATTATTATTACTACTACCACAACAGTTCTTTATTCTCTTACTGGACTTAATTTCCCTTTACAAAATATGCATGGTCCAAAAATGTGACTTCGGGAGCATATTGCTGAGTTGTTGCTGATGTCAGTTTCATACTGTGATATTTTGTTCTCTATTGACCACGAGATCAGTATTTCAATATAACGATGTGCATGTTTTCCCCCCTTCTCCCGCTGCATGCAGGGATTCGGGTTCGTAACTTTCGAGAATAGTGCTGATGCAGACAGGGCCAGGGAGAAATTACACGGCACCGTGGTAGAGGGCCGTAAAATCGAGGTGCATGTCTTCAATAATTCAATTTCTGGTTTATATTTTTGTTTCTCTTTTTGTGTATTGCCTCACTTATTTCACATTTGGAGCCCTGTCTTGTTTGTGTGTGTGCACACATGTATGTGTGTTTGTGTCTCTGTCCTTCACCTTCTTGCACTAAAATGTATAAAAGCAACACTTCTATCCTCCCCGCCTTTTTGGGGGGGGGGGTGGGATTTTAATTTTGTGTTACTTGTGTGTGTGTGTGTCTGGGTATTTTTCATTTACTTTTTTCCTCCAAGGTGTTCATCCTTTGCTCTCTTGATTTTTTTCCTTTGCTTCAGTTTGCCAGACTCCAAATTCCTTTGATCAGGCCAATATAAAACTAACTTTAAAAATGTCTATCTCTATCCAGTTGATAACATTGTGTCCTGTAATAAATCAAGGGGCCAGCCAATGCCCTCTCTCTCAGGAGGCCAGTTCGCCTCCATGTGTGTGATAAGCAAGGAATAGAAGATCCTAGAGGTTGTTGGGAGGGAGGAAAGAATCCACAACTCATCAAATATATTTAATGTCAAGAATTTCAACAGTTAATGGATAAAGTCCTCAAACAGAGGGTTTGGCGGTTGCCCAGTGAATGGACTATCATTGTGGTTGAGTCAGCCACCTGTGTTCACCAGCCCTTCTTATTTAATAAGGCAATGAAGGTTAACTGGCTCCTTTCCCCTTTCCCAATTTTGAGAAGTATGAAATATAAAAGCCACCATTTTGAGTAAGATGTCTGCATATTTTGCTTTTTTTCCCCCTCCCTTTCCAATGGTTTAGCATTAAGGGCCCTTCACTTGACTCACTCTTTCCATGGTAACTATACACAATGCTGGCGATGGTGCCCGTTGGCGGTAAGTGAAACCAAAGCACTAGAGAAGAAGCTTTATAAAATGTAATTACAAAACAATTCAGCAAGAAAGAAAAAGTCCATCTGCCATCTCACATTAACACGACAAAATGTGATTTGACTTGTTGCTCCTCTCCCTCCCCTCCCCCTTTTGTTTTCAATGCTGTGGGTAATGCCGCCTGGACTTTGGATGTACATTGTTTGTAGCATCTGAGCTGTTTGATACTGACGTCATGGTGACTGTCCCCCTTGCACATCTTACTCAGAGTTACTCAACTCCAGTTTGGCTGGTTTTATTAATGCACTTCCTGCCCCTACTTCCTTTCCTACTTGTCCTCTTTCCCAAACCTCCGTTCAGAGCTGACTGTTCTTCCTTTGCCTTTGATGGCTCTCCTTCCTGCCCTGACTTTCTCTTTTCCCTGCCTTTATATTCTCTTTACCCAAGTCTGTTCCTGTCCTTTCCCGTTTCCTTTCCCACCCTTTCTCTCTGTTACATGCAGCTATTGGTCTCTTTTGCTGACTGGTGGTCTCTGATTGGTTCTGGCCTTTTTTTTTTAAGTGCTTGGGTGCATTCTGCTCCAGCAGCTAGTGTAAGCTCTTGCCTCATTCTCATTCCTGTCTGTGAGAGCCTTGCTCTTCACTTTCTCCCTTCTCCCCAAAAGTGATTGTTTTTCCCTTTTATTTGTGTGCGTGTGTGTTTTTAACAGCATGCTCCCAGTCTCATCATTGTTGTATCCCATTCTTTCTTTTTAAATGTGAAATGTTTGTATTATTTGGTGGGTCAAACCAGAGTAAATGGAGTTTCAAGCTCTTTTCCTCACATAGGAATATTACCACTATACAAATCCTAAAAGACATATTAAAGCATTTTTTAAGTTCCTGTTCTACCTAAAATTGGTATTTTTGTAACATAAATTTATCACTGTACAAGTTTAGGATTATGTAAGTCCCCAGAGGCAAAATAAGACATTTATATTTTATATGTTTGATCTTTTTTTCTTTTTTCTTTTTTTCAAAACTGGCCTGTTTTATGACCTGGCAGCACAGTATTTGATCAAGTTGTGTGGTGAGGCTTCACCTCCTGATCGGAGCTTTGAGGCTGGTTCTGCCACGGGGCTGCTCATCTTTCTTCACCAGCACCATCTCTGTAACACCGTCTTGCCCTCGCACCAACAACGCTTTGAATTATGCCATTCTGTAATGAGGGTGGAGCGTACCCTACAACCAGAGACATACGCTTATTACTTTCAGTTCTTTTAAGTGCCTAATCTAAAGGCCTTCTGAAAACTTGATTCATAAATGGATAGACCACATGGTCTAGAAAATTCACGATGGTTCTGAAGACTGTCAACATGGAAATCTAAGTTTCTATATTTGTTGACTAACTTCAAACAGTAAAATCTTATACAAACATACCAAAAATGCTGAACAGTAGAATGATGAAATTTACAGACTTATTTTCTTATCTTCCTGTAAACCTATGTCCTCCTTTTAATTAAGGAACTACTTCAGAGTTCATGTGAAAACAGTTGTTTCTAATTTACTATTTTCCCCATATTTTTCTTAATACGGAGACTTCTCTGTTTAAGAGATCTCCAAGGTACTTATAAATGGATTTTTTCTTTGGAGTACTGGGCCCTCGTTTTCCATTTGGAGACTAAGAAACTGCATTTTACTCTTGTTAGCCTCATTTAATAAACACTTTAATTAAAATATTATACATTAATATTTTATATTGCTATATTATTTAAATCAATGTTCTCTGAAATTTACTTTTTTAATTGAGTACTATGTTATTGGACAAACAATATCATGTTTCTTAATGTGGTCTACTTCCCCCTTGCCCCTTCTATTTTTAGGTGAATAATGCTACAGCACGTGTAATGACCAATAAGAAGATGGTCACACCATATGCAAATGGTAAGAGATTACTAATCATCATCAGAATAATGCCATTTATTCTTGTGAAAATAATGGGCTTTTTATAAACATCAAAGAATCTCTCTTGATTTCAGTCTTAAGACAGTTTATTTCATTTACCTAGGAGGATATTTTGTTTTTTTAGAATTTAACTTTTTTCTTAGAATTAAGCTAATTTTTTAGTTGTTAAGTTGTTTTGGTCTCAGTAAAGTTCATCTGATATACAGTGTGAACGAGTCATTTAAGGTTACCTCTTAACTCAGGTTAGGTCCCATTACAGCACCCTCTTTTTTGGCTGTTGTAGTTCTCTGTAATACATTATTAGGCTTGTCCATAATACCCCTGGGTGCCCACCAATTCTCACTTTTACTGCTGATTCCTATTTATTTGAGCATGAATAGAGTAATTCTTGACACTTAGCTCTCCTTTTTTCTAGAAGTAATAGCCTTGGTGTATGTGTGTGTGTATCTTCTATTTTCTATTCCATGACTGCATGACATATAGTGAGTGTTACAAATCTTTTTTATTGAGAAGAAAATTTTCTGTGACTACTTTGTCTAACAGAAGAAACTTTTACATCAGTTGTCAAATTTAATCTAGACTCATGTTCTCTAAGCGAGATGAGATATCATTTTAATCTGCTCTGCAGCAGTGGTTTACAAATTGCGCTCTATAGGACCACCTTGAGGGGGAAAGGAAACTGTATGGATTGGGTCCTAAGGCCTCCAGCTCTACTTTAGTCTGAGCAACTCATTCTCTTTTCTATTTTAGAGTTCTGCAAGATTTATCTAGATTATAAAAGGGGCGATTTCTCCCTTGTAAGTGCTTTGTGAAAGTCTGAACCTAACTGCTAGAGTAACAGTATCTTCTGGTCAGTCCACTCCCTTTCTATGCCCATGATTCTATTATAGTCACCAGTTTATTCTGTTCATCATATTATTTATTCACTTGATTTTTAGATTCACTTGTTGATAGATGTGTATTTGTTGTTCATAATTTGTATCTTTACCTTTTTCTTCTTCTTCCTCTTCTTGAAGGATACCTTTCAGCATTTCATATAATACTGGTTTGGTGGTGATGAACTCCTTTAGGTTTTCCTTATCTGTGAAGCTCTTTATCTGACCTTCAATTCTGTATGATAGCTTTGCTGGATAAAGTAATCTTGGTTGTAGGTTCTTGGCATTCATCACTTTGAATATTTCTTGCCACTCCCTTCTGGCCTGCAAAATTTCTGTTGAGAAATCAGCTGACAGTCGTATGGGTACTCCCTTGTAAGTAACTGTCTTTCTCTCGCTGCTTTTAAGATTCTTTGTCTTTTGCTCTTGGCATTTTAATTATGATGTGTTTTGGTTTGGTCCTCTTTGGATTCCTTTTGTTTGGGGTTATCTGCGCTTCCTGGACTTGTAAGTCTATTGGTTTCACCAGGTAGGGGAAAGTTTTCTGTCATTATTTCTTCAAATAGTTTTTCAATATCTTGCGCTCTCTCTTCTTCTGGCACCCCTATAATTCGGATGTTGGTATGCTTGAAGCTGTCCCAGAGGCTCCTTACACTATCTTCGTATTTTTGGATTCTTTTTTCATTTTGCTTTTCCAGTTGGGTGTTTTTTGCTTCTTCGTATTTCAAATCTTTGACTTGATTCTTGCGATTCTCTAGTCTGCTGTTGGAACTCTGCATAATATCCTTTATTTCAGTCAGTGTATGCTTAATTTCTAGTTGGTCCTTTTTCATAACCTCGAGGGTCTCACTAGATTTCTTGAGGGTCTCACTACATTTATCAGCGGTCTCACCAGACTTTTTGAGGGTCTTACTAAATTTATCGGCGGTTTCTAGAAAGTTCTTGAAAAACCTTAAAAGTGTGGTTTTGAACTCTATATCCAGTAGTTTGCTTTCCTCCATTTCTGTCATTTGTGTCCTGTTTCTTTGTTTCCGCATTTTGGCTGCTTCTCTGTGTTGATAGAGTGGCTTTCTGTGCTACGTGTCCTATAGGGCCCAGTGGCTCAGCCTCCCCAATTATCTGAGGTGGACACTCTTGGTGCACCCCCTTGTGGGTTTTGTGCACAGTCTTGTTGTGTTAAGCTTTGATTGTTGTAGGTATCACTGGGAGGAATTGACCTCCAGGCCAACTGGCTGTGAGAATCAGCTGTGTCTGCAGTGGGAGAACTTCTGTGCTGGAAACACCCCTCCGGGGCAAGACTTGCTTCAATGGGGCTTTGGTGCTCACTGAGTCTGCCCCCTGAGAGTGTCCTTTATGGATCCGAGGAGCTGCAATCTGGATGGTCCCACCCTGAACACCAGGCACACTGGCTCCTGGATCTCTAAGGAGGTGCTAATCTAGCCTCTGCCTGAGGCTACCCAGCAGGAGCTCAGCTGTGAAGCAATGCAAGTTGTCGTGGGGCCTTGGGCCAGCTGCAAGTTTGTTAGGTAATTTTCAGATTGCAAAGGGCCAGGCCTTTCATATGCAAAAGCCAGCGCACAGCTTGGGCGGGCGGGGGTCCCAGGGGATCATCAGGGCGGAGCAAGCAGCTATGACTGCCCTCAGAGGCCCCGCTTCTCAGTGTCCCGGCAATCGCTGCAAGCACCTCTGAGAGAAAGCTGCCCTCGAGTTCCGACCCATGCCAGACAGTCCAGTTTCTCCCGTATGAGTCTGGATCCCCAGAGACTCACCCGGAACTGGAGCTCAGAGCTTGAGACTCCCTACTGATTGAAAAAAACAACCGTGTCCTCAGCCGCCAGCCCTTTCCACGTGCACCTCGGTACTTCTGTACTTTACTTCCGCACCACACCTCCTCTGAGTCTCGGTATGCTTTTCTCTTTCCTTCTAGTTGTAGAATTTCCACTCAGCCAGCCTTCCTGTGGTTCTGGATGATGTCCGTTCCATCTTTTAGTTGTATTCTTGAAGTGGTTGTGCGAGGCAGCAATCTCCAGTGTTTACCTATGCCGCCATCTTGGTTTTTCCAGTCTATTAACTTTTAAAATTCTGATGAACTTAAATGTATTTATTACAAATTAAAATCTCAGGACATGCATTGAAGTTGGGAATGTAGCTTCAATTTTATTATTGAGTGTTTCTCCTTGTTGACTTGGTTAACTCCAATGAAATCCCAATGGTAAATCCCAGTGAAAGGAGATTTCAGTTTACCCAAAATCCTATCAGCATGGTATAATCGAACATGGAATGCAAAGATCCAGGTCAAATTTGAATTCAGTCAAAAGGCACCTTTACATAACAACTAGAGTAATAAATAGTGTTAAGAGGATACATAAAAAAGTGTGATATAGAATGACACGTACTGTATTCTGCCTTTTTCCTTTTCTTAAACAAAGAATAGGTTGTTAGGCAATTCTGTAAGAGACACTGTACCAAATGACAAGATTTGTTTAATTTTCTTTTTCCTTCTCTCATTCCCTTTCCATTTTCCTACCTCCCTCCCAATTTTTTTCTCTCCTTCCTTTTATCCCTTCCCTCTCCCTCTCACCCCCCCCCCCACACACACACACACACTGCTCATTATCCCATCACAGTCCTTGAAGATAATCAGGTGTAGAAATGTCATCACTCTTTCATATAAACCCCAGTTGGCATTCGAAAGAAAAGTTGAGAATGGATAAAAAGAAACCCAGAGATGTCTGAGCCAACTTGCACATCACTCCGTTTCCCTATATCCTCACGCCATCTTAAATGCTCACCGTCCTCTCTTCCATTTCAGGTTGGAAATTAAGCCCAGTAGTTGGAGCTGTATATGGCCCCGAGTTATATGCAGGTAGTATTTACATTGATTTTTCTGCATGTGCTATTTAACTAACAATGTCTGTTGTTTTGCAATTCACTATTCCTTTGTAATCTTTTTTTGCATTTTTTAATTTTTTTTTAATACAATCAGCATCCAGCTTTCAAGCAGATGTGTCCCTGGGCAATGAAGCGGCAGTGCCCCTATCAGGAAGAGGGGGTATTAACACTTACATTCCTTTAATCAGTAAGTAGCCTATGTTGGCCTGGCATGGATTTTGATTGTTGAGTAAGCAATGATGAGCTAGAAGTTTCCCCCGCTCCACACGCCACCACCACCACCACCACCCCCCAGTATCCTAATATATGCAAATTGACCGAACAGCTGAAAGACCGGTTGCTATGGCGCACTGATGACCAGGGAGCAGACGCTCAGCACAAGAGCTGCCCACAGAGAGCGCTGCTCAGCCAGAAGCCGTGTTCACGGCTGGCTAGTGCAGCAGTGGTGATGGGAGCCTTTCCTGCTTCCATGGCAGCGCTAAGGATGTCTGACTGCTGGCTTAGGCCTGCTCCCCGCCTAAGCCTGCAGTCGGACCTTCCCCAAGGGCTCCCAGATTGCAAGAGGGCAGGCTGAGGGCCCGCCACCACCCCCAGAGTGCACAAATTTTGTGCACCAGGCCTCTAGTAATACATAACTGAAAAGGAGGCGTTCTTAGGAGCGATAATACTGTCATGGTGCCTTGTCCTGCTTAGCCTGTGCTAGAATCTTTTTGACCAAATCATGAAGATTGCCACAGAGTACAAGTAGTCGGAAAGACAGAGGGGATGAGGGCGTGTAAAGAACATTTTAGTATGTACTTGATAATGTAGAAAACAAAAGAAATAAGTACTTGTGGGATATATTATACATATTCTCTACAAGTCAGCTTTGGGCCCTCTAGCAGAGTATCACTTAAAAGCACCCCTAGGATTATTGATTATTCTCAACTGTTGATATCTCAAAGTTACTTTGACTTGAGTCATTTTGCTCCAGCAAGAGGTAGAATTAACTGTTCAGTAGACATGAAATCAATGTCTACGTGCCTTCCAGAGAGAGCACACTTACAACAGACCTCAGACAATGACTGCCTCTACAGGATACAAGACGGCAGGGGAGATGTAGCTTCCCTCTCACCTTCCATTTCTGGATTAAAATATTTTAGATAAAGGAATACAGTTGACTAATGAGATGAAATACCTGAAGACTATTGTTTGCCTTGGAGTTTCGCACCATGTAAAAACACAAAAGAATATTCCCATGATGAGTAATTTTGATATGCATGTAATAATGTTGGAAGCAAGACTAATAATTGGCCAGTTAAAGAGTTTATATCAGTCCATTTAAACTGCCCACGGAAATGGAAAGTGTCCTTTCTTACTGTGGTGGTAGCTCTTAGAGCTTCTTGACCTGCTTCTCACCAGCTTGCATGGTGACGCCAGCATTGGGAAGGAGCGAAGAAAGCTCACTGAAGATTTATGATCACAGAGGCGTGCTACCATGAGCTTTTGCATCCTGGGTCTCTTTCCCTTTTCTTTTTCAGAAAAGATGTGGTGCATACTTTTTAATCTTTCCTGTAATTGATTCAAAGCAAGTGTGCTTGTACTCCTACCGTTGAATGCAAGTTGACATTTCTGTCATATTTTGGGTCTCCCTTTAGTTCCTGGATTTCCTTACCCAACTGCAGCCACCACGGCGGCCGCTTTCAGAGGAGCCCATCTGAGGGGCAGGGGGCGGACGGTGTATGGTGCAGTGCGAGCGGTACCTCCAACAGCCATTCCCGCCTATCCAGGGTAAGTATTAGATTCCAGAATAAACAGTTGGACAAGAAAATACCATAGTCCTCTTATAACTTCCGGGATGTTGCCGTGCCACATAGTAGAGATTCTATGATTATTTACAAATTAACGAATTAGATGGCAAGAACCAAAATATACCATCATCAGAATATAACAAATATCAATTCATTATGTAAATCTTCATTTTGGCCACCTTAAGCCCTCAAAGTAGTGGCTTAAGACAGTAGCCAGAACCGTCTTGTGTTTACTAGCAATGTGTTGGCATGGAGTTCACTCAGCATCGCACGAATATGGATTAACACTACTGCAGAGAACCAAAATAGGAGTTCAAGATTGTAGTACAAGCTGCCTCTGCTGTGTTCACCCCCTTTCACCACCCTGGGCTGGGGCTGAGGCTGTCACATGTGCCCTCCCTTTTGGTTTCACTGCCTGGGTGGTGAGCAGCAGAGCTAGTTACCCACAATGGATTTGCTTTCTTTGTAGGAAACGGATTAAAAGGTTAATTCAAAGATGAACCAAGTCCAATTGAATCAAGGGAGAAAGGGAGAAGTAGGAAGAATTAAACTACAGTTGGCTTCTGAATGATGGTAAAACAACTAATGTAGCTGAGCATCCTTCACCCTTTGATTTTTGTATGGAGGGTGTCTCATGCAGTGGACTGATTCCATAGCAACAAATAAATCCTTTGTTCTTGAATGGGGAGAAGGAGTGAAGATGCAGGTTTTGTTTTCAGTTGCTCTCATGTGAGTCTAACGTATATGTTTATAGTGGACTTTTTATAGGGTAGTTGCATCGAGGACTTTCCTTCCTCAGAGATGTGACCTTTGTGTTCTTCACCTTTTCTCTGCCTGTGATAGCTTTTTCCATATTCTCATGGAGGAATAAATATAGTGGCAGAGGACCCTATTCATTGCTACTTAGTTAAAATTTAAGGGAAAGAGCCTCCTTTGTAGGTCCTTTTCTTATGGCAAAATTGGCTTTCAGGTGTGCTAATTTAGCATTCATTCATAGACCAAATGGACATGCCTCTAAGGGTCCTCCATTCCACAAAGTTAGAACATGTTTATTAGATAAGAGAAGTATGCATGTTGAAGTGAGCAGGCTCCAAAGCCACTAGAAGGGAACTGCTTTAGAAACAAACTTTTGTTTGCAGTGTGTAGGTGTTTAAATCCCATGCATTCCATCATCTCCATCTTCTGCCATTACTTTTAATTTTATCCCTTTTCCCCCCCACCTCTCAACTTGACCTTTGACCTTCAACCTCTGACATCTCTTTTAAAAGAAGTAAATAAAGATGCAGTATTGTTTCACCAAGAAATATTTAATTAAAACACAAAAACAAACCTTTTGGAAGCTCTACACACTAGGAAATTTGTTCATGAAGTGTCTTCCAGTCCAAGAGAGTTGACCGTCATGGTCACAAAGCGATACTGCTCAACAGAAACATGGGACTTCTTTATTTTGTGATATTCCTGAGTTACTTTATAAAGTGGTTCAATTCACTCCTATTCGATGTAGGTCATTTCAGTCTATTGGCCAAACTTGAGAACCAATTCTCTACCAAGGTTGTGTCAGGTATATATTTGATCAAAGATATTTTATCTTTATGTCTAATCACATCAATTTCTGTGCATTACATCGAACACTAATGTCCCATGTTTTCTTTTTTATTAACTAAACCACCTATTTACATGGAAGATGGCAAGGAATAAGTCCAGTATTTTATGGGGAATGGCCTAAAATTGCTTCTCAGCTTGGTAAACTAATTTCATCATTCATCATTGTGTTCTAGCCTCCTGTAGCATTTGATACAGGGACTATTGGAATTCTCCTAGAATTTAACTGAATATTCCTAGAAAGTGACACAACTTAGTGTAAAATTTATTCATGTTTTTCATGCCACCACTCTTCTCTGTAGAAGAGCTGTTTTTCAATCTTTGCCTGTCTCCCCGTACTGAAATAGTTGAAGGTTAACTAATCACCACTTGGCATCTATGCTTTGCATTTTATTAGTATTCTCATTATGAACAAGTCTCCGTTTTACAAAAGTGCAGTTGAGAGGCATATTGCTCTCTAACACCATTCTTTAGCTGCAATTGGAGACTCTGAAAATGGATAAAACTTAGTTCAGTGAACATCACAGATGAGTTCAACTTGCCTGTTGTGTAAGACAAAGGCACAGCATATGTGGGGCATTGCAGAATGTCACCCTGCTGTCCTGTAAACAACAAAATGTTACTGAACGCAGAATCAGAAACTTTCCTGCTACCTATAAGGAGAAAGTGATTTCATGTTCAAGTTAAAAATATGATGTGATGATTTTACTTGCTGACTTGTTTATTGTAACAGAGAAGGTAGCAGTGAAATTTTCCCATTTGTTTAGTTGAATACACAATAAACATCTAATTTAAAATAGACAAATCTTGATTTAACAAATATGAAGAAGAAAGCCTTCTCTTTTAGCTCTACCACTATTCTATGTCTCTTGGTCCCAAAGTAATGTTTTGCACAAATGCACAAAATACCTCAAAAGGTTTGAAATCTGTATTTTAATTTTAATGTTGCTTAGGATTAAAACAAGAAGAGAGCCATGTACATTGTTTGTTTGATACAAATTAATTTTCTAAACAGGAAAATAAACCCTTCCACTCCTAACCAGCTACCTTTTCAGTTTTATTCTTTTAAATAAAACAGGTCATGCCCAGAACTTCAGTTAACAATTGTATTTTTCAGAATTCCATGAGTATTCGTATGGTCAAAAAAGAACCCTTAAAATCTTCTAGTTACTCCTTCCCACTCTGGATTATATTGTTACTATCTGGGATCCCCACTGCACCTTTCAATTCTTGGACCTTGGACCAATCACCTTAACCTTTATTAGCTCATTATCTCTGCTTGTGAAAGCAATGCATTGTGGGTATTTTTGGTTGTGTTTTTTTGTTTTGGTTTTTTTTTTTAATTACATTTCTCTGTTTACTTTGGTCAGAATTGATTGACTTGTTTTTCTGAGGTGTTGCATTGGTTCTTAAAATGCTGAATAATAATACTTTGCATGCTTGTGTGATCAGCCAAATCTTATCGCATGTCTAATGTGCAGGGTAAAAAGCAGGTGATGTATGGATATCAGAAAAAATTTATATATCACTACAAAAATAAAACAAGATACTAAGCATAATTTTGAAATATACTTTAGCCTAGGTCTCACCTTAATGGAATTCTTTGGGTTCATTTTTTTCACGTTAAACCCCTCTCTTCATGCCAGCCCCCATACCCCCACCCATCCACCTATACACACACACACACACACACACACACACACACACACACACCTTTTGACACTCTTTAAAGAAAACTTTCTCCTAGGGCAAGCTTATTAAAAACAGAAAACACTCCAGATATGAAAAGTTGATATTTCCAATCCAGCAGATTTTCAATAGCTGTATTAGGCCCCCTGGGAATACTCTTTCTTGTTTTCATCTTACTTTAAATAAGCAGACATCCAGGTGGTTCATTCCAAGCCTGCATTCCTTTCCTCCTCGCATGTCCTGGAGCTGAGTAACGTGCGTGCACTTTCTTGTGTCCTCGCTGACTGGCCTTGGCCTGAGCCCAGGTCGTGTATTCATACATCACCTGCCCATGTAAAGCGCATGTGCATGCTGCCGTCCTCAATAACCGGAATGTGTTTCTGTTCTTTTGTTTTTTTGTTTTTGTTTTTGTGTGGATTTTCTGCAGTGTGGTTTACCAGGACGGATTTTACGGTGCTGACCTCTATGTAAGTACACACACTGGGGCCTTCTCGACCCCACCCCCTGACAAGCCAGCCTTTTTTTTCTGTTTCTTTGGTTTGGTTGGTTTGGTTTTTTTAAAAAATATCATTTATTTAGTTTTTGTTTTCTTTTTCCTTGTGGATATATATATTTATATATTTAAGAATGCAAGCATGCTTCTCTGCCACTGCGCTTTCCCCTGGGTGCCAAACTAAGCCTTGGGGTTCCTGATCATTGCTGGAGTCAGTCTACTGGACATATTCTTTTCCCTTCCCTCTTCCCACAGATGGTCTATGGATCACGAACATATTTGCGAGATGATCAGCAGGTTTAAAGTCTTTTATTACTGTCGTATCATGTGCATACATAAATGACAGGACAGCTTAGCCTTCAACCAGCTCTTTTCCTTTTCTGCTTTTCTCATTTCACATCCCTCTTTAGATCATTAGAGCTTTGATTTATGTAGATGGCAGTGAGCTTTCTGAATTGGTCTTTTCCTGTTTTACATACTGTGAGAGAGCACTAGCATGTGAAAGCAAAAGAAGGAAATGATGCCAGTGAAGAGGGGTGGGAAGGAGAGGAAATGGATATTCACTCGCCTAAGGCCCTTCTATATTAAAAGGTTTACAACTGGTAGGTCTCTTTTCTTTAAGGGCCATCTAGAGGGAAACAAGTGGCAGAATTAGCAACCTAGATTTCTCTTACAAACATTGGACTATCATACATGATTTGTTGATTCTACCAGCCATGTTAACATGTAACCTAGTACTTAGTCTGTCTAGCTATAGCTAACGTTCTGATTGGTTTGTCGCATATTATTTAAAATATGAACAAAGTGATCTGACAAAGAGTCAGAGTTTGTGAGTTTTGAAGTCTTTACAGGGACGTCCCCAAATGACCTTTTTCTGAACGCAAGCTTGGTCTAACCACCAAATCACTAAGAAACAATTCTGTAAGGTAAACTTGTCACCATGAAATTATTTCTTGGACCTAGGTTATAATTGTCTGGAAATGCTGTCTCCACCCTTACGTCCCAAAATCACTAAGAATGCCTTTTTAGTGAACTAATTTTCACAATCTGCCAAGATTCTCTGGCAATCTAAAAATGTTTGTGCACTTTCAGAATGCATGTAGAGACTGTGTAGCTGGAAGTAGAGATAGGGTGGAATGGTCCTACGTGGTACTGTAAGTGAATATATACACCTGTCCTGTGTAGAGTAGACCTTCAGAGTATTCTTTAATTTGAGAAATGCTTCAAGGAACCTTACCCATGTTTCGGGCCCAACTTTCTCACTTCAAAGATATGTCTCTCAGAGAGATTGTGACTCACTCTAGATTACATATGTTATTATATAACCAAGCACAAAACCCAACTAATCCATATTTCATTACCTCTCAGTATTTAATCAAAATTCACATATTTCCTCAGATGATTTTCAAGAGGTATGGAAAGGTATGTTCTTTCCTTGCTGACAGCGAAACTTAAGGATTAAGGAAATATTTTCTAGTTTTACCCCAAATGACACTTTTCTATATGTACACATTTTACATACGACCTTAGCATGTACATTCTCCCATTTACATTAGTGTCCATATTCTCATGAAACTCATCTTTATGTTATTAAAGTTTTTTTCTTGAAATCTATTCTATTAGAGCACACTTTTCCTTATGAATTATTTCTTAAGTCAAGTTTTTTCCCCCCTCTCTAATATGTTCCATATTTGGGGATTTTTTAAGTATGGCCTACTTCCACCTTATTAAGTCAATCAACCAAAATTATTTGTTGACAATTCTCTTATTTCCTTAGTTCACAGTATGCGATTTCATTAAGAGAGAGATGATGTTTCTATAGTTGAGAAAATACCCTTGAGTTTTGTTTATCTACTTGCTGGATTACCGTATCAAGCTAAACAGAAGTAATCCAGTGACCTTACCAAAATATTTTTTTGACCCGTGGCCTCTTGTTGATGAAAAGAGTTAGTAGTAATTACCATTTTTACTTCCTATCTTAAAGCAGTTGCTTGGAGGAAAAAGTTGGTCACTGAGGCTGAAATCATATCCCAATCCACTAGTGAAAAATAAGAATACTTTATGAGCTAACTGTTGAGTGAGGTATAATATAACTCTAGCTTTTAGAACTTCATATTACCTATTCCATATGTGAGGGAGCAAAAGATGCGTTTTAAAGACACACACAGGAAAGCCCTATCGTTTTACCTTGAGTTTGTTCTGCTTCTCTCCGTGCATTTTCCATCTGTGGAAATCTACCGCGGTATGGTTAGTTCTTGTTTCCTCAGAGGGCAGGCTAGAAATAGAAAGAGTGGAGGGTTTAGCTAATTAGAACAGGCTTTGAGCTTGAGAGATGACATGAATGAAAAGAGTGTAAGTTGCTGCTTTTGTTCTGTTATAGTAATTTAGGCTATTAATTGTGGAGGTTTTTAAAATCTCTTTTCTCTGATCTGCTCCTAGGCTGAAATCCTTGCTAGTCATTTTCTTCCTTTCTGTGTCTTTTATGCACTTTCTTCTCTGGAGAACTGATGTAGCAATTGTGCCTGTAATTTATAAAGTGATCCCCCCATAGACCCATGGGGTAAGCACATAGATTATGTGTCCATCCGCACCCCCCCCCTTCCTTTTTTGACCAATAGAAAAGGCATGGTTCACCCTACTTCACTTAAGTGGGTAACAAACTGCTCCTTAATTGTCACCCTGTGAAAAGCATGCTTGCATCCAAAGGAAAGAAAAGGCTGGTGGGCCCCTTAGCGGGCTTTTTGTATGATTGTTTTCCTTCCACAGCTGTGTTTTTTGAACTGCTCTTCCTGTGTTCTGTTATAGAATAGTCTTACAGGAACCAATCATTAGCGCTAAAATACCTCAGGTAGGAGTGCCAGTGTGACCTGCCAATCAATCAGATGTGGATTGCAGTGAAAAAAAATTGAATTATACTAACCATTCCAGCTCCACGTTAGAGATGGGAACAGAGGCTTTTTTGGACAATCAAGACTTGTGAGCGTGTGATCTAAGCCCTGCTACCTCAGCAGTGCACACAGTCAAGTTCATACATGATGGCACTACCTCCAAAATTAAGTGCCCCTGTCCCGTTGCCACATATCCGCCCCTGGCATGTTAGTGCACTGTCCCATCACTGCCACCTTTTTTAGTCTGTCAGTCACATTGAACATGTGCTTAAATGGGCTTTTCTATTTGGAGGTCTTAGCAGGTGGGGACATTTTCTTACTACTCTGAAAGAAATGAGAAAGGGAGGAAGTAGAATCTGTCCAAAGAGGACTCTTGAATCCCAAATTGGGCCCTGTAGTAGAATCATAGTGGTAATTGGACTGTGCTACTACATACGGTAGAAGTTGCCTTTAAAATCTAAACATATTGGTACTCTAAAATTGAAACATGTATTTCCCTTCCACTTTCCTTTCATCTTAAAACAATTCAGTGAGTTCATTTGGATACTAATGCACTGTTAGAAGGTTTGCTGCTGATAGCTGGATGCTAGGATAGCTTTATACAATTCAGTTCATTTATATAGCATCACCAAGAGCTTGGAAATGAACAACATTGGGGAGATGTGGAATAGCAGTGTTTGAGAGATATAATTCATTAAAGATGATTTCTCTAAGAAGGAACAAGTGAGAGATAACAAGCTGATCGTAACAATTATAAATTTTTATACTCACATCTGTGTTACTCACTTTCAATCAAAGGTGCCATGTTGCCACATAAGAACTCTGTCTCCTAGGAGGCCCTCACACGAGAGCAATCTAGAGCAGCGGTTCTCAGCTGAAGTGGGGCAGAGGTGAGGGAAGGGAGGGTAGAAGTGTGTAGGGGCAAACAACATGAGTCGCAGAGGCACAGCACTCAGCCCAAGCCAGCCTCTCTCTGCTGCGGTGATTTTCAGCACCGTACCCGCCGTTCCCCACACACCCACACACCCCTCTTGCTGTATCAACCTGCGCCACATACAGGGAACAAGCTCTCATTCTGTCTGCTGGTCTTGAAGTACACACCCTCCTCAGTGTCACATAACGTCATTGTCTTCCAGGTAGAACGAAGGTGTCTTGACATCACATGCTCACCAAAGTCCTGTTTTAATGTAAACCTAAAACAAATATAATACAGTTAGAGGCTAGGTTAAAATCAAGACGGGGAAAGTCTGCCAGAGTGAGATTAAGCTAATAGAATCAGCGGCAGCCGGAGGTCAGGTGCAGGAGGGGTGATATGTAGAGCCCTTCCATTTTGGTCTAGTTGAAAGCCCAGCTGCAGAGAGTCATGTGGTCAGTGTGGCAACGCCATACAGTTCATTAGGTGATAAATTAGATGGAGTGCAGTAGCAAATCCCTGGGAGGGGACTCTGAGTCATGGAAAACAGACTTTAACAACAACAAAAGGATCTTAAAGGTAACAGCATTTTCCTTTGAAGAAGCTGGAATTTGAAAGCAGAGACATGTTATGGCTATGCGTAATGATACAATGCTTAAGCAGGAGATATTTTAGAAGAGCACTGTGGATCAGAATGGATGGGTGCTGACAGAGGCCAAGCTACCCGAGAGTGCTGCCGGCCAGGACTGAGTCACATTGCCAGGTCAGGAAGGTTGACTAAGTGGGTGAGATAGCACTGGGCCGCCCCATTGGGAGCACGAGGAGTCATGCAGAGTGAATTGCAGAAGAATCAGAAAGTCATTGTGTGTAAAGGGGCGAGTATATTTGGATCAGGCGTAGCCATGCCAAATTTATCCAGCGATCAGGGTTCCAAAGCTGTCCGTGTGTGCCCTCCTACATTAGGGTGTGCTGTGGCCATGCTAATCCCCATTTTTTGTTTTATTTCAAATCACACACAGATAGAATCTGCAAACTGCTTCAGATCAAACAGGTCTGATTGTGTGTAAATACATATGTCCTTTTTAATTTTTATTATTAATGGTTGCTTCAGTTTTGCATCAGTGCATGGTTAAAAGCAATACACATCAGCTATTTCATGACTTCATATCTCCAAATGAATTATTTCTCCTCTTTTTTTGTTTGTTTGTTTGTGCAGTCAGCTGAAGAAATGTTAACATCTCACTCTAAATCTCTCAGTGGAGTCTCTGTTCCCTTCTCTGATATAACAGATGGGTTACTGCTTGTTATAATTATTAACATTGTGGTGTGGGCCAGGGCTAGGGTGGGCAAGATTTCCTTTTTCTTTGGGCTGGGGAGGGGCCAGTCGTTAGGGTCTGGAATGTTAACTCAAGTGGTGACTGACTGTTTCCGTAATACCAGGTCGTTGTGGCTGCACGCTCTAGTAATTGAGGCTGTACTTCACCGAGCTTGTGGTAGCCTAGGGCAAACCGCTGTCCCAAGAGAATGCTGGGATAGATAGAGTTAGCCAATCCGAGTCTGAACGTGGTGATTTGCTGGTTGTTTTAGCTCCAGATGTTGGCATGCTTAGTTCTTAATGTGATTAATAAATGTGGCGCCATATCCCCTCCCCACGCCTGAGCCCTGTCTCTCCTACCCACTTCCCTACCCTTGTTCTTTTGGAAAACTTAAGAGACAGTAATGAAAACGGTGGTGTTTCAAACTGCACTTTGTTCTCATGTTCTATAAAAGACTTCAGATTTGCTAGTAGAAGTGAAACTGAGGAAAGTATCAGCCTGGAATCTTTATTCGCTCCTAATTTGGAATAGAAATATCTGGATTTTCTTTGTCCTGTTTTATATTATGTGATACAGTTCGTTCAACAACCAATTTAAAGCAGGAGCAGAAATACTTTGGAGTAAGACTACCTATAAGAAGAGTAAATCCATGATACAAAATTCAATTTTTCTAATTTTGCGGCAATCATCATGAATTACCAAATTTGTTTATTAGGATATTACCTGCCCATCCTAAGCACAGACCCCCCTGTAAAAGACCTTCCAGTCGCACCATTATCATAAAGTAATTAAGAGAGTAGTGATGTTTAAGAAAAACATTAATGTAATTTTTCTTAATGTTAATATCCTTCTTGAGCCTTTTCTTGTCAATAAAATATTTGCATCCCTCCCCTGTTTCCTGAATTTGAATAGCAGAGAACCCCATCAAATGCAGACTCCAAAGTCAGATTCACTTTCAGTTGAAGGAAACTACTGCAGGTGGATTCTGTCCTTCTCCTTCTGGCGTGGAAGGAAGCTTCTTCCCACAGTCTGATCCCTTTGGAGTAACAATAACATTAACCCCAAAACATCGAGGTTCTGATGGCTTCTGAGGGGATTGTTCTATTGGAAATCTCATTCAGAAGCTCTTTTTTTCCAGAAATAGTGCGGTGCCCCTCAAAGCTGTACTGATATGATGTACTCCCCACTATCTCTGTCTTTAGTGAGCCTTACTTATAGTACCGTGAGCCCTATGTCTTAGAACTTAAGGGGTTTTTGGTTTGGTTGGGGTTTTTTTGGTTTTTTTTTAAAATATATTTTATTGATTTTTTACAGAGAGGAAGGGAGAAGGATAAAGAGTTAGAAACATCCATGAGAGAGAAACATGGATCAGCCGCCTCCTGCACATCTCCTACTGGGGATGTGCCCGCAACCCAGGCACATGCCCTTGACCGGAATCGAACCTGGGACCTTTCAGTCCGTAGGCCGACACTCTATCCACTGAGCCAAACCAGTTTTGGCAGAACTTCAGTTTTAATCTTCCATTTAAGTAAACAAATTTGGGGCTTTAACTGCTTTTATTACCTTGACTTTTATTTTTACTTTTTAAAGATTATTTTGGTGTTTGAGAGAATACTAGAGACAAACCACGTAATGCTTTTTTACCACATTATCCTGGTTCACAAAGAAGTTTTAGCAAAGGTAACCCTGCTGCACACATTATAGTACAAGCATTAGTTTTGCACTGATAGAGTCTCCTATTATAATGGAAACTGAGCCTTTAAGGTTCATTCAGAGCCTAATATTCCAATAGTATTTATTAGCTTGTTGCCTTAACAAATGCTTTTGCTGCCTTATTTCCTTTAGAAGTTAAAAAAAAAAAAAGAGAGAGAAACTTGAGTTAGTTTATAAATGATGTGATGTGTATAGGTTGCAGCTGGGCTGTACAGTGTTGCCCACATTGGTCCTGCCTGCTGGCTCCCACAGAACTGACTAGAAGGAAAGGAGGCATGTTGACAGAAAGTAGCCCCGAGGTGCTTCCTGCCATGTCCTGTCATTGCCAATGCTTGCTAATATTAATTAGAATTTTCATATATATGTATAAAATGATTTCAGAAAGGAAGGGAAGGGAGAGAAAGAGAGAAACATTAGTGATGAGAGAATCATTGATCAGCTGCCTCCTGCATACCCCACACTGGGGATCCAGCCCACAACCCTGGCACATGACCTCCTAGTTCATAAGTCAACACTCAACCACTGAGTCATACTGGCCGGGCAGAATTTTCTTAATCTGTAACTGAGAAATAAATTTTTACTTTTCTAAGTCATTCCTTTGAAGAACAAAGAAGGAATAATACATAACCACTGAAAGCCAATCAGGGATTTTAAAGTGCACATTTGAAGCTATCTGACTCAGGCAAATGAATCTACAGAGCAAGAGTAAATGCCCCTCAGTGCTGTTTTCTCAGTTAGGGAAAGCACACATTACAGAAGAAGGAAGCAGAGAGCGCTAGGGGCCTGTAAGGAACTGCAGATATGTCCAAAGTAAGGTCTGGACAGAAATAAAAGCAGCCAGCTAGAAGCTGCCACATCAGATGGCCAAGGAGAGCAAGACTCCCGTTAGAAAATACTTGTTATCCATCCTAAGAAATGATACCGAGCGGAATTTGTAATTCCTTGCATAGATTTAGCAGAACTTGAACATTTGAGGGAATAGAAAGTAGAAAGCACAGGGCAGGAAGCTTCAGGTGTCCATGAGAAATGGACCTGCTAACTGCAGAAACCAGATGTGCTGCCGTCACTCCCGAAGTGGTGTCAGAATGGGCCAGTTGCGCATAGTCATATTTGATAGGGGTCGGCGGCAATAAAAATTCACACCTGAATTATGTTTGGTTAAAATAGACGAATTCTAGAAGGCTAAGGAAGTAACCAAGGCCGGGCTTGCCCCTGCAACAGCCCGCCTCGTGTGGCATTGTGTGGTTACCTTCGCACTCCTTTCTGGACTTCATGGGGTTTACCCAGCAGTGAGAACCTTCAAGACTGGGCGAAGTAGCAGCTCCTTAGGACTCAGCCATTAATAGAAAAACTCTGCAGCCTGCGATATGATCAGGACTTGAGAATCCATACTCTTAGAGGGAAGGAGAGTAAATGCAGTTAAATGCTTGGGGTGGGTGGTTCTTAATCTATCCTAATCCAGCCAAAAGGGAATCAGCCATTTGTAGTCTAACTTGCCTGAGTCTGAAATAGCTGGGAGTCAGCAAGCTTTTTCTATAAAGGGCCAAGCACTCAATATTGTCGGCCAGACAGTCTTTGTCACAACTACTTTCAAAAACAGGTGACAAGTGCCCTGGGTTCACAGGCTGAAGTCTGCCACCCCAGATCTACCCTGGCTTTTCCTCCTAAATACTGCCTCCACTCTCACCCTCTGGGCAAGCGTGCTAGGTCAATGGGGCATAGCTATATGGGGCCTTTGTTATATACTGCAGACTCTTAGCAATAAGAGTCTGCATATACATCAGGGAATTGGACGGTAACACACATTCATTTAATGTTTTCATTCTCTAATTGATACTTCCTATCAGTCAAAGTTCTCCCAACTTCCTTTGAATATTTTCCTGCTGAAAGTTCCAGCGGAGACTGAAACAAGACAGATCAGAATTCATATCTTCATTTCTTAAATTTGAGAACAGGTCCTACCGAGATGGTTTATTTTTGTTACTGTCACAAATTGGACAGCGAGTCCCTGTGCAGGGTGGAGCTTACTCTTGCACTAGGGGAGTAACATGTAGACCGATGCAGTTTGAAACATCCTCTTCCCATGTGTGTGTCTGTGTTTGTGTCTCCCTGTGTCTGTCTGTCTCGTGTGGGAGGGTGTGTGTTCATCTGTGCTTCCGGGGGGAGAGGTAGCTGTAAAGTCAGTTCTCTTCTCTCCTGTAGGCCGGATATGCAGCCTACAGATATGCACAGCCTGCTACTGCAACCGCAGCCACGGCTGCTGCAGCCGCTGCCGCCGCTTACAGCGACGGGTACGTACATGGTCCCGAGTATCACTGCCTCTCCGCCCTTCCCCGCTTCCAAAATGGCACCTAGTGCCTGGGGCTGCCCGCAGGCCTAGCCTTCTCCTCGTGGCCTGTCATGCCAAAAGCCGTGGCGCTGCCTCCTTTCACCGCAGTCTCCCTCTTTGTCACCTGCAGCTCCCTTCTTCTCCATCTTAGAGAAGACCTCAGAATTTTTCTGAGTACTGTATTTAGGAATAGGAATCTAAAGGCTTTTTCCATTCTGCCAATTTCCTAATAATCATTCTAAGACCAAGCCACTCACCAGTCCTTAGCACAGTAAACCCTTTCATTTGGGGGGTTACTATCTTTTCTTTCTCTCCCTGATTGTATTTCTCCTTTCCAGTTATGGCAGGGTGTACACAGCTGACCCCTACCATGCCCTTGCCCCTGCCGCTAGCTATGGAGTTGGCGCTGTGGTAAGTATATGAACAATTTTTAAAAAAACATTTTCCTCCTGACTTTTACCTACAGACTATATAAGATCTAGGGAGATAGTAAATTTAGCCCTTCTTCCATTACCAAAGTATTAAAGCCACATAGGACCATCTGGAAATTTCATAACACCTTCTCTCCCTGGGTGCAATAGTACGAGCCACAGGCCTGGGTAAGGACAGCAGAAAGGAATGGACAGTGTCAGTCTGCCCTGAGTAACAACATTTTTTGAGAAAGAAAGAAGGAAACAGGTTGATATCTTACATTGGCTCAAATGTTGGATACGTAACTGTAGTGTAGTTTCATTGATAGGTGTTAGCAAGGACTTCAGGGCATAAGACTCTCCAATTTTTACATTAAGCTTTTCAGATAACTTAATTTGTATGAGTTGCAAATGCAGGTGCCAAAGGCTGTCCTTGCTGTTTGTAAGTCTTCTGGTAGATGGTACTAGAAATCACCAGGTGAACGCCTTACAAAGATATTTTAGTAGTAATATCTGTTGCAAAAATACGGTCTTTCCATAGAAGGCTAGAGCTCTTCTAGAATGATGCCCCTTAACCGAACTCAAATCCTCACCCCAGCATTTTTGTGTTGGCCTGGATGCCTCCAGGTCCCACGACGGGGACTCACTGACTCCAGCAAAGATAGGCCTTTCCTCTGTGACACCTACTAATGTCCAAAACTCTGCACTCTGAAGTGCAGCCTGGCCGCTGCCTGGGAGCACAGACAAGGTGTGAGGGGGGCAGAATGAGGGCTCAGCTTTAAGACTTAAAGTAAATGAGAGAGCCTGTCATTGTCACACACTGACTTCCTGCCCATGAAGATTTGTGGGAGGAAGTGATAGGGTCCCAGGCAGGGTTGGGGGTGTGTGTTTAGAATTAAGGTAGAGACATACAATACGAAGAAAGTGATGAAGTTCCTAAGGTTTTATTTAATGCCAACATGATGTAAGTCCTCTATAAAAGAATAAC
The DNA here is from genome assembly GCF_963259705.1 of Myotis daubentonii. Classification (NCBI taxonomy): domain Eukaryota; kingdom Metazoa; phylum Chordata; class Mammalia; order Chiroptera; family Vespertilionidae; genus Myotis; species Myotis daubentonii. The sequence goes on from NC_081841.1 coordinate 9,272,678, forward strand.
CCAAAGAGCGCTATCTATGTTCCTAGGGATATTTTATTTGAAAAAAAGAGATACCATTAGATAAACACCCTAAATAATAAAAGGCTAATGTGCAAATTGACTGAACTGCAGAACAACTGGTTGCTATGATGTGCACTGACCACCAGGGGGCAGACGCTCAATGCAGGAACTGCCCCCTGATGGTCAGTGCACTCCCACAAGGGGAGCGTTGCTCAGCCAGAAGCCCTGCGGCAGTGCTAAGCATGTCCGACTGCCAGACTGCGAGAGGGTGCAGGTCACGCTGAGGGACCACCTGGAGTGCATGAATTTTTGTGCAGCAGGCCTCTAGTAAAGAAATAAAACCCAGTTAAAACCCCAGTTATACATACATGTATGTCAGGAAATTGGCTTTATTCATTGAAAGATTGACTCAGGTTTAAATCCAACACTGTCTCAAACATGGGATATGACAGAAATAGCGGTCAGAGGTAGTATGTCCTCCATTGACAGGTAAGTGTAATAAGGTCACAGTTGTAATGATGTAGTCAAGGTAAACAAAGACCCATTGACAGACCTAGTTGTGAACTGTGCTGACTTTCCCTTTTGTGCTAGTTCATGTGGATAACGCAGTGCCCCGTTGGCATGCACTCACTCTGAGAAGCTCGGGTCAACAGTAAGTGTCCTGGGCACTGCTTCGAGCCCCTGGCAGCATTGCATCAGTTGCTTTGAAGCTTCTAAGGAAGCTGTTTTCCCAAATCCCTCCTCAGGGCATTTTTCTTCATTTTTAATGCTTCTCTCATCAACCTTTTAATTGTGTTTATGTCTTTAATCACTGCAGGCGAGTTTATACCGAGGTGGCTACAGCCGATTTGCCCCCTACTGAAGTGACGTGAGACCCTGCAAGTGGGACAGCCCCCAGTTCATGAGGCCTGGCTATTGCAATATTTACTAGTAGAGGAACTCTATAGCAAGATGAAGAGGAAAAACAAACAAAACAAAACAAAAAAAAAACACAAAAAAAGAGAGAATACTTTTTTATACCTCACTATGTTCTTTGAATATGTATTTTTCCTTTAAATTTCTGCCTTTAATTCTTTTGTTCCAAAGATTGTGCATTTTTTCTTTTTTTTTTTTTTCCTTTTTTTTTAACTGTGGTAAAAAAAAACAAAATGCATTTCCATGTCTGTATGTCCGTGCTTAGCTTTCTGTCAATCACGGAAGAGGCAATTAATGAGGGAGGAGAGAGATTAGGAACAGAACTGTGTCTGATCAGAAATCAGCAGACAGAATTACCAAAGTGTATCTGGTGCTGGCCGGCGGGGGCACACGCAGAAGCGGGAGAGATCTTTCTGCAACAGGATAGTCTTCTAGTCTTCTGAGTTTCTAGTCTTTGGCAGGCAATTCTGATTGGTTGTGGCTGGAACCCACATGCTAATGGATGATAGGAATTTGTGCTTGCCAAGCAGGAGAATTAAAAATTCACTTTCCTCTCCTCTTCCCTCCTGTCTTCTCCATTCTTTTTACAATCATCTTACATGCACAGCCTGAGGCAGTTGGCAGAGTTTTTGGAATTATAATATTAATATTTCCAAACTTGCTCTCAGACTGTGGGTAATAAACACCTCATTAGGAAACTAATCTCAGAATGAACTCTGGAGTATGAAAAAGATTCTTTTCTTTCTTGCCATCCTAGCATTCCTGCTGGGCTCCTTCCCTTTTAATTGAACCACAGCTTAGCTCATCTATCCTTTTATGAACGCCCTGCCCCCATGTCCTCAAGATTCAGGAATTTAGGACCCAGGGACAGAAAAATAAATAAATAGCTAGTGGCCAGCTTTCTTCCTGGACATGGTGTGAGGATGAAGTACAATCTGTCAAGAGCCAGTACAGAGGGTCGAGAGAAGAGAAAGGATGTTAGGCCGTGTCTGCAAGGCACTCTGATACTCCCGATCTTCCTCTTTCATCAGAAATTCAGTGCAGAGTGCAAGACAGAATGAAGACTTGGCCAGAGACAAGCACCGCGTCCTGGGTCAGCTGTCCCTGGAAGGCTTGGTGGCCAGGGCCTGTCAGGGCGGCGATGGCACTGTACTAGCTCCAAAGCCATAGGAATGTCATCCTCCAGAGCCTTTATGAGTCACTTCTCTCTCCAGTCTTGAGCCCCTGTGGCCCTTCCACCCAGCTTCTCATTATCCTCCAAAGACCCCAGCTGAGCACCTGGACCAGTTGGTATCTGTGAACACTACAGGACAGAAAGCACGAAGCCCCGAGGCTGCTCTCCCGTAGGGAAGGAGGCAGAGATGGCCAGGAGTTAGGGGGCGGCCCGTGCAGTGGGTCACTGCTGTTGCTGCCTGCCTTCCCTTGTGTGTGTGATCGAGGTAGGGAAGAAAGTGTTTCTCTTCTAGCTGTTAGCTGTTACCGATAGAGGCAAGGGTCCTGCCTTTCCAGCATGAAGGCATAGAAAACAGAAAAGCACTGTCTGTCTGGCTCCCTGGTCTATTCACATTGGTACTAGGGTGACCTTTCACCCCAGGGATAGCTGATAAAGGGAGTAATTCAAAGACACGGAGCTTCCGGTGTGTTATGGGTTTGGTTTTGGTTTTTTAACTCCTGCCTCCACACATGTTCTTAACTGATAACTGATTCGTGTCCCTGAATTAAAGTGACTGACATATGACAGCATCAAGCAGTCTTTGTAAGCAGAGGCTTGTATCGGGGAGGGACTGGCCTGTCGGATAGAATACATGTCTCTCCCCTTGGGGATCCTCTGCCCTAGCAACTGGGAGAGAGGCTGACCCTGAAACTAGGGGCGACATCATGGAAGCTAGAGGCCTCGATGCAATTCTTGTTGATTCTGGGATTGTGTAGAATAGGGGACACCAAACTGCCCAGTCCACTGGCCACTTAAGGGTTCTCCTCCCCAAGCCAAAGTTTGGTTTGTTGCTGTGAAGACAGTTTTTGTTGTGTGTATATAAACCTTTTAGTTAGCGGTGGGGGGTGGGAATTTCTAGAGAATGGGGGCAGGAGGATTTCTTTTTCTTATTTTCTTTTGTTTTGAGGGAGAGCTTTTACTGACTAAAGGAACCGAGAGAGGTTTCGTGTCATGTTCAAAGAGGGCCGTTCTCACAGAATGGCAAGACACCCCTTGGAGACAAGGCCACGTTCTGAACAGCTGTGTCCGCAGCAGGGAGGAGGGCAGTGAGCTTGAGAGTCTTCTCTTCTCCAGAAAGGGATGAGGGTGAAGGGAAGGGTGGGGAAGGCAGCTCCCATGGCCCCTTTAAGAGGCAGAGCTTGAGCGGGAGCTACCCTTTGTGCATTTCAGTTCAGCTGGTTCTGGCTGAGGACCCCAGGCAAGCTCCGTGTTCTCCGAGGGCTTCTGCTGCCTTCCAGGCGGTGGTAACACGGCTCCCTCTAACTCCTTCCTGAGCAAGACCAGATGAGTTCTGCTTCTCACTATCGGGCCTCTAGTTTTGGGTATCCACACTGAGAAGTAGGGCTCGGAAACCCCTGGATTTGGCAGTATTGGCCTCCCATGCACCTTTGAACTTGGAGACTCCATCAGAGGCAGGTTCCTCAAGGCATGCTCGTCCATTCCTGGCTCGAGTCCCCACTGGACTAAGCCGAGTCAGAAGAGAGTTTGGCATCTTGCGAGTTCGTTAGCGCGTGCTGGTTGATAATTCCTAAAAACATTGATGCTGAGTCGCCGTGCAGGAGAGATTTCAGCAGCTTACTTAGCTCATGACGTGGACTTTCTATACTAAGCATCTTACTCTTAGAAACTGGGCTCCTTCGAGGAGACCCCTAGTGGAGATCTTTATCTAAACATGCCTCTTTCCCCCCAGAGAGCTGTCCTTAGGTCTTTCCCAGAATCCCTAGTGTTACCTAGCTCAGCTCCCCAGGACCTGGATCAGGGGTCAGCTGTGGCGATTCGTCCTTTCTAAGGCTCTCAGGTTTCACAAAACCTACCATCACCATTATCCTCCAACAGCCACAGTCAGAACGGAGCCTCTTATTTTCCTTAAAAAGGAAGGGGCCCGGGGCTCAGCTCTTAGTTCAAGGGGAGCTAGTGGAGGTCTATTTCCTAGAAATAAGCGATAGCAGCTTTTCTTCACAAGTGTGACTCCTCAGGGGCCGAACTGCTCTTAGTGTAGGTTAGACTTTCCTAGAGGTAGCCGATAAGTCGGTGAGCCGCCATCACCCTGTGACTAGTCACGTAGCTTCCAGATAGGAGGGAGGTGGAAACGGGAAGGAAGCAGCTCCAAGGACCTGCAGGGCGGGCTTGATCACCCCCTTCCCTCCGGCAGGAGAACGAGGCCAAGCGAGGGACAGTCTGGAAGGCACTAGACGCGTAAGAAGGGAAAGGGGACAGTGTCCGAACCCTCCCCTTTCGCCAAGGCCGGCCGCTCCTCTGCTGCTTGCAACCCTTCAGCACAGTAACATTTGCAGAATTGCAGATTTTACCCCCACCCTCACCCCACCCCCGGATAATAGGAGGAAAGAGACCTTGGGGGGTAGGGAAGGGGTAGTGGTGTTTTAAAAGCATAAGTTACCTGTTTGCACTGTTTTAAGATAGGAAAAAAATAGTGGGCAAGGTGAACATCAAACATAAATTTGTGTGTTTTTATTTTGTCTTGCTCTTGAAAATGTTTGACCATTTGTAGTGTACACAGTGAAACTTGATTCTCTGTTGCATAAAACACTATTTTATTTTATTTTTTGAAAATGTTACTGTTCAAAAGCCTCTTCCCTCCCTTCCCCCTTTCCTCTGTACTTCCTTCATACTTGCTTTACTGATCAACCAGGCCATAGCCATCCAAGTGCTAGCTCTTAGTGTAAGGGGAGCTAGTGGAGCATGAAGCAGGGCCCTTCGCAAGTCGGCTCCGGGTGTCCTAAGCCAGCACGTGCCCTCTGGTGGAGTGAGTGTGGCGGAGCCCCTGGCGCCTGTCTTTACAGTGAGACTTGCAGACCAGACTACAGCCGGTTCTCGAATTCCTGAATCCCACGAGGAGCGAGGAGCCGAGGCGCAGGAGTGCTGGAGGGTCGCAGTTGGCTGTGGGGGCTGAGTTCCCGTCCACGTCACCAGCACTGCAGCCAGTTAGTTACTCAGGAAAACGGTCGATCACTTCAGCCATGGTGGTGCTGGTTGGCAGGGATCGGTAACAGAACGCCCATCAGCCAACATTCAACCTTGCCTTTAAGGAGCCTGCCAGTGCGGCACTCAGGCCTCTGTCGGCATGCGCCCTGTGTGCCAGCGGTGAGGGCTCAGGTCACACTGCAGGCAGAAAGGGAACGTTGGTTCTCTTCTCTCTCCCCACCCCCTGTCCCTGTTAGCAACACCAGATTCCCAGGGGGGTCCACGAGTTTTTGAATTTAAAAAAAAAAAAAAATGGTTTCTTTTGGTTTAGTTTTTCTGGGGACTAAGTGCTTTAAGCAATGTCGGTACCCCATCAAGACTCCGAGCTTAGTCATTTTCCTGTATTTTTCTGTTCACAGTATTTGTGTGTGTGTGTGCTTGTTTTGGCAGCTCATTTTGGCTGTATTATATATCGAGTGATGAATTGATCCTCTTTTTTCCCTAAGGGATATGAATTGTTTTTCTTGTGTTATAATTCTGCTTGTGAAAAGCTGGAGCAAACCTGGGGCTGACACACGTAAGCTAGGGCTGCAGAGCTGAGAGCCGGGGTCCCTGTTCCCGGCAGACGGGCCCCCTGAGTCTCTGAGCTCTTCAGTCCAAATCTTTGCAAGGCTCAAAACGCCACAGCACCTCTCCTCCCCACCCCCGTGGCAGGGACTGAACCGTCCTCCACGCCACAGGCACTCTCCGGCCCCTCCCATTGCCATGGCAAACAGGTACCTTCGGGGCACGGGGGCATCACGTGGGATGCTTGTGTAACTGACCACCTCGCCTTCTCTCCCTCCCCTCCCCTCCCCGGATCACTTCCTAGGACCCCCCGAGCTGCTCGCCCAGGGTCCCGTTTCCCTGCGGACTCCAGAGAAGCACCCAGGGCTTTGTGACAGCCTCTGACTCCCTCCCTTCTCGTTAAGAATCATATTGTATAGTAGCTTTCAGACCATACAGTATTCATTGGGTTACTCCTATTATTATCAAGTAGCTGGAATTGTGAAGGTCGGAGTAGTTAGATCTTTAGCTTTTATTCCTTATTTTTTTTTGTATTACTATCCATGTGTATAAATTATTGATCATGTTGCTGGCTTTTATAAACTCTACGCGAAGGGGGAGCACCGCCTCTGCCTTTGCCAATGGTAATGAAGCACTGTTTTTAAATAAAAGAGAGAAACACCATTCTCTGGCCTCTGTGTGTGTGGATCCATCATCCCTGTTGCCTCCTGGAGGCTCAAAGATACAACGTGGATTTGACTTCAGATGAAAAAAGAAGGCAGCAAATGGCTTCTTAAATGTGTGAGCCGCCTAACGGGGTCACCGAGAGGTCAGTGAGGCCCAAGGCCCGGCCGCGGGAGCCTCCCTGTGGCTTCCGCCCTCTGATCGCCCCTCTGCAGAAGCTGCCCTGGTGCTCCTGCTTCTGCGGTCTCCTCGCAGCCTCAGCTTCGCTGCCTCACCCCCATCCGCTCCGACTCCTGACTGCTGGCCACACCGTGACCCCGGGCCCAGGCCACCCACTTGACCTTCCTGCAGCCTTAGGCACCTTCCTGCCTCCCCTCTGTCGCTGCCTTCCCTGGCTCCCGAGCCTTCTCCTTACCTGCGGAAAGTGCTCTCCACGGGCCCGCCCGCCCTTTTCTTTCTTACCTGTTTCTTGGCCATCCCTCTGGCCAGGAGTTCCCCAATCTCTGACCTGTCTCATGGAGAAGATCCGCCATCGCCAGGAGCTCCTGGGTTGAACTCTGCTTCCACATCTGCACCTACCTGAGCTCACCCATTCTCCCCTCGCTCCTGCTCTCCTGGAAGAGGGGCTTATGCTCTGGGGTCCTCCTCTCCCGCCTTCCCCAGCGTGGTTAACCTTTGCCCTCTAGCCCCTGTGGCATTTAAATATGCTTAACTCTTTCAAACACATTAAAACAAATAATTTTTCAAGAGCCCAAGTCCTCTCCTTCACAGCAAACTTCTGGAATAAGCTTCGGCCCGCCGCGCCCACTTACTCTTCACCCGGCTGCTGGCTGGCTTCTCCCCACAGGACCCCGAAGCAGCCCCGTGGTGACAGCCAGTGGACGCTTCTGGGTGCTCTGCCTCGTGGTGCTCAGCACGTCCCGTGTTCCGAGACCTCCCACTTGCACGTTGGACTGTGACGGGCCAAGGGGAGTGAGTTCCTCCACGCTGCCACCCAGGACAAGCTGGCCTAATGGCCTCCTTTCCTTAATGGTCTCCGCCTCTGTTGAGGCACACACACACACACACACCCCAACGTCTGGTCCCTAAGCAGCACCGTTACAGCACGAAGGGCATCGTGATATGCTTCTGTGCATGCGTCCCTGGTCAACCCCCTCCCCACCCCCACCCCCCACCCCCCGCCCATGGTAAGGCCCTGGGTGAGGTGCTCCCTGCTGCGATATCTGTTGTCTGCACTAGAATGTGAGCG